>NW_022103958.1:6442439-6474692 GCF_000313985.2 Echinops telfairi | reverse complement strand
AGGAGCTGATACCAAGGGCTCAAGTACAAACAAAATATTTTGAAGATGATGGTGGCAACAAATGTACTAATGTGCTTGACACAATGGATGGATGGGTGGATAGATGGAGTGGGTGGATGGGTGGGTGGTGGGTGGATGGATGGATGGATGGATGGATGGATGGCGTGGGTAGATGAATGAATGAGTGAAGATGCTTTACCTACCTTATGTAGAATCCTCAGAGCACTCCTTGAAGTGGAGCACTGTTTCATGTCCCCGTCGGCAGTGTGTGGGAGTCCCGTGCTTCCCCATTTTCGCCAGCCTACAAGGCAGCCCGTTTTGTGGATATCACCCTTCTAGTCGGCGGGTGGTGAAGCAGTGGTGGATCCCTGGTAGAACTCTCGCCTGCCCTGAGAGACAGCCAGAGTCGATTTTCAGCCAGCTGACCTCCTACACAGCAACCACATGACTGTCGGTAGAGCTGTGGGGCTGAAAGGCTTCCGGAGAGATTCTGGGTGAGGACAGACTAGGAAGAAAAGCTTGGCAGTCTCTGGCCAGAGGCTCACCAGGGGAAACCCTATGGGTCACAACAGTTCAATCCACCACGGATCGCGGAGACGGGCAGTGCTTGGCCTAGTTCTGCACAGGTGTCCACACGTCGAGGCCACCTGGACCATAGCTAACACACCAGCAAGGACACACTCCCAGAAGACCCAGGGTCACAAGGGGTCCTCTGCTCATAGGATCAGCTGCAGCCTTCCTCCCTTCTGAACCCCCTCTGAGGGAGGGTCCCTTCTTAAATGAGAGCTGTGTGCTGGGGAACAAGCCAGCCTCCTGGCCCAGCTCATCTCCCGCGAGGCTCGGCTCTGCGTTTGGAACCGGATGTGACGCTCCACGTGGAGAAAAAGGCTGCTCTGCAGAAAGCAGCCCCAGCGTGGTGATGCTGCTTCCCCAGCACCTGCGGCCTAGCCTGTGGATGCCGCAGCCAGGCTGGGCTCTGGGCAGCAGCCACAGCCGGCTCCTCAGCCCTGCAGATGCCGAGGCATGACACATGATGCAGGCTAGGCCTGCCCTCTGCCACTTGGCCTTATAGGGCAAGCTGGCATTTCTGGATCAATGGGTATGAATTCATGGGTTTGGCCAGGGGCTGCTGAGCTCCTAGTGTGTGTCAGGCCCTGCTTCAGCTGCTGGGAATTGAAAGGCCCTGCTTCTTGGGGCTACCTGTCTGGGGAGAGGGCCCCCGCCTGGTGGAGGAGGGGTCCCTGCCTGGAGGATCTGCCGAGGCCATGAACTCCCTCTGGGTGTCGGGCTTCTAGCCCCTCATCCTGTGCCTTCTTCCTGCTGAGCCGGGAGTCAGGCTTAGGGATGCTGGCAGGTTGATTGTTTTTCGTGTTCGTTTTATGCTAAAATTCCGCACCTATGCAGGTGCTGGAGAAATGCTAGTCCGGCTTGTTCCTCACCCTCGGGGACAGAGAGCTGGAGCTGTGGCTGGTGATGGGCCCTGGAGGGGAGGGCATCAGCATGCAAGCTGAGCACCCTCAGGGGCAGCTCATTGAGCAAGCTCCACTTTCATTCATTCATTCGTCAGCATTCATTCATCATCTACCAGCACCTCCACCATCAATTGGGTGTGACCCTGCCCTCTGTGATCAGGTAAACAGATCCTTCATTCAAGGTGGCTCTTGGAGAGGGTGCGGAGCTGGACATGGAGAAGGGTGGGGGCGGCTCAGAGATAGGAGGGTGGTATTACATCTGTGTGGGGGGGCGGGGAGAGACTTGGGGGAGGGGATGGGGGATGCAGGGCATTTGAGCTGAAATTGAAAACTGGGTGGGGTATGGGGCAGGTGAGGATGTTGTTCGGGGAAAGGGGGTACATTCCAGGGAGGAAGCAGCGATGGCAACTGTCTGTCTGTCCATCTTTCTTTCTGTCTGTCTCTCTATCCATCGGGCTTTGCCTTCAGTGAAGCAGGGGCCAGTAAGGGAGAGGCAGAGCCAGGCACAACAGCCAGAGACCATGAGACAGACACCAGACCGGGCAGCGCTGTGTCCAGGGGCATGTGAGGTCACCACAAAGAGTTAACATGATGGCATGCATGTATCCCTATGTCCGTCCATCCATCCATCCATCCATCCATCCATCCATCCATCTATCAGATGCTCATTTGTGTCCTGAGTTACAAATAGTTGGGATCTTTCCAGAGGGGACAACCCTATAGGGTGGGAGACACTGAGGTCCAATCTGTCCCTCTGGTCACCTTATCTTTGGTGCCTGTGGTCATCCGACTCTCTCCAGTGCCCAGCCTGGAGCCTGGCACATGCCAGGGCTATACCAGTGCTGGGAAGGTGGGTGCGGATTGTGGGTCCCTAGTCCCAGCCACCTCCCAAGTGGTCAGTCGCACTGGTCTCTTTGGTTGTTTTCCCGTCACCATTTGAATGTTCCCTCGGGGCCAGCATGGACTTAAAGCCCTTGAGTGGCTCTCGTTCTCACCCCAGCCTGGGACGCAGACCTTAGGCAGGTTTGAGCTGCAGCTCCAGCTCCATCCCGCTGCGGGACCTTGAGCCCTGGGGCTGTCTGCCAGAAGCCCCTTTTCTCTCCTCTAGAAAGCACTGCCCTCCATGAGCTGTCAGTTGAATTATGGGTGCGAGGCCTGCCTCCTCCAGCTCTGGGTGGGGTGGGGGTGGGGGGAGCTAGAGGAAGGATGGTGATGGGTAATGTAATGCCCCCTAAAGCTACTGGTGCCATTAACATCTCTCCTCCAAACCGATTTGAGGAGGCTGCTTTGCATAGGGAGACAAAATTATGTTGTAAAGTGTAAAGTTTGCTGAAGTAGGAATCAGTCCTCATTAAAAAAAACAAGCAGAATGGAAGGGCTTCAGTGCAAATACAAGGCCCCCGCTGGCCGCCCCATCCACCCATCTCCCTGGCAACAGACTCTTTCACCGTGGAGCTTCCCGAGGTTGGAGGTTTCCCCCTTTGCTGTTGTCAGAATTGTCACCAAGGGCCCGAGTCTTGAGACTGGTGCCTCACAGGTCCCACAGGAGCCAAGGGCAGCCTCTGTCCCTAGGGGCCACCTGGCAGGCCTGGTCCCTCTTTGCTGTGAGCACTTGAGCATCCCCCACCCCCCACCCCCGCTCTGTAGAGCCAATACTCTTGAGGTCCAGAGACCTGACACCTCAGGGTGTCCTGAGACTTCAGCACTGGGGTGGGGATTAGAGTACCAGGCTCTTGGAGACCACTGCCAGTCACATGCCCGGGATGCCCTCTTCTACCATGGCATCCCAGGGTGCGGCGCTGCTCACCCTTTCCATGTCCCTGGCAGGACAGGGACGAGCCACTGACAACCTTCTGCCAGCCTGCAGCTCACACCTGTGCCCACTGCCAGCACCCCTCAGCAAAGGCAACCTGCATGTGGGCCCAGCAGAGCCCAGCACAGGGCCTGTGTAGCTCGCTGTCACCACGCCGATCACCCTTCCATGTGACATTCATTATAGTGGATCCAGCTGTTTGCTGGCCCTCCCACCAACCCCCCCCACCCCGAAAAAAAAATCAATGCCACCAAGTTTATTCCAACTCATAGGACCCCCATAGGACAGAGTGGACACTGTCTAGTTAGGTCACAGGAGTAGAAAGCCGCCTCTTTCTCCTGAGGAGTGCCTGGTGGGTTTGAACTGCTGACCTTGAGGTTAGTAGCTCAATGGGAAGCCCACTACATGGCCAGTGCTGGCCCCATGTTTGCTGCTGTTTGGGGCTGCCAGGTTGGTTCTGACCATAGAGACCCTACGCACAACAGAACAAAACGCTGATGGCCCCAGTGGTCCTCAAACTTGACCGAGCATCCAAGTCCCCACTTAGTGAGTTTCCAGTTCAGTGTGGCAGATCTGGGGGCAGGGGTGGGGGTGTCCCAAAGTTTTCTTTCCCACCCACTCCCAGGCACGAGCCATAGTCTGAAAACTGCTGGGGCGCCGGAGCTCTTTGAAGTCTGGTTTGGTCTCATACCCTGGGTCTCAGGCAGAACCCAGTGCGAGGGAGTGGGTGCTCCATAAAGAGACTATCTTACTCATCTCCGCCGGTGGGGGTTGGGGATGGGGGGCGAGGCGATGTCTCCTCCCGACTCGAACACTCTGTGCTGGGAATCCTTCTCTCACCTTCCCCAAGACGGTCTTGGGGGCCACATCTTGGGGTCTCGTGCTTTGGGGGCAGCTGGTTTCCAGGCCCAGACACTGAAGTTGCTGGGCCCAGGAAGACAGCTGACCTGACCGGCTGGACTTTGGAGCCTCCCTGTGGGACCTTAGGCTCAAGTCCTTGAAGGTGGAAGGGCTGCGAGGTTCATGGCCAGCCGCAGCAGAACTGCCCCCTCCCCCACCTACCCAAGAGGTGGCAGGACTTAGATGCAGTGGCCTGTGATGCCCAAGAAGGGGCTGAGGATCTAGGCTCTGAAATCGCAGCTGGGATTGCAACCAGAGAGCACCACGGCTGTGCTAGGCTTGGCCTGGAAGTAGCCTCCACCTGCCTGTACTTCTCAGTGCCCAGGTTTAGCCAAGGAGCCTCTTGGTGAGGTCTGGTATGGCTGAAGACTCCCAAGACTCCACAGGAGCCTGTGGGGACCAGGAAGACTCCTCCCCAGCATGACCGGGATTACATGGCTTTCCAAATAGCCAAGGGGACTCAAAGGCAGGTAAAGTCGGTGGACGAATGCAGGTGGCTCACCCTGGGCCCTGGTGTCAAGTGGGGGGAGGGGGAGAGGGGAATTCAGACTACAGCAAGTCCATTTAACACCGGCTAGAGAAGGAGCCTCAGTGACTCAGTGATTACCGGTATGCGGTGGGCTGCTGACTGCAAGGTCAGCAGTTCTAAACCACCCGCCGCTCCTGGGGAGAAAGATGGGGTTTTGTACTCCTGTAAAGAGTTACAGTCTCAGAAACCCACAGGGGCAGCTCTACCTGTTCAATAGAGTGGTTATAAACTCAAGAGCAGTGAACTTGGGCTTTTAAAAATTATTATTAAGACAAGGGATCATGATTGGTAACATGGCAGTGGGGCAGGGCTCGGGTATAGGAGGTGCTGGGGAGGCTTGAGTCTTAGGGGGACTTAAAGGTAGACAAAGGAGTCTCTGTTGGTTTGGGGGGGAGGGGGGAGGCTCTGGCAGAAGGGCCAGCACACACCAAGGCTTGGAGGCATGATACACCAGAAGCTTCTAGGAGCTACAAGAGGTTCTTCCAGGATGGAGCAGAGAGGTGTGGGGGAGGGAAGGATAATAGACCTCCTATGCTTTGAGTTTTATTCCACTCCCACCCACCCCCACCTACCCCCACCCCCGAGGACAGGGAAGCCAGGGAGGGTTGGTGCCAGGGCGGTGGGGAGAGCAGGCCCTGGAAGGGTGAGGTCTGGAAGGAGATGGGGCCCTGGCCTCTGGATCAGCTAAGGCAGCGGTTCTCAACCTGTGGGCCACCACCCCTTTGGGGGTCCAACGACCCTTTCACAGGGGTCACCCGATTCATAACAGTGGGAAAATTAAAGTGATGAAGTAGCCACAAAAGTAATTTTATGGTTGGGGGGGGTCACCACGACATGAGGAACTGTATGAAAGGGTCGAGGCAGTAGGAAGGTTGAGAACCACTGAACTAAGGGCTGGAGCCCGTGGCCACCTCTGGCCACTCTCTGTCTTGGTACCTGGCACCATTCGAGGTGATAACTTGTCAGCACTTCCCCGCCCCAGCAGATGATGGCTCTTTAGCCCACCCTGGGACTCAGGAGGGCCCTGGTGATGCCATGGGATAAATATTGGGCTGCAAATCACAAGGTTGGTGGTTCAAAACCTGCCAGCCACTCCAGGGAGAAAGATGAGGCAGTCTGCTCCCCAAAAGGTTTACCATCTCAGCAACATCCCGGACAGTTCTGCCCTGCCCCACAGAGTCTCTGTGCATGGGAACCGCCGTCGGTGCAGTGGTTTGGGTTTGGGTTTGGGTTAGGGACTTGGGTTCTGACTGCGCATCCAGGTTCAGCCTTGACCTGGGGGCACCCATCAGCCCAAGGGCACATCCAGCCCCAAGTGTGGAGCTGGGGCCAGGAGGGGCGGAGGAAATTGGACTCCGGCTAAGGGGCAGCCTGGAGAAATAGGCCCCGTACCTCCTTCACTCCCAGCCCCGGCCTGACTTGTGGAGCTCCGTAGGAAGGAAGTGGCGGGAGCCCCCAGCCCAACCCCTTCCCCAGAGCCCCTCACCCCCTGCCCGCCTCCCTCAGGCTTCACAGGCCCAGGCAGGCCCATGGCCAGGGGGCCTCTCAGGCCAGCTGGCTTCCCTCTGGGGAGGGGCCCTCTGATGAGCTCATGCTGCGGTGAGTCCCGCTGGCTGGGAGGCGGGGACTTTGCAGACCGCAGCCTGAGCTCCCAGTCCTTGGCTGGACCAGGGGGAGGGAGGTGGGTGCATGGACAGGGCAGATGTGAAGCAGCAGAGGACTGGCCAGAAGCCGGACGAGGCCATTTGACTGGTGGGCAGCAGCTCTGGGTCTGCCGGCACCCGCTTCCTCGGCCCTGGGGAGCAGGGCTGGCTTAGGTCAACGTGTGGTGGCTCAGAGCTCCGGGACCAGCCTCGCCGCCCTTATTCAAGTATCCTGTTCGTCCCAGCCAACCATCAGCCTTGATTTGTGGTCAGCGCTCAGTGGAGCTAGGGTCTCCTCGAAGGAGGGGCCTGCTAGGACCTGGCGGCCTGCTAGCCACTCCCTCCGCCTGGCGCCTGCCTTTTCCTTCTCTCCCAGATGTTCTCTGTACAGTCTGTTCTCCGGGGGAGTCGTCAGTCAGCAAGGCTATGCGGCCTCCGCTGCCAAAAGGCTGTTGTTGTTGTTGTTGTTGTTGTTGTTGTTGTTAGATACGTCGAATAACTCTGACCCATCGTGACCCAGAATGAAACACTGCTCCCTCCCGAGCCAGCTGCACAGCTGTCCTGATGCCTGAGCCCCTGGTTGTCCATCCATCTCATCGAAGGCCTGCCCCTGCTTCACCTACCCTCCACTTGACCGAACACGAGGTCTTCTCCCGGGACTGGTCTCTCCCGTCATCTTGTCCAAAGCCCATGAGACCAAGTCTCTGGAGCCTTGCCTGTAAGGGTTCTTCCCTTTCTGCCCATTCTTCTTCCTTAGCTAGGACGTTCGTTGAAAAGACACAGACTCTCGGCCCGCCTGTTGGTTCTGACGCAGAGCAACCCTGCGCGGGTACACAGGGACCCCATGGCACTTCTCTGGAGGCTCAGGGACTCCAGCCTTCCCAGATGCAGGGCATCCGGTGACAACCCCAGGGTCACACGGCAGCCTCTGTGTGTCCCTGGTGCCCAGGAATTCTGTGGCAACTCCAAGGTCTTGGGGCCCTCAATGGCAGGACAGGTCGACAGGCTGCAGCCGCGTGGAAAGAGGACTATGGGAAACAGCAGGGAATGAGGTGCACTCCGAGGGTGACTGGCTGTGAGCCACTTCCCGCTCAGGGTGGCCCTGGGCATGTGAGAGCCGAACTGTGCTCCATACCCAGGGGTCCTGAGTCCATTCCGACCCACGTGGTCCCAGAGGAGCTGGGAGGACTGCCCATGTGGCTTTCTAAAGGTTGTCCATCTGTAGGGGGGCAGACGGCCATGCCTTGCCCCCTCTGCATGGCAGGTGGGTTCATCCTCGCCCTGTCGGTTAGCGGTACTTAAGTACTGAGCCACCAGGACCCTTTGGAATGGGTGGGGCTCCATAATTTGGGGTTTTTCTTAACTTGGAAATGTTTGACTTTCAATCAGACGGGTTTAGCTATCTAGCTACTGGTTGCCAGTTCATTCATCGAGCGTGTGTGTGTGTGTGTGTGTGTGTGTTAAACGTTGTATTGTGAGCTGGGTGAAGCTTTGCGCAGAGGCCACAGTGTCACACCCCACAATTCATGCACATTCTAGCCCTGCCATGTGCCACGGCTCATCCCCCTGCCCCCCTGCCTTTCCTATTTCCAGGTCACCTCCTTTCTTAAATCTCTGAACTTTGAACTCGGGTCAGGGCAGTTCCAGACCTAGAGGACCGTAGGGTTTTTTGTTTTTTTTTTGCGGGGGGGAACCCATATTCAAGGGCTGATTGTTTTTTCAGAAGTAGTTTGCCAAGCCTTTTTCCTGGGGCTCCTCTGGGTGGACGGCCAGCCTGGGCCTCCCTACCAGGCGGAAGCAGGAGCAACGTCGAAGGTGCCGGGCTGGAAAGGCTCCTACACCTGCACCCCCACTATCCACCACCCACTCCCAGGCCTGGGGGCCCGGAGGACCTGGGGACCTAGAGGTCCTGGGGAAGCCAGTCTCTTTGGGCTTGTTCCTGCTGGAAAGCTGAAAATGAGCCGCCTGGGGGAGGTTTGCGGGGAGCCCTGCCCTGACTTGTAGGCATGTGACCCGGCTCAGGATGCGCTGTTGCCTGGATACAGAGGCAGTGTTCCCCGCAGCCCTGAGCAGCAGGCTCCGTGGGGCGGGTGCTCCTCTGTCCAGGGGGGTGAGGGTGGGGCTTCTAAACATCAAGACTGACCCCTCCCAGGGCTCCTCTGAGCTGAACCTTTCCAGGCTGGCCAAGCTGGGCTCCATCCCAGCCCCACCGTTGTCCAGGGAAGCTGAGTGGCATCCCCTCTCCAGCTTCGGGCCCCGAGACTGCAAAACTAGGGTGACCCTCTGACATTTCACAAGGGGCCTGAGGTGCTGAGTGGGACTGGAGCTCGAGGACCAATTCCGGCTCTGGCTCAGGGGCAGGGCCTTCAGACTACGGACCTCCGTAAGACGGGAATGAATGAAGTCATGCACAGATTCAGTAACTGCACAGTGTCATGCAACAGTTACCCCGCACTTGAGAATTTCACCTCCATCATGCCGGCGCATCCCCACATAGAGATGACACAGGGAAAATGCCCCCTAACCCCCACCCAATATAGTTCAGAGAGCTTGCTCGGGAGAAGGGAGGAGGGCCCCAGCCCCTGGCCTGAGCGGGCAGGAGGGAAACACAGGGTCACTTAGAAGAAAAGAGGGGCCCAGGAGCCCTCTGAGCCATCTTCCTTTCCCAGCCAAGTAGAGGCCCAGACTGGAGCAGGTCGGGATCCATCTCCTTCAGTCTTTATTGCGGCCAGATCTCCCCGGAGACCCGGACAGCAGAGAGAACCCTCCAGGCAGCCCCTGCACTCCTAGCACACAGGATCCCTGATGGAGCCCCCCCACCCTCCATCCTGGAATGTCAGGCAGCCAAGCCAGGAGCTGCTGCCCCGCTGTCAGCCGCCAGCCCACTTAGCGGCTCTGCCAGAGCTACTGTCCCCACGCAGCGCTCCGAGCCTTCAATTAGGGAGGTAGCAAAGGGCTTAGCTTCCTTTGGACCGTGGGCTGTCCAGTGGGAAGGATAAGATTGGTCTGGATTAAGATGGAGGGTAGATTAATACAGATCCTCAAACAAGACTCTCTGGCTAGGACCGAGTGTGGGCCCTGGGGCTTCGGAGGGTCAGGGCTGCCCAGCCCCTGGAGAAGCCTGCCTCCTCGCCCTCCCCTTGCCAGCCTGCTTCCACAGCGCACATCTGCAGTGCGTGTTCTTATGATGAGAGATGGAAATGGGAAGAAGCTGAGGTTCAGTGTCTGACTCTCCACAGAGCTCTTGGCCTCCGTAATTAGCTCATCAAGCCCGTGAAACCACCCAGGGAGCAGGGCTTATTACCCACAAGTAGATCCCAGCTCCCAGGCTGACTCACTCACATCCAGCTCTTTCCCTCCCTTCCCATGGGTCTCAGTCATCTCCCCTGCAAAGCAGGGGTGTAGAAGCCTCCGCACAGGGTGGGTCCGAAGGGGAGCAGTGGTTGACGGGGGCTGCCCAGCCCCTGTCCTGGTGATAGCATCATTGCTGTGAAGTGCTGTGGGTCGGGAAGTCGATTTTTGACTCCAAGTGGCCCCAAGTGAGAAACGGGACCGCCACCCCCACCCCGTAGGGTTTTCTTGGCTGTACGGAAACAGTGGAGCTTCATAGAAGGAGCTGGCACCGCGGTCACATACAGGTGGGCGGGTTGCATCCCGCTGCTCTGCAGCAGGGAGCGGAGGTGTTGCTTCTGTAGAGCTGTACCTGGCAGCCCAGAGAGGCAGTTCCACTCGCTCTACATGGTCATGAGGAGTCAGAAGGGGCTCCCAGACGCACAGCAGCGCACTAAAGATGGAAGTATTAAACGCGGTCAATTCTTGCCATCCGTGGTTAATCACGGCAAGTTTACCCACTCACTATGATCTGTGTGTAGCCCCCGAATCAGGACTCATGGCATTCCCGGGGTTATTCACGGACACGCACAGGTCAGAGTAAATCGAGTCTCCCGATGACACGTGTGTTCCCGGTGGAGGTGGAACAAGGGACGCTCAGCCATCCTGTGCCCACGTGCAAGACTGTCCTTGCCACAGTCTCCATCCGCTGATTGATCCTACTCATAGCAGCCCTATCGTTCATTGAATGCCCCTTTATGGGGTAATGTATCATTGCCGTTGTGGTTGTTTGCAGTGGCTGTTTAAAATGGTCCCAGCACAGTGCCGGAGGGCTGTCTTGGGTCCCTGAACATGTACCAGCTGTGATTGCCTTCCAGAGAAAACACGTGTGCTAGCTAAAGCTCCACTCAGGCAGGAGTTCCACACCAGTGAGTCAATGATATATCTTAAACAAGGTGTCTTTAAACAGTAGTACACATCAGTCCAGACTGTGCACTGATCCACTGATGAGGCTGTTCTGACCACAGGCTTATGGGAACCTAGTCTGTATCTCCCCCAGGAGCCATGGCTTCCTGCTCACTCACTCAGGGTTTGCAGCGTACGTTTCTAGAGAAGCAGCCAGAGACACTCATAGATGTCTGTGTAGAAAGACGTCTGCACCAGGAAACATAGTCTATGGCTCACGCTGTTGTCGAAGCAGGTAAGTTCAATCGGTTTCCTGTTCTGAGAGTCCAAAGTTTAGTTGGAGGCTCCTCCTGCCTCACATCGCTTCAGGCGCTGTTGAGCTCAGGGTCAACGGGGACACCACAAGCCACAAAGGGGGTGTGAAGCCAAGGTCGGCGGGTCAGATGGCAAGCCTCAGATGGCTCCCAGAACCAACAGGCAATATGGCAGGCCACTAGCACAAGTCCAGAGAAATAGTGGTCAAGGATACAGAGGCAGGATCCAGACCCAACAAAAAGCAAACGAGCTGTCCTACAGTGTCCACGTATACATAGGAATCAGGGCCGTGGGAGCACTGGGAGTCTGGACGCCCACTCTAATCTTGGTACAACTGCATGGTGGCTCTCAGAAGCTCTCATCGTGGAGTTGATTGTGTTGTGTTAGGTCACCCATGGGGAGTTTCTTGGCCTCACCTGCCACTGAGAATCCTGGTCCAACCAAGCTGACACAGAACTCAACGAGCACACATCAACTTGGTAGAGTGCGTTGTTGTTAGTGGTTGTTGAGTTGGCACTCTTGCACGGCGACCCTGTGAGGCCAGAACTCAGCACCTGCCTGGTGCCGTCTCCCTAGCTGTGGTGTTGAGTCTGCTGTCGCTGGGGTTTCTTCTCAGGAGGGTTTCCCTCGCGTCTACTGGCCTCCTCTGTTAAACGCGATGTCCTTCTCTAGCGAGGGGTCTTTCTTGGTGATGAGAAAGCCGTGTGGAGTCATCCTCGCCTCTGATGCACCTTAGTTGAATTTTGCTTAAAGCTGTGACTGCAGGGAGCAGGATAGCACGGAAGAAGCACCCAACTTCCCTCTAGTTCTTTAATGCTTCCTCCCCACCCCACCCCCCACTATCATGACCCCAATTCTACCTTACAATCCTGCCTAGACCAGAGCATGTACACGGGTACAGATAAGAGCTGGAAACACAGGGAATCCAAGACAGATAAACCCCTTTGGGACCACTCATGAGAGTAGCTATACTAGTAAGGTAAGGGTAAGGTGGTGGGAGAAAGGGGGAACTGGATACAATGATCTACATATAATCTCCTCCCTGGGAGACGGACAATAGGAAGTGGGTGAAGGGAGACAGCGGTCAGTGTAAGACATGAAAAAAAAAAATTATACATTATCAAGGGTTCAGACAATGTAAGATATGAAAATAATAATCTATAACTTATCAAGGGTTCATGATGAAGGGTGGGCAGGGGAGGGAGGGTGAAGAAATGGGGAGCTGATATCAGGGGCTCAAGTGGGAAGAGAAGGCTTTGAAAATGATGATGGCGGCATATGTGCAAATGTGCTTGACACACTGGATGAATATATGGATTGTGATGAGATGTAAGAGCCCCCAATTAAAGTACTTAGTAAAAAAAAATTATCAAGGGTTCATGAGGGAGGGAGGGGTGGGAAGGGAAGGGAAAAATGAGGAGCTGATACCAAGGGATCAGGTAGAAAGAACACGTTTTGAAAATGATGATGGCAACAAATGTACAAATGTGCTTGACACAATGGACAGATGTATGGATTGTGATAAGAGCGGTGTGAGACCCCAATAAAATGATTTTTTTTTAAAGGCTGTTGTGCCTGGGCTTTTGGCAGCCCATGGTTCCGGTTAAGACGGAGGTTCCGCTATGGTCCGAGTGCTGCTCAAACAATCGCTAAGGGGCCGAACTGGGCTTCAAACCCAAAGGGCTGTGGCCCCCGGGAGGCAGGCTTGTGGCCAGCCAATCAAGGGAAGGGCAAGGACAGGCATTGGGGGGTGGGAATGAGTGGGAGCCCCACCTGGCCCAAGTAGTGGGAGGTGGCTGTTTGCCCATGCCTCCCACCTCGTGGAGAGAGGATACGGCCCCAGTGCTTCCTAACCCCGTATCCCTCTGTGGGACAGCGGCCAGGCCTTGCTTCGCTCCTTGTCCCTTGTCTGAGTGATTCGGACACTGGAGGCTGGGAGAAGATCTACCCATCCCATTTCCCCAGAGAACAAAGAGTGGGGTCAAGGCTGATCCCTGACAGCACAGCGACACTGGCTCCAGGGGAGGCAACGGGGGGAGGGGGCAGGGAGCCCTGAGAATCAAGGAGGGTGTGCACTGAGACCCCAGCCTCGGTGCTGTAGAAGGAGCCCCTCTGGAGTCTAGTGTCACCTCCTCCCAGCTCCCAGAGAAGTTGAGCTGAGGCCCGTCTAGGTTTCCCTACCACCCAGCCCGTTTTCCATCTTCATCTTTAAAGGGAGGGAGGGTATGGCAGCCTGGCGGGCACAATCATGGAAGGCTTCGTGGCTACAGGGCCATCAAGCAGGGCTTTGAAGGGTGAGAAGGCGTTCTCCAGGCAAACAAAGGCTTCCCATTCAAGGTGGCAGCAGGCACACAGGCTGTGGTCCTCCTAAAATCATTTCTTTTAATGACCTTGACAATGCATGTCCCTCATTTAAAATAAAATAAAATAAAAGACTTCCCCCCCAGTGTAGATGGTAAGATAAAACCATGCCTCGTCCCACTGCCAAAGGTTGATGTCCGTTGATCTGTCACGTCCTATGTTAAGATCATTTTCCCTCTCACTGCCGTCCTGTCGATCCCGACTCGTGCGGACCCTCCAGAGCAGAGGGGAGCTGCTCCTCAGGGTTGGCAAAACTGTCTCTCTTTACAGAAGTGATGGCCTCACTTTTCTCTGAGGAGCAGCTAGTGGGTTTGAACCACTGACCTTGAGGTTAGCATCTCAGAGCTTTTAGCCCTTTTTAATAAGATTAAGAAGGCGGCCTTACTGCTCCTTAATATGTGGAGAATCCCAATTCTGGCCACAACCTTGCTTGCTGACAGTGAGGAGGACTTGAAGCACAGACAGATGGAGATCAAGGATTGCAACCTTCAGTGTGGATTTCAACTCAGTGTAAGGAAGACCAAACTCCTCACAACTGGACCAGTAGGTAACATCATGATCAATGGGGAAAACAAGGTTGACGTTGTCAAGGATTTCATCTTGCTTGGGTCCACAATTAGTGCTCATGGAGACAGCAGTCGAGAGACCAAAAGATGTATTGCATTGGGCAAATCTGCTGCACAGGACATCTTTAGAGTATTGAACAGCAAAAATGTTACTTTGAGGACTAAGGTGCTCCTGACCCATCGTAGTCTCCATTGCCTCATATGCACGTGAAAGTTGGACATTAAATAAGAAAGACCGTAGAAGAATTGATGCATTTGAATCGGGATGCTAGAGGAGAATATTGAAAGTACCCTGGACTGCAAAGGGAGCCCTGGTGTTGTAGTGGTTACGCACGGGGCCCGCAATCTGAATGGTCAGCAGTTCAAAATCACCAGCAGCCCCAGGGAGAAAGACTGGGCTTTCTACTCCCGGTAACAGTTACAGTCTCAGAAACCCACAGGGGGTCGGTCCCTATGCGTCAGCATCGACTCCATGACAGTGGGAGACAGACCGCTAAAAGGACAACCTGATCTCTGTTGGAAGAAGTACAGCCAGAGTGCTTCTCAGAGGCAAGAGTTAGAAGACTCCGTCTTACATACTTAGAACAGACTGTTCGGAGAGACTGGTCCCTAAACAAGGATGTCATGTTTGTTAAAGTGGAAGGGCATCGGAAGAGAGGAAGGGCCGTAAGGAGATGGACAGACACGATGGCTGCGTCCAGGGGCTCGGGCACAGGAATGATTGGGAGGCCGGCGCAGGGCCCAGCAGTGTTCTGTTCTGTGGTGCTGAGGGCCACTGTGGGTCGGAGCCGCCTGGATGGCCCCGAACAACCACATCAGGAACAGTCTCATTGTGGGTGGGCTAGGGGAAGAAGGACTGTCTCTGGGCGTGGAGTCAGCCCCTGGCCCTGGACAGACCGACTCCGTGTGCGTGGGCCTTGGTGCACAGGCCCATGGGTACAGCATGCCCCAGACAGACAGACGGCCCCGGAGCGTGGAGCAGGGACTGCCAGGCCCCAAGGGAGACTCCAGCTACAGCCGAGGGTGGGAGTTGGGGTGGGGGGTGTCCTTTGTGAGTATGAAGGGCCCTTGTGGGAAGCTCCAGGCACCGCTGCTTCTGGGAAGCCCCGGGCCTCTCAGCTGGTGAGAGTCGCCTGGCTGCTGCCACGAAGCAGCTGAGCAGGTTCCTGGAATGGTTTCCGAAGGTGTAAGACAGGACAGGCTGGGGGTGGGGCTGGGTCTCCATTCTGAAGGCCCCTCTGTTCTTGCCACCTCCTCAGCACCACCTAACGTGTGCCCATCCTGGTGGTCTCGGGGCGAGAGGGGGCAGATGGCGGACCCTGCCTGGAGTGGTCTGAGAGAGAGGCCGGCGGCTCAGGGTTCCTTGACATCCATGCTCAAGGGCCCACTCAGTCCCTCTCCCCCTACGCTGGGTCCACTGCCTCCACCGCCACCTGAGTCCACTGCCCCGCACCCCCCCTCCCCCCCGCCCCTAGCCCACGACACTGAGGGTGCCCCCAGCCGCCCCCAGGCCTCCTCACCCAGCCAGGTGGCGGGAGCAGCCTGAGCATCCCAGACAGCACCTCCGTTAGGCCACCATCTTGGGCCTCCAGGCCTGCGGCCCGAGGGCAGAGGCCATGTGGACCCCCGGAGCCGTACTTGGCAATCATGAAGTCGTGGGAACTCCCAGTCCTCCTGATGAGTGTTCATGTGGGCTGGGCCAGCGCGCGGGAGAGCAGGTGCCTCTGTCATCCGCAGGGTCCCCCACCCCGGCCTTTGTGCCTGTGCTCTCCTCCTGTCCCCTCACCCCCATGGGACTGGCCTGTGCTCATAAGCCGATCCCCAACTGTGACCATGCGTGCGTCCCATGTTGGCCTGTGGTGCGCGCACACACACACACACACAGCAGTCACACTCACACACACATACACCATTCACACTCTCACACTCACACACACCATTCATACTCACATACATACACACATGCACACTCAAACACACACTATTCACACACATACACCCCATTCATACTACACACACCATGCACAAACACACATTCTCACACACACACCATTCATACTCACATACATACACACACCATGCACACTCAAACACACACTATTCACACACATACACCCCATTTACACTCACATATACACACAGCAGGCACACACACCAGTCTCTCTTATTCACAAGACCACATCCAAATGCCACACATATCATATCCCACAGGCACATACCACTCACCTTGTATGCCACACCCACACAGCACACTCACACACAGCATGTGCCACACTCCCATGCCTTCACACACCCGTTATATACTCACACACCACACACAGAAACACACCAGTCATCACACACCACACTCTCATGTACCCTGTGCCACTCACCAACTTTCTCACTCACACTGCACTCACCCACCCTCGCACACACCCCACTGTCACCCCCCCATTGTCACACACACTCCGCTGTCACACACCACACTGACGCACATGATGCACCGCTTTTGCCCACCACTCATGCACACACCACACTCTCACACACGTTCCACACTCCCACACCAGTCACACATCACACACCTATATGCCACACTCAAACTCTCTCACTCCACCACAAACACCACATGTCACACACCACACACATACACAGCATGCACCACCATCTCATACACCACCCACACACGCATCACACACACTCATAGCACACTCACTCGGTCACACACATCACACGCCACAGCCTCGCGTAACAGACTTACACACTCACCGCACTTTCTCTTACACACCACACCCACATGTACCAACCATACTCACAGACTGCACCCTGCCTCCTCCCTCGTGGTGTGCGCACGCGCGCACACAGACACAGACACACTCCTGGGCCTGGGCCAAGCTCACCCAGGTCTCTGTCACCCACCCCACCCGCTCCTGCTCCTGGATGGAGACGTTGGCTTGCAAAGCCAGCAGCTTCCAACCCCGCCCCCAGCCCCTGGCAACACTGCTAGAGGCTCCCCTCCTCCACAATGCCCGCGCCCCAGAGACCCCCGTGCTCAGTCCTCCCAAATTAGACTGAATTAACAGACCATTACGTGTTCCAATTAGCGCGATGGCGGGTGACGCTGGCTGCCTGAGCCCGGTAACAAGGCGCAGCTCTCCTGCTCCCAGCCTGAGCCTCCGAGCCAGGAGGGCCTGAGTCAGCCAGGGTCCCTCTGCCGCAGCAGGAACCCCGAGGCCCCTCGCTCCACCCTGCGCCTCCAGTCTTCAGGTGCCCTGGGAGAGGTTTCCTTTGGGCCACAGGGAGGTTGGGAGTGAATGAAGAGGCTTGACACCAGGGTCCATTATGTTCGTCGGTTGTTGGATCTGCTGCCTGGCTTTGTGCTTTCCAAACGGGGCGATGGGTCCCTGCGGGGCCCTGGGCAACCCCCGCCTACCCCCCCGCACCCCCCCCTGAGCCAGGAGACTCACACCATCACAGGGTCAGCGCTTCTCTGTTCAGCTTCCTTGTGGGAAAGTCAGGTCTTCATATCCAAACAGCTGGCACCTGTGTTTTGAAGTAGGAAGAAAACACGTGCCCAAGCAGGCACCCCAAACCAGAGCCGTGTCAGTATGCCCTGGCCACCGTCTGCTCAGAGCTGGGTCTCTGATTCGGGGAGCGGGTGGGGTGTCTGGGTAATATGCATCCTCCCGAGATCTAAGTCACGGAGGAAGGACTGGCTCCTGAGCTGTGTGGGGTTTGGGAAGCCCATTGCTCCTCTCCAACCCTCCCATTGCTCAGCAGCAACAGCACCGCCCGGCCTTCGGGCCGACCCACAGGGCCTGCTGCTCCTTAGAGCATGGCTGTCGCCCTCTTGGGATTCTTCATCACGTTGTTGTTGTTGCTTCCCATGCATGGCAGCCCATGCACCACCGAGCACACCACCGCCCGGTCCCGCAGCACCCTCACCGCCATGGTTGTGTGCGAGCCCATCGTGACAGCCAGCGTGTCCACTCATCTCGCCCAGGGCCTGCCTCTTTGGGGCTGTCCCTCTACTTTGCCAAGGGTGATGTCCTTCTCCAGGGCCCGGTCTCTCCTGAAGACCTGTCCAAAGAGCATGAGAGAATGACTCACCACCCACGCCTCTAAGGAGCACTCAGACTGTGCTCCGTCCCCGGTGATCTGCTCTTTTAGCAGCTGGGCTGCATCCTCTCACCATGCTTATTCAATCCGCATGTTGAGCAAACCATCCATGGGGAAGCGGGAGTCTGTGAAGGAGAATGCACGTCAGGACCAGAGAAGGTTTCTTGACAACCTGCAGTGTGCAGATGACACAACTTATTGGCTGAAAGTGGGCGGGACTCGAAGTCCTGGCTGACGACATTCAAGGACCTCCGCCCCCAGGATGGGTGGCCGCTCCTCACGCTGGACCACCAAAAGAGCCACCAAGTTAACCGACTCATATGACCCCCAGGCCAGGGTAGAACTGCCCCTGTGGGCTTCTAAGCCTCTGAGAGTAGATAAGCCTCTTCTTTCTCCCAAGGGGTGGCTTGTGGTTTCCAACTGCGGACCTCAGATTAACGGCCCGATGTGTAACCCAACACCACCCCTGCGGCTCTCATAATGACCCCAGACAGGCTTTCTGAGGTTGTACATCTTAATGGAAGCAGACAGCCTCATCTTTCTCCTAAGGAGCGGTTGGTGGGCTTGAACTTGTAGTTAAGCAGCCCAGCAGGTAGCCTACACTACCAGAGCATCATCTGGAGCATGGTAAACTCCTTCCGTTGTCAGCTGTTTGCTCAGAAACGAGTCCTCAACGGGGTCTTCCCCTTGTGAGCTGGCTGCATAGCTGGAGGGGGATGAGGAGGAGGGCTCCTTCCCAGGCTGTGGCTCCCTCCCCTCCGGGACCCCTGGACCCCTGTGCCCCTTTGCTGCTTCGCTGGAGGCCAGCCTCTGGGGGAGAAAGCAACTGGGCGGCAGCTCCTTCCCAAGGCGGGAAAGCACTGGGGAGAAGGGCTCTCTTTGGGCATGGCTGATGCAGTGTCACATGGTCACCTTCAGAGGGCAAGCAACAAGGCAGCCGTCAAAGCAGTGGCAGCACAAAGGCAGTGGCGGCAGGCCAGGCAGGGTTTCTCCATGCGGTGAGCCGGCACAGAGCCAGAGTAGTCCCCCCACCACTGCAGGTGCCATCTGGGGCTGTCCCTCTGAATTTGAGAAGTCCCCCACTGGTGACCACCCATCGCTGGCCCCTACGTGGGTACTGTGGTGTCTGCTGGGTATGCCCAGCCCGGGCCCAGAGGGTGGGTCCTCTGAGTCGCTGGACACCCCCAGCTGCGGTGGAGCAAGGCACCCCGCACCTCTGTTTTCTTGGGTCGGCTCCCAGGCACTCAGCCAGCATCCTTCCTTTCTGCGCTGGGCCCTGCTGCTCACACGTGGGGGCTTTGCCGTGGTGCTTTTGTGGTTTAAAATGAGCCCCTGCCCCAGGCACAGGAGGGAAACCACGTCCGTCTGGGGTGAAGTCCAGCCAGGAGGCTCCTTGGAAGCCAGGACGATGAGATTCGGTTTCACATCCTTTGGACATGTGATCGGGAGGGGCCATTCCCAAAGCCCAGTGTCCCGAAACATGTGAAGGCTTCGCTTGGTGCTGTGGACCACGAGTGCCGTGCCCACGACTCAACACTGCACAGGAAATGTGGTTGGTAGGTGCCCTCGAGTTAGTTAGACAGAACACTGCCCAGCCCGGCACCAGCCTCATGACGGTGAGGTTCTAGCCCATTCCTGCAGTCCCCACGGCCATCCATCTCGTTGGGGCCTTCCTCTTGTCCACGGCCCCTCCACTTGACCAAGCGTGATGTCCTTCTCCAGGGCCTGGTCCTTGCTGATAACGCATCCGAAGTACGTGAGACCACGTCTCACCATCTTTGCCTCGAAGGGGCATTCTGCCGGAGCTTCATCCAAGACAGATTGGTGTATCGTCCTGGCAGTGAACGAGGTGTCCTTAGACAGAGACAAGCAAGGTCATGAGATATTGATCGGTGGGTGAAAATGTGGAGACCAGAGACTCAACAGGAGCCTAGCCTTGTCCCTCCGAAAACACCCATGGTCTCGGGGTCAATTCCAGCTCATAGTGACCGTGTCTGTGGGGGTGTCCCCTGCACGGATTCATGATTGCACAGGGGAAGGTGGCTCTGGGACAGGACCGGGTATGTCCTGCCTCATGGTGACCCCGTGGGTGAAAGGAGATGTATTAAGCCACCCATCCACCCCTCTCGCTACAGCCCTGCCGCCTCTGGCCCAGGGCACTGGCTGAAGGGAACTGCCTCTGATCGCCTTCAGGTGTGTCTTGTATCAGAGGCTTGACCTTGGAGCCTGCTGTGACATGTGCACACACTCTCACTTCGCTGAGACCCAGAAGGACTCGCCCTACTCCTAGTGCTCTCGGCCACTCTTGGTGCCAGTCAGCTGCTGGGTGCTCCTTGGGTGCTTTGTCCCAGGACCTGCAAGTCACACGTGGACCATGGGATTGGCTGAGACTGGACCTGGGTACCCTGCCCCCCCAAAACCCTTCACCCCCCCACTCCCTGAACACTGGTGAATTGGCGGCCTGGTTCTTAATGACCGAGCTGTCAGGGGGAAATGAAACACCTGCCAGACCCTTCCTTCTCCCAGCTGGGGGCTCCCGGGACCTGGGGCTCCCAGCAGGGGCTCCGCTGTCCCGAGGTCAGCTTAGACAAGCCAGCTTTGTACAAGGGATCACACCTGCAGAGCCTCCAAATTAAATGTGGCTGCCGCCAACTGGGGGTCACCATCCCAGGGCAGGGCCAGGAGATTTACAACCCACCCCCCTCCACCCCTGCAGTGAGGTATACTTCCGGAGAATGCGTTTCAGCTGAAATTAGCGGGTAGCCTCTCGCTGGTGGTGCAGGGGTTACATGCTAGCCTGGAAGCTCAGCAGTTTGAAACCACCAGCGGCTCCCTGGGAGAAAGATGAGGCTTTCTCTTCCTGTAAAGAATTACAGGCCCCACAGGGGCCGTCCTGCCTTGTCCCATGGGGCCTCCCGAAGTCCAGAAGTCGGCATCAATTTGATGGCAGTGAGGGAGTTTCTCCAGAGAGAGAGAGAGAGAAAGAGAGAGAGAGAGAGAGAATGTGTGTGTTCAGAGTGGCAAGAGCAGGCAGCGGCAGAGACCCAACAGTGAGAGGGTGAGAGGCAGAGGGAGAGCCTAATACACAGACCGCTGGCAGAAACGGGAGGCTTCCCCCTGCTGCAGAGCTAGCTGACTGACCTTGAATCCCAAACTCGAACTCAGAACTCTGACTCCCAGGCCAAAGCTCTTTGTCATTATCTGCTGTTGAATCGGCTCCGAGTCACAGCAACCTGATCTATGGCAGGGAAACGTTCCCTGATCCTGTGGCAAGTTGGAGTCTGTTAAGGGTTTCCCTCATATCCCCTGACCCTCTACCCAACCAAGCATGGAGTCCTTTTCTAGCCATTGATCTTTCCTGATGACCTGTCCAAACTCAGCGAGCCAGCTCTAACCCTAGCCCTATCCCTAACCCTATCCCTATTCCTAAACCTAATTCTATCCCTAACCCTAACCCTACCCCTATCCCTAAACCTATCGCTATCCCTAAACCTAATTCTAACCCTAACCCTAGCCCTAGCTCTAACCCTATCCCTATCCCTAACCCTAGCCCTATCCCTATCCCTAACCCTAGCCCTAGCCCTAGCCCTAACCCTAGCCCTAGCCCAAGCCCTAACCCTAACCCTATCCATAACCCTTATCCTAATCTTAGCCCTAACCCTAACGCTATCTCTAACCCTAACCCTATCCCTCACTATATCCCTAACCCTAACCCTAACCCTAACCCTAGCCCTCATCATCCTTGCCTCTAAGAAACATTCTGGTTGTATTTCTTCTAAGATTGGTTTGTCCAGTCTTGGCAGTCCATGGCATATGCACCGTGATCAAAGGCATCTGGTTTTTTGTCTTTATATACACAGGAATTGAGGTAAAGGTACTAATTTACCCCACATGAAGCTGGCCTGAAGGCGTCCTGGGGGCATACTGGTTATATGCTGCTAACCTTGTGGACTGCGAACCACAAGGTCAGCAGTTCAAGACCACCAGCCTCTCCGCTCCTGGAGAGAAAGATGAGGCTTTCTCTCCTGCAGAGTGACAGTTTGAGAAACACTCCGGGGGAGCTCTACCCTGTCCTAGACGGTCTCTATGAGTCGGCATGGACTCAATGGCAGTGAGATTGGGTTTAAAGATGTCCCAAAGTTCCTCTCACAGTCCCCTTCCCAGCAGCCCTTGTGTCTGCCATTCAGGGATTCACTCCCCTGGTCCCTGGCACCCCGGGTGTCCTGTGCCCCACGGAGAGGCTGGCATGCATTGAGTACGGACTTGACCTTCCTTGCCAAGCTCAGACACAGCCCCTGGTAGCAGCTGGCGTGAAGGAGTGACAGGTCCCCAAAGCTGGTCTTCTCAAGGAGCGAGAAGCCTCCCTCCCCTGGCTCCCCAGAGCTCATTTTGCAGGGGCTTCTGACAACCCACCCCCTTTATCCCCCTCACGTGCCTTGGCGGTGGGAGACTCAGCTTGGGCAGGATTTACGTTTTTAAGTGATGAGGGCGGTTCATCAAAGATTCTGAGTGCCAATTCCATTTCCAAAAGAACAATCCCTGAGTCCTCTCCAGCCAGGTGTGGAGTTGCAGCGCCCGGAGGGTGCTGCCCTACCCACGGCCAGCCATGAAACTCATGCCCAGCGGCCTGGAGTGCATGTGCCCACAGAGTGGCTTCCAAATGACCCCCAGGCTTCTAGAGAGTTTTCTGGGGGCGCTTGTGCCCTGGGATCTCACTCAGCATCATGGTTACAGCGAGTGAGGGGAACCAAACCCCGCACCCCTTCAGCCCTGGTGCATCTGAATCCCCTGATCCCTCCCCATGCTGCCTCCCAAAAGACGTCCATGTGGGGTGCATCGCTTCCCCAGCACCCTGAGGTTGGGTACTAGCAGAACAAGGACTAGCACCTGCCCACCCCCCAACCCCCATGCCCTTATAATGCTCTTTCTAAGGGTTTCCCATTCCAGAGTGTTCCATGGTTGGCCCCACCCCCAACTTCAGGGCATCATGTACATCCTTGGAGTCCGGTGGCTGGACTAGGTTCAAAGGCCAACTTAATCATTGTGTGACTTCATGCCACTTGCTACCCCGTGCCTCAGTTTCCCCGCCTGTAAGTGGGCCCAGCCGTGATGCCCACTGCCCAGACGGCTGTGAGGAATCACTGAATTCAAAGAGGCACAGTGCCTGGCACGGGTACAGTTACACTGTTCTCAGTGCCACTGTCCCATCATCCCCCACCCCCCCTTCCCCCAGGAGTGCCACTTCCTGCCAGAGCCCCAGCCAGCCGCCTCTGGGCGCCAGATCTGCCTGCCAGCCCCCTTGCCCTTGGAACGGCTGCGGGGCCTCAGCAGAGCTGAGGACTCAGAGGGCACGGCCCTGGCTTGCCGTATGCGCCGGATGGGCCATTTGTCATCCGTTGCTGTCTCAGGGCAGGGGTGGAGGCCTTTAGCAAACAGGCTGACCAAGGCTGCCCAGATGGGTCTCAGCCCAGCTGTTGTACATGCCAGACTCTGCAGGGTCCTTCTCTGAGCTGCCAGCCCTCCCTAACCCCGCAGCCACCTCCTGCTGCCACGAGCCTGCCAGGAGCCATGGTCCGGGAGAGCCTGCCAGGCCTCTTCCTCTGTTCTCACAGGGCAGCAGGACCAGACCTCTGTGGGAGATTGGCTCCAGCTCCCCTAGCGATGCTGTCTGGAAAGCCCTTCCTGGGCCCAGAGCCTCGCCTCCCCACCAGCTTTCCCTCCAGCCCAGCTCCTGCCCCTTGGGGGTTGGACTAGCCACCAGGAGCCCAGCCTTTGATGTTCTTTTGGTTTTAAGGCATTGGCTCGCTTTCTAGACATCCTCTTCCTCTCCCTCCTCACCCCTCAAGTCATACTTCGATGTCATCGTCTCAGGCAACCAGGGTCCTGGAAGTCCTCTGCTCCCACTTTGACGCAGTCACCCCCCACGCTCTCAGACAGGCGGTTCCTTCTAGCCCGCCTGCTCCACTGCCCTCCGCTGGGGATTGCCAATATTTTATTTTATTTTCTCTTATTCTTGTTAAGAATGTAGGCGCCCCGGTGGTGGAGTAGTTGTGCGTCGGGCTGCTCATTGCGAGGTTGGCAGTTTGAAACCACCGGCTGCTCTGAAGGAGAAATCGGGGCTTTCTAGTCCTGTAAAGAGTTGCGGTCTCAGAAGCCACCAGGGACGGTTCTACCCTGCCCTAGAGGGTTGTCATGAGTCGGAATTGATGGCAGGGTGTCTGTTTTCTCGGATGGTTCTACTCCTATAAAGAGTTACCGTCTCGGAAGCTCCCGGGGACATGTGGTACCTGTTCTGTGGGGACATGAGTCAACGTGACTCAACGGCAGTGCGTTTGGCTGTGGTTGGTGTGGAGAAAGTACACCTGGAGAAGACAGGTCACAATTTGACAACTTAGTGAGCTTGGGGTGGTCACCCTCCCCTTCCAGGTTACCACCCCCGGCCCCCGTGAGCATGAACTTGCTGCCCCGGCGTCCATTCAGTGCCACATCTATGGAGCTCCAAAGTGCTTTCTGTTGCTGGGGATGCCGCAGCCCATCCCCCGTGATGCCTGCCGCCACGCTGAGCGGAATGGCTGTCCTGGTGCTCCTGGTCAAGACCAGCTTGTGCAGCTCAGAGGGGGCTGCACTTGCCGGCAGCTGCACAGCCTGCCTTGAAGGAGCTCTGGGACGCTGGACCCCGACTCTCCTCTCCTCTGCCCTGCAAATGGGGAAATGCATTCACTTCGAATGCGTTCACTTCTAACTCTCAGCGTCTGCTCAGGGCTGCAGCTTTGAGCTCCAGATATACGCCTACATAGTCCTCAAGGCCCAGGGACTGTGAACCCCACCCTTGGGCCCAGTCCTGCCTGAGCTGTTCGGAAGGTTTCCCCTTGGCTTCCATGGTCCCTGTGTCGAGGTGCTGTGACAGAAACAGTATGTATACAGATCTTCAAATCTCAATGAGCCGACCTTTCAGAGAAACATTGCCAGCCCTGCAGTAGATCACACTCGCTGCCACTGAGCCAATGCCGGCTCACAGGGACCCTAGGGGACCGGATAGAACTTGAGTTTCCAAGACTGTAACTCTTTATGGGAGTAGAAAGCTCCCTTTTTCTCCCGCAGAGTGGCTGGTGGTTTTGAACGGCTGGTAAGCAGCCCAACATATAACCACTATGCCACCAGGGCTCCTCTGAGATAGATCAGTGCGAATCCCTTTCATGCCACTGCCCCTCCCTTTGGGCGCCCCTTTAGGGGTCCGCTCTGAGCCCAACCCAAGCAGACAGAGGTGCCCCAGAAGATAGGCCTGGCAGTCTCCTCTCTAGGCTGGGTCAGAGTCTTGAAGACCCCGTGGGGAGGATCGACTCTGAGCATGTGGGGTTCCACGGTCGGAATCCACTCAACAGCAGTTGACAACACCAATGACAACGTCCCACTGGGCCCCAGCCCCACAGGATAAGCAAGATGGAGGGTTCTGTCTCCCTGAGACAGGTGGACAAACTAAGACCCGGGGAAGCTGAGCTGTCATCAGCATTATCATCAGCCACCACTGTTCTCAAAACCAAGCACAAAGCTCACTGCCATCATGGAGCCCATCCAGACCCCCAGCAACCCAACCAGAGTGGCTAGCACTGCCCCTGCGGGTTTCCAAGAGGAGAAAGCCTCATCTTTCTCCCGTGGTTTCGAACCGCCGACCTTGTGGTTGGTAGCCAAGTGCTCCACCACTCTACCACCAGGGAAAGGGAACTCCCCCCGGGACATGCTTTAAGTCCTGAGTCCATGCTGTACCTGTGGTTTCCTGGGGGGATTCCCAGCATCCTCCTTGGCCTGGAAATCAATGATGTTTGGGTGGGATCATGACGGGGCTTTCGTGAGGGATGAAACCTTGTCCGAGTCCTTGTGTCTGAGCTGCGTGCCTGTCTCCTTCTAAGGCCAACCTTGCCCTACCCCTGCCCTGACGCCCACCTTCCATGATGCTCCAAGGGGCAGCTGGAATGGTTTTTGTATAGGAAGGAAGGAAAACAACACCCCCACACCACTGGTCGGCCTGTCTGTCTAGGCGGGCCCAGTCCCCAGACTCCCCCTTGGATGCATTTCCCCCCAGGCTTTGCTCCAGCACGGCAGGGTCTCGGGTTCTTCCTTGTTGTTGGCCCACCATAACCTGAGCTCCCATACCCATAGCCGTCCCCTCATGGGAAGGGGTTGTGGCCTTTCTTAATGTGGGCCAGGTGACTGGAATCAATCCCAGTTGCCCCTTGAAGACCTCCTGTGTCTCCAGTATTTATTGCCAAGCAACTGTGTGTGTCGGGGGCCGGAGGACAGCATGCCTGGTGGGGCTGGGGCTCAGTCTGGACTTGGTCTCTCCTCCTGATGGCAGTCTCCGGGCCTTGGCACCAAGAACGCCATGAGAAGAAGTAGAGGGTGCCTTACCAGTCAGCTTCCGACATAGGAAACCTGCTGTCTCTGGGGCAGGGCTACCTGTCACCCTTGGGTGAGGACCTTCTGCGGAGCCCAGGGCCCTTGGGCCTCCACTAGACTTCACTTGGGCAGGGGGAACAGTGAGCCAGGGTGACCCATCCATGCATCCCCGGAAAGGAACTGCAGAGAGGAGACAACATGAAATGGATGGGACTTTGACAAACAGCCGGTGCGGTGGAAGACATGGTGAAGTCAGTCGTAAATTCTCAGGCAAAGCTGCTGCCCCACCGTGAAGACCCTCAGACTCAAGTTACAGTCAAACAGTGGACAGCTCTGATAGCCCACTGCCATCGAGTCAGTTCCGACTCACAGCGACCCTACAGGGCAGGGCAGAACTGCCCCTGGGCGTGGCTGAGACTGTAACTCTTCATGGCAGCAGAAAGCCTCCGCTTTCTCCCAAGGAGTGGCTAGTGGTTTCGAAATGCTGATTTTGTGGTTAGCAGTCCAACACATAATCCCTGCACCACCAGGGCTCCCAGGCAGGTCTCATGAGGGGACAAGAAACCCCAGTACCCGTGTCGCATCCTTAGAACAGCCAACGGTCGGCACCCCAAAGGGCATCGCCTGCTCCCTGAGCAAGTTCAGAGGGCAGGAAGGCCCAGTAAGGGCACATGGACACCAGGATCTCAGGGAGGCCGTGAGTGAGTGCTTTGTACACGGCGGGGCGGCAGTCCACGGCAGGACAGAAAGGGCTTATGAACTGTTGGTGGAAAACGATGTGCTCCACATTCCTTGGCTTGCAGCCGCAACTCCCCACGAACCTCTTCCCCCATCTCCATGGTTTTCTCTCTTTCATAAGGACAGCGCTTAGATTGAATTCGGTCCACCCTCATCCGTATCACCATCTGCTCCTCTGACCGGTACCGTACTCAAAGACTCTATTTCCAATCAAGGACATGGTCACAAGAACAGGGGACGTCGGTCGGTCATTGCTGTCTGGTCTGTTCCCCGTGTACAAAGGAGCAAAACACTGCCTGGCCCCGAACCAGGCTCTCACGTGTCATTCTCACACATGTTGCGGCTACTGTGTCCATCCACCTCGTGGGAGGTCTTCCTCCTTGTCACTGCCCCTCTACTTTACCAAGCCCGATGTCCTTCTCCAGGGACTGGGCTCTTCTGACAGCTTGTCCACAGTGCAGGCAACAAAGCCTCACTGTCCTTGCTGCTAAGGAGCACTCTGCCTGGGTTGTTTCTGGTTTTGTTCCCACGGCCGATGGGAGCGTTCTCTGCCAGCAGCCCTTCCTGGTGTTTAAAATCACCGTCAGCAGCCCCGCAATGCCAAGCATCCCGTGTCCCGGGGTCTCCCCTCTCCCTTCTTCACAGTCTCGCTGTCCCGCGCATCAGAGGGGATGGGAAATACCAGGGCTTGGGCCCGGCCCATCTTAGCCCTCAGAGTGACGGGGATGGGAAATACCAGGGCTTGGGCCCGGCCCATCTTAGCCCTCAGAGTGACAGCTCTCCCCCCTCCCTTGAAAGGAGGAAGTGGGGGGTGCATAATCGCAGCAGCTCTGCCCAGTGAAAAATGACGTTTGATTTCTGGGGGGGGCGGGGGTTGCTTTCAAGAGCGTTCACCGTGGTTCCATGTCAAATGAGACCCTGACAATATCAGCCCTCCCGCTGGTCTCTCGATGACGCTTACTGGTTCAGTCGGGGGGCGTGGGTTGTCTTCACGTTGAGTTGTGACCCCAGCGAGGGCTGCACTCTTTGCTCCCCATCAGCAAGGGCTTCTGGTCCTCCTCACTTTCAGCCAGCAGGGTTACGTCATCTGCATCTCCCAGGTTGTCAACGAGGCTTCCTCCGACCCTGATGCCGGCAGTCCAGCTCCTGTGAGGATTTGCTCAGCATACAGACTGGATACGCACGTCTCTCCTGACGTCAAACCGCGCCGTAGGCCCTAGTTCTGTTGGTGACTACCTCGGTCCGTGCACAGGTTCCTGTGAGCACTGGGGTTGGAGCCAGATCTTTCGGTGGGTGATCCCTGACAGCAGCATGGTTTACAAAGTGGGCTTCTTTCGTCCACTCATCAAAGAGGAATCTGTTCTGGTGGGAATGCCCCCGCCCCCACCTCCCAGTCTGGGTGTCCTGTGTCTCACCTACAACCTCGGGTCCCCACATGCTATTTGACTTTGTCATGTACTAGCCAATGCAGGTCCTGTGCACCTGGCATGCCCCATGTGGCCCCTGAGGCCGCCCCAGAGGCTGTCCTCTCCTGGTCACCCTCCCTGTGGGGTGTGAGGTGGCAGCCCTGGCCGGAGGCTCATGCTGGCTCTGGCCCATGCCCTCTCCCTCCTAGTTCCCAGGCCCTCTTAATACCCATGAAGCCATTAAATATTTAAATCCAAGCTGTGTGGTGGGCCAAGTTGCCCCAGCAACAACCCAGCCTGTTGGGGATGGATTAGCATATCTTTCCTGGTGTGTCCTGCTTATAGCTCCAGGCCCCCTGGGGTGGGGGCAACCCAGCCAGCCCACATCACTGCCATTCCTCTGTGCCAACTCAGAGTGGCCCTGTGGCACCCGAGTGCACATGGTATCAGCACCGTGTGTACCCGAGCGGGCCAGCTAGTAGGGGGGGCCATGGGTCCGTGTCAATGCGGGGTGGGATCAGAGATCCAACTGTGGTGGAATCTGCTGGGAATTAGGTGATGGAGCCTGAGGCCGGCTGAGGACTGTAGGGGGACAGTGGGTGACAGAGTTGTTGTCCTCTCAGTGTTGGGACGGACAGTTTGCCTAGAGAAAGGTGAATGCGACCCTGTGCTCCTGTAAGGAGTTACAGTCTTGGAAACCCGCAGCGGCAGTTCTGCTCGGTCCTGTAAGGTCGCTATGAGTCCGAATCAGCTCAGTGGCAGTGAACGCGTGGAGAGGAAGATGAAGCTGTCTGCTCTCCGACAGACGTAAACTCTCAGAAACCCGGGCGGGCAGTGTTGCCCTGTCCCATAGGGCCGCCCTCCGTCAGGATCAACCTGATGGCAGTGGGTTGGGTTTGGGCTTGGGCCCAGAGCCCTGGCCCCCCAGAGAGGCCCCAGAGGTCTTCTCAGTCTGAGTCTCTGGACCTGGTGCCAGAGTTCTCTGAGGAAAGGCTCTGGGGTCCCCCACAGAGTTTAGATCTCAGGGTGATGTCCAAGGGTCTGGGTTCAACTCCCCCCTCCCTAGGGGTTCCAACACTGCTCTCCTCAAACAGGCAGTGCCCATGGTCACCCACAGAGGTTCTCCCTAGGAACAGCCTCTCCCGATGGGGGTCTCACCACCCAGCCTCGCCACTGCTCCAGATGCACAGGTTCTAACTTTCAGCGGGGGTTGGGCTGAGGAGGACGGGTGACCTCTGTCTGGGGACACATGGGAATTGCTGGGTGATGGGTTGCTCTGAGCCACCGATGGGGTGGGGGAGACCTACATTATTTCTAAGGCCAGAGTTCTCATCCTGGGCTCTACACACACCCCAGAAATCCCGGGGAGCGGGGAGCTTGCAGGGTGGGGAAGGAAGTCTTTGTCTACATGAAATTGAGCATTTCTCTCCACGATGGAAAGGGGTGTGTATGTACCCATATCTAGTCGTGTTAGCCATGCTGGCGGCTTTGGGTGGATAGAGATCCATAGACATGGTCACATACACTGAGAAGTGCTGCGGTTAGTCACCCGAACCATCCTGGCTCGTGGCTGGGAGGACGGAGTTTCAGCAGGCCACATGCTGTCCCCTTCCTGACGGAGTGCTGGCTGTTGCTAACAGCAAAGCAAGTTTCCACAAGAGGGGCAGGGGCTTTTGTCCCAGAGGCCTTTGCAAACAGGCCGTCTGAGCTCAGCAACTGGCGGCAAAAGACCTCGGCCTGGGCTATGTCTAGTCCAGGTCCGTGGTGGGAGGGGGCAGGAATGATGGGGAGGATCCCGCTAGGGAGCAGTGTCCATGCCTCTGAGGACAGCCAGGACCCCAATAACACACATTTGGCTGTCAACTGCAAGGTCAGCAGTTTGAAACCACTGGCCACCCCACAGGAGAAAGATGAGGCTTTCTACTCCCACAAAGCGTTACAGACGAAAAACCCACAGGCGCCGTTCTGCGCTGTATTACAGGGTCCCTGTGAGTCGGCATCAACTCGGCAGCAGTGAGTTTGAGAATTTGAGTATTGTGTAACGTAAGGAGCATTTCCCTGCTAACCGCAAGGTCAGCAGTTCAAAACCACCAGTCATGCAACAGGAGAAAGATGAGACTCTACTCCTATAAAAAGTTACAGTCTTGAAAACCCAAGGGGGCAGTTCTACCCTAACAAGTCACCATGGATGGGAACGGATGAGATGGCAGGGAGTGAGTGAATGACCCCCCCCCATGAGCCTCAGTTTCCCTAACAGTAAAGGGAAAACGCACCTCCAGGGACTGGTGGGGACCTTCAATAAGGTAATCCATGTAGACGTGCTTCCAAAGTCTGTGTCACGTCAGGGCATCGTCCGAGTGGACTGCTGTCTGAGAGGTTGGACACCAGGCACTCCTAGGCCTGCCCCTCCACCTGCCTCCCACAGAGTCCCCCACCTGCCTCCCACACTGCCCCTGGACCATCATGGCCCACTGCCCTTGGGTAGGAGGCTATCATTGAGGCTCCAGCTGCCTCCCGTACAAGCTCTGCTCAGGGTGCCCACCCCACCCCTGCCCAACCCCCAGGAGCCTAATTAGATTGTGTTCCTCGCAGCTGTGCCCACGTCTCTGCGTCACAGCATCGCCGACAGGTCAGGATTTGGGGGCAACTGCTAGTGAATGACACTGCTGACGGGCCAGCAGGCACAGCGCAGCCTTGCGCCCCGACAGCAAGGCCGCCGCTGCCTCTCCAGGCCCAGTCCTGTACCCCGGCACCTGGGGGCCCTGCTCCATCCGTCCCAGGTCTGGGGCACCTTAGCCCACTGCGCCTCTGTTCGTGTTTCCATTAAAGGGAGCAGTGAGCCCGTGCTATATATTATAACTGTTCTTCTGGTGCTTAGATGGTGACCCTAAGGAAACGCTCCTAACCCAATGTCTCTCATGATCACAGGGCCCCTCCCCTGCCCTGGCACCATCCTCTCTGCCACTGAAACCCAGAACTTGGTTTCTGGTTCTGCCCCGATGCCCCAGTGCTGTGTTCATAGCTATTGGTGCTGCCACGGGAGCACTGGGCTTGCTGGCTCCCCGTAGACTGTGAATGAAGTGTCTGGTGGCGCACACAGTTAAGCCGTCAGGGGTACCTTGGAAGACAGGCCTGGCCATCCCCTTCCGGCAGGTCACAGCCTTGGAAGCACAAAGGAGCGGTTCTCTTCTGGACTCCTGGGTGACTAGGAGTCGGGGCTTGGTCGATAGCAGCCCACTCTCAGTGGTGGAGCCTTGGTGGTGTAGTGGTTACAGGTTGGGCTGTGATCCACATGATCAGCAGTTCAAAACCACTAACAGCTCTGCTGGTACAAGCCTAGATTTTCTACGCCCATAAACAGCGTTTCAGAAACCCACAGGGGCCACTGGGTCAGCATTGCCATGATGGCCCTGTGTGAATAAGTGGTGGAGGGACAGTGGGGCCAGGGCCAGGCTGGGCGGTGGAGGGACACTGGGACCTGGGTCAGGTTGAGTGGTAGAGGGACAGTAGGGCCGGGTCAGGCTGACTGGTAGAAGGAGAGTGGGGCCCGGCACGGGCTGAGCAGTGGAGTGACAATGGGGCCGGGGCCAGGCTGAGTGGTGGAGGGACAGTGGGACCAGGGCCAGGCTGAGTAGTGGAGGGACAGTGGGACCTGGGTCAGGCTGAGTGATGGAGGGATAGTGGGACCCGAGTCAGGCTGAGTGGTGGAGGGACAGTGGAGCCAGGGCCAGGCTGAGAGGTAGAAGGAGAGTGGGGCTGGGGCCAGGCTGAGTGGTGGAGGGACA
>NW_022103958.1:6439840-6442339 GCF_000313985.2 Echinops telfairi | reverse complement strand
GGTGGAGGGACAGTGGAGCCAGGGCCAGGCTGAGAGGTAGAAGGAGAGTGGGGCTGGGGCCAGGCTGAGTGGTGGAGGGACAGTGGGACCAGGGCCAGGCTGAGTGGTGGGGGGACAGTGGGGCCAGGCCCAGACTGAGTTGTAGAAGGAGAGTGGGGCTGGGGCCAGGCTGACCCCAGCAGCTCTTGGTGAGCAGAGAACGGACTGAAAAGTTCCACCTCTGCCCTGCTGTCTCCCTCCTCCGTCCTCACCGTGAGGAGACTGGGGACAAGGTCTGAGGCGGGGGTGGGAGTGTGGGGGGTCGGGGGAGCAGAATAAATGAGGTGAGGGGCTGGCCCAGGCCCCCCTTGGCCCTAGACCCCAGTTGCCTGACACTGGCTCCCCCTGCCCATTTGTCTGGCTCTCTCTCCACAAGGCCTGCCCAGGGCCTGGGGCAGTGGAGGTAGAAGGCGTGATTTATGGCTGGAGCTATTCTTCTCCCTCACACGGCCCCTCCCGGGCCCCTTGGTGCTGCAGATGGGGCTGTGCGCCCTGCCATCTGGGGCGGTGGGGAGGGGTGGGATGAATAAAGCTGTCTGCCCCTGGCTGGGGCCTGCTGAGAGACCCCTGAGGCTCTGCGTGACCCCCGCTCTGCCTCCGCCCCTGCCCCTCTGGGTCTCAGGGCTCCCATCTGTCAGAGGATGGGCAGGACGGGGTCAGCTCCCAGGACCCTTGCACCAGGGAGGCGTCTAGAGGCTTCCAGGACTCGGCCTGGTCTCCAGTCCTGTCGAGCTTGGGGACAGGTGGCTTCTCTTCGGCCCCTCCCCCCACCCGTGTATGAGAGATGGCAGGAGAAATGCTTATCGGAGTCTGGCCCGTGGCAGACGTTTCGTCCACCTGGTTCCTGTGAGGTCCCAGGCTCTCCCACTTGAAGCAGTGAGTCCGCCTCTGGGACCGTCCAAGGGAGAGCTGTTCGCATTCTCGATGACCGAGGGTCTTTCCCCACCTGCCACCCACCCTCCTTTGATCACTGTGGTGCAGGTCTGAGAGTTTCTAGAGGGTGGCCATACTGGTGGTGACCATACTGATGCCATGCCGGGGCCTGTCTTTCCCGCCCGTGGTGTCCTGAACGCTCACAATCACTTTCGGCTTCACAATCCCCTTTGCCAGGGAGAAGCCTGCTATCTGGGGGAGGCTCTCATCTCCGGGGAGGTAACCCCCCAGCTCCTGGGCCTTCTCTGCCACATCATGGGCAGTGGGGGCAAGCCAGGCTGTCTTCTCCCAGCTGCCCCTGAAGGCAGGTCCTCCTGGTACCAGAAAAACAAGAGGAGCCAAGCTTTGGGCAGAAGGCACGAAGAAGGCCAAGAGAGAAGAGGAAGGAGGCTTGGGTGTGGAGGGTGGAGGTGGCAAGGGGTGGGGGAGGGGGGTCTTCTATGGGGCTGCTCAGTCCTTCACCCAAAGCTAGGTGTCCTCCAACACTCAGGGAAACTGAGACGCTGGTAGGGGACCGGCCACGCTGGGGAGCAGAGGTGGGAAGGCATGGGATGACAGGGAGAGGAAGAATCCAGTAGCCGCCTCCCAATTGCCCTGGGCCTGAGTGGGATGAGGGTACAGCCCCTGGCCGAGACCTGGGGGCTCCCATTCCAAGGCTGTAGGGACCCCAGCTCTCAGGAAGATGTCCGAATTGGTGCCACCCCCGGACAAAGCTCCAGCCCCCAGTTCCTTGGACCTCGCCTGAACCCAGGGGACTTCTCCCTCAGCCCACTGGGGCCCACCTTGCTGGGGGCGTTCTGCTCAGGGTAGAGAGGAGTCAATGGGGCTATCCTCACTCCAGGGCAGACCGCAGTGGAGCCCTTACTGTGTGGGAGACAGAGCCTGGTACCTGCGCATCCCCTCCTGGTTCCCTCCCAGCTGAGTTCTCACCTGGAGGTGAAGAATGGGTTGGGCTTCTTAGGAGGATATCCCACCCCCCAACACACACACAAAGTTCCAAGCTCACCTTTCAGGTTGTGGTCAATCGGGTCCCATACACGGCCACAATGTCTAAGCAGCCTTCATACACAGGGAAGCAGAACTGTTGTTCAATTGTAAGATGACTGACTTCAGGAGGTGATGGTTTGGGTTCAAGGTTGCTCTCTCAGGGTTATCATTTCATAGAGTCTAGAGTCCGTGAAAATGTGATCAGGGGTTGATCTTTCGGACACAGGTCTCTCAGCTGTCAGCCTTTGCACCATCCTATGTGGCTCCATCCAACAGTGAACCATGCTTAGTATCTCCATTGCCTAGCACATAGGAGGAGCTTAATATATGTCTCCTGAGTGGATGGGGGGCTGGCGGGGGATGTTAGATATGTGAGTGGTTGGGTGAGTGGTTGGGTACTTGAGTAGATGGGTGAGTCTGTGAGTGGGTGGATGGATGGATGGGTGGGTGGGTGGATGGATGGATGGATGGATGGATGGATGGATGGATGGATGGATGGGTGGGTATGGATGGATGGATGATGGATGTGTGGATGGGTGG
>NW_022103958.1:6423184-6438854 GCF_000313985.2 Echinops telfairi | reverse complement strand
GATGGGTGGATGAGTAGGTGGGTGGTTGTGAGTGATTGGAGGTTGGGTGGATGGATGCATGAGTGGCTGAGTGGGTAGAAGGAGTCTTCATCCACCACCCCTTTACTATTCTGATAAGTAGAAATCTGGACAGACTCAGAGAACCTCCCCTTCCCTCCTCGTGGAATACCCATGCTCCCCTGCACTCTGCAGTTACCTGGGGCTGCGATGGATCAGTGATTGCCACACCACCTGTGCATGTTTGGCTTGTAGATCAAACCTCCATTCTGATGTTGGGAGCTGAATGTTCTGGCAATCTTTATGCAAATCTAAGGAACTCTTTCCACGATCAAATGTCTCTCTCCTGGGAAGTGGGGTTTCTGGGGAAAGGGTAAGGACTCTGGGGGCATCATGTTACACGTTGGGCTTCTATCAGCAAGGTTAGCAGTTCAAAACCACCAGCCACTCTGAGGGAGAAAGAGGAGGCTTTCCACTCCCCTGAGGAGTTACAGTCTCAGAACCCCACAGGGGCAGTGTTACTTTCTCGCACGGGGTTGCGATGGGTCAGAAGTTTGGGCAGAGAGTTTTGTTTCGTTTCGTTTTTTGTGGGGGCAGAGGACCAAGAGTTTGACGAAACAGACCTTAGTGGCTCTTTTCCAGCTGAGCCATCCCTTCTGGGACTCCCGTAGCATCCAAGTGTGTGTGTCACCCACCTCCAATGCCCCCTCCTAGCTCACCAGCTCCACCCGACCACACAGCTTCCAGAAAGCCCATGCCCAGTGGTGCAAGTGTCTCACAGAAGCTGCAGTTCCCACTCAGTCCCAGGGAGGGCACCCAGGAGCTACCAGCTGGGCAGAAGGTGGGCACCCCTGGCAGGCTGTCCCAGCCAGCGTGGCCCCAGGTGCAGGGAACCTTTCATTAGCAATAATGGGTCCCTGTCCAGCGAGACAGTCGGGCTGAGTGTGTGCGTCAGTGGAACAGGTTTTCATAAACAGCGTCTACATGTGGCTGCCCCGGTGGACTCCCTGTAGCCACTGGGCATTTTATAGGACATGCTGGACCAATAAAAGAATATACAAGAACCCCTCTGACCAGTAGACCCCCATGCTGCTGACGCTCAAAGAACCGCCCAGGTGAAAAGCAGACAATTGCCACCCCGTGTCTGGGCTCCCCCCGGCCAGCCCCCTGAATCCAACCCTGCCAGTGTCTCTCTGGGCCTGTCTCTGGCTTCCTGCATCACTGCTAGCTCCATCTCTGTCTCCCCGCCTGCCTCCATCTTCCCGCCCTCCCTGGCCCTGCGTCATTTTACTCCCTGGCCCGCAAGGCCCCTCTGACCTCATTTGACTGCACTGCGCTGTCTGCGCTTTATGAACCGGTGGTCCAGGCACCCCTGCATTGGGCACGCCCGCTGATGCCCACCCTCCAAGGGCCTGTGCTCACTTCCTGTCCGGGTCACTCGCCGGTGGTTTCCGCCAGCTGGCAGAGGGTTCGTAATGCTGCGGTACGCTTGACCTTCCAAACCACCACTCACGCCATCCAGTTGGTGTGGACTCAGGGGACCCTAGAGGACAGGGTACAGCTACCCCGTGGGTGTCCGAGGCTGTAACCCAGCAGCCCAGCTGGAGGAAGAGGGGATTTAAAGGAAATGGACGGTCAGGTCCCCTCGAGCTTTCTGAAGCCCCCTCCTCTGTCCGTGGGCTGGCTGTGGCGGTCCTGAGGCTGACTCCTTGTCTCTGAGGTCGGATTCCGGCGGTGCGTCCCCCCCCCCCACACACACACACAGCCCCCATCTGCTAGGGGACATTTGCCCGCTGCCGTGGGGCTGGGGAGGGTTCAGTGGAGTCTCTGACCTAACATGAACTAGGAAGAAAGGCCTGGTGATCTACTCCTGATAATAAGCCAGCAAAGAGCCCGTCACAAGGTCAGAAGTTTGAAACCAGCAGCCGCTCCTCAGAGAGAGAGGTGGCCCTCTGCTGCCACAGAGTTACCGCCTCAGAAACCCACAGGGGCAGTTCTACAGCGTCCTCTGGGGTCACTGGGAGTCAGAATTGAGCTAATGGCAGTGAGCTGGGTGAGGTTTGAGGGGGTTGTTTTTTCCGCACTGTTCCCCCCGCAGTGACTGACACCCATGGCCCCTGTTTCCTGCCTAAGCTCTCCCAGCCTCACGGTCAATTTGCTCCCCCTAGAGGTAGATCTTAAAAGAGCACCATGCTGACAGCCCCCCAAGCCCCTAACCACGGCCATCGAGTCAATTCCGACTGCTAGTGAGCCAAGAGGGCAGAGCAGAAGTGCACCTGTCGGGGTCTGCGGCTGGGGGTCTGCTGGGAGCAGAGTCTCGTCTTTCAATGAAGAATCCACTCCGACCCCAGGGCTCAAGGCCGGTGTTCTCTGCTGGTGAACCCAAACTGTGGCTTGGTTGAAAGATGCCTTCCGCGGACATTTTTCATTTATAAATTAAAGCTGGTCTCAGGGGCATCGGTTTGGGGTTTCATCCAACCGCAGTGGAGGTTCATCCTGAAACCCTGGGGTCCATGACAGTGGGACCTTCTGTTTGGCATTTTCAACGGCTACGAATTCATCTGAGTAGAAGCCTCCCGGCAGCGTTTGAGATTGGATGGAGCAGCCTGATATGGAGCAGGAGAAAACGCTCCAACTCCCTCATGCCCAACCCGCTCCCAGAACCCTTTGCTCTGAGCCCTGTCATAGAGGGTCTAAACCACCTGCTGTGGGGCTGGCTGCTGCCCACCCCTGTGGGGTGAGGCTGGGGAAGGGGGACAGGGATCCTTTCTTTGTGGGGGCCGCAGCAGGGCACCTGAGGCTGCCTTGCTGTTCCTTAGGTGGAGAACCATGGAAGGTGACTGTCTGAGCTGCATGAAGTACCTGATGTTCGTCTTCAATTTCTTCATATTTGTGAGTATTCCTGGGGCATAGGGCTGCGCTGGAACAGGGCTAGAAGCAGGTCTGTCTGTCCACAAAGGGTGTCGTGAAGGGGAGCCCCTGTCCCCAAGAGTTCCCCCTTTGATCCCCCACCCACCCACATCCCATCATAGGAGAGGGTCTTTGCACACACAGACCCAAGCTGGCTCTGCCCCCTGGCAATGGGGGGGCTCCGCTTCAGCCCCTGTTTTTGGATATGACCCCCAATGGGGAGAGCGGTGAAGGGGTCCCCTAAGGGAGCCACACACAGCCCTTGCCAACAGACACAGCAGTCAGAGGGGCTGAGCCAGCAAAGCCTCCTGCTGTGATTAGAACCGCCTCTAGCACTGGGAGACCTGGGTTCAAATCCCAGCGCTGTCTCTTACCAGCTGTAAGATTTGAAAGTCATTGTCTGTCCCCGAACGTTGGTGTCTATGTTTCTTAAATAACAAAGAGGCTTCAAAAAGTTCTTGGAAAAATTCCCCAATCTTTTGATTCCATTTCCCCACCAACTTTCTGAAGCCCCCTGTACTGACCTGCACAGGTTATTTGGAAAACCCAGCAGGTTTAGGTGACCAAGTGCCTGGAATGTGGCCGCCCCTCATTAGCCTAGCTTCTTCCACATCTTTCTCCCAAGGGGTGGTTGGCGGGTTTGAACCGCTGAACTTGTGGTTAGCAGTAGAGTACCCGCACTGCCAGGGAGGGCTCTTTGCTCCTCTGAGGGCACAGAGGGGTTTCAAACACCTCTTCGGATCACCAGGAGCTCTGGTGGTGTAGTGGGCTATGCTGCAAGGTCAGCAGTTCAAAACTAACTGCTCCGCTAGAGAAAGAGGAAGCTCTCTACCCTGGTAAAGAGTTCGTCTCAGAAACCCACAGGGCAGTCTGCTCTGCACCGCAGGATCGCTGTGAGTCTTTGCAGACTCATTGGCAGGGAGCTTGATTTGGTCTTGAGCCCCCTGGTGGTAAAAGAGTGAACACACTCAGTTCACAGGGAGGTACACCCACGGGGACCCTGGCAGAAAGGTCTGGCAATCCCTACCAGCTGCCACGCAGTTCACCCAGCTCCACACATGTCAGGGCACATCTGTGGCCATGGGGTCTTTAAGCCCTGGTTTTCCAGAGATAGATCACTGGGTCTAGTTCAAACTAGTCCTGTTTCGGTCTTGCTGTGTGATCTGCAGCAAGCAGTTTGCCCTCTCTGGGCCCCTGTGTAGAGCGAGAGGGTTTGGACGAGAGGGTGGCGTCCAGTGAATGCAGACATGGCCCGGGAGGGCCCCGAGGTCCGTAGCAGCCCAGGGTAGGACACCGGAGGTGGCAGTGTGGGTTCCACATGAGGGCAGAGAAACCGGATGCATTTGAAGTGATGACGGGCCTGGCTGGGGTGGGGGCTCGTCCTGGGGGGGGGGGGGACGCGGCGTGCTGTCTGGGAGTGTGTGACCTCAGCTCTGCCTCTTTCTTCTCCTCCCTCCTCCGACGGGCCTGGGGAGCAGCTGGGCGGAGTCTGCCTGCTGGGTGTCGGCATCTGGGTCATGGTGGACCCCACCGGCTTCCGGGAGATCGTGGCCACCAACCCCCTGCTCATCACGGGCACCTACATCCTCCTGGCCATGGGAGGCCTGCTTTTTCTGCTCGGCTTCCTGGGCTGCTGCGGGGCCGTGCGCGAGAACAAGTGTCTGCTGCTGTTTGTGAGTACAGAGGCGGGGCAGGGAGGAGCAAGTGGGGCAGGGGTGCGGTTGTGGTAGGGGGCTGCTGACCTGCAGACCCTGCTAGCCCTTCTTCTACTCAGCCAACTTCCATCAGCGCCACAAGAGGGGGTGAGATCAGAGAGGTTGAGCGACTTGCCCAGAGCCCCACAGGGAGTCGCAGATGAAGACAGAGGTACAACCTTCACAGCCACAGGCCATTCAGGGTCCTCACTGGTCCCTTGGGTGCTGGGTTCTTGAAATAACGTCCCTTGCATTCTTCCACTAGGTGTCACTGCATCCCTCCAGTTCGGCCAGGGCCCTTGATCTCATGACACCTCACTGGTGTCCAAACTCTGGGGAGCTCACACTGAGGGCTGAAACAAGGCCCCTCACCCCCTGACCTCACAGTCACTGACCTTGGCTTTTGGGCCCCCCCCCCCGCCTCTGAAGTCAGATTCAGCACAGGATCTATGCCTGCAATTTGGGCGAGCAGCCTCTAGGTGGCACTGCGGTGGCCTTCTCCTTCCAGTCTGAAGCACCAGGCTTCTCCAAAGCAGGGTGGACTGAGAGGACGCTTTTCTACTGATTAGCTCTTCAGAGCTCGGATAGGCTGACACAGTGGCTGCGAGCGTGGCTGCAAGCGTGGCCATGGCCGTGAGGATAGCACAGGGCCATTCAGTCTTTCCTTCCGTTGTACATAGGGTTGCCCCGGAACCATCTCAATAGCACCTAACACAGTATATAACCTTCTAGAACGATAGGTGAAAGGAGCCCTGCCTGGTGGTGTAGTGCTTATGCATTGGGCTTGCCAACCACAAGGTCAGCAGTTCAAAACCACCAGCCTCTGTGTGGGAGAAAGACGAGGCTTTGTACTCCCGTAAAGAGACACAGTCTCAGAAACCCACAGGGTCGCTATGAGTTGGCATACACTCAGGGAGTTTGAGTGATAAGAGACCTCAGATGATTAGCTGGCGGGGGAGGGGGTAATCACATCACTTCATAGATTTCCAGTTCTAAAATGGAGGTGATATGGTGTATGGCTCTTTATTTGTTACTTTAGGGATCCTTGGGTGCCTACTACAGTGTGCTAGGGCCCGGGGATGCACCAGAGACCAAGCAGACGGTCCCCTCTCTCATGGACAGACAGCTGGAGGCCTGGGTTTGAGTGTGCCCCCTGCCCCTCCCCTAACTGTGTGACTCTGACCTAGTGTGTTTCTCTCTCTGAGCTCGGCTCTCAGTGGGAGCCCTGAGGAGGCAGCCGTGGGTATCTCGTTCTCCGTGCTCTTTGGTGGGTCTTTCCTCCCCTGAAATGTCCTGTGGAAAGGACTTCTGGGTAGAGCCCAGGCCCCCTCACAAGCAAGTTAAAAGCAGCCAGGCTTAGAGACATGTGTGGGTGGGTGGGAGAGCGTTCAGGTGCTCCTGGGGGCAGGGTCTGGAGTTGGGTGGCAGCTGGAGTGTAGCGCTCAGCTAGAGGCCTTACAACAATGCTTTCCAGTAGTGTTTGGCAGGCAGAGATTCTGCGAAACCCCGCTGTTTGCATCCAGCCCCCTGCGAGATGCCCACCTCCCAGAGGGACGTGAAACCGGCTGCCACCTGTGTGACACAGGAGCCCTGGTCCTCTGCTCGGCCCCAGTGGAAAGAGGGGCAAAGGAACCCTGTGCGCGTGCGCCCCCTGGTGGCACCGCCTGGCTGGTGGAGCCCAGTGGGACCTTAGGAAAGGGCTGGTTGTGTGTCCCAGGGCGCACAGAGATAGCCTTCCTCCCTCCTCCCCACACCTCGTTCCTCCAGGGCGCATTCATTGTTAATGGACTGGTCTGCAAGCCAAGACAGGAAGCCAGGCAGGCACTCTTGGCTGGGAGCAGGCTGGGGGCCACGCCTGGCCTCCCCTCGCCAACCACTTAAGTCCTCTCGAGCTAAGTGACTCCCTCCAAGCCTGCCAGCTGGACAAGCCCACAGGAGAGCACACGGAGACCCAGTGTGCAGAGAGACTCGCCCCAAATCACAGGGAGGGAGTCATGACAGCTGCCACGCCGGGGTCTTGTCTCCTCGCCCCAAATCACAGGGAGGGAGTCATGACAGCTGCCACGCTGGGGTCTTGTCTCCTAATCTTAGGGTTTCCCAGCCTCTCCGAGGGGCCTCCTTTCTCTCTGTTGCTGCTGTGTCCATCTGATGATCTCTGCCACTCTCTTCCCTCTCTGCCTCTGTGTCTCTGTCCCTGCCTTGCTAGCTCTGCCTTTCTCTCGATGGTTCGTGGTTCCTCTGGCCCCAGTTCGCTCTTTCACTCTCTCTAGCCCTGCCTTACTCACCTGTCGTTGCGTCCCCCCCCCCACCTTCCCCTGTCTCCCCTTCTCTTCGTGTCTCTCTGGGACCCAGAGCGTGGGGGGGGGGGCCTGCCTGGGAGGCAAGTGCAGGTCAGAGTCAGGGGACACTGGGACTCAGGACTGGTCCAGGGTCTGCTAATCAGAATTAGACTACGGCTGCCTTCAAGTTACATGCAAAGTGCTACAATTTTGTGTGTCTGTGTGTGTGCGTATGAGTGTGTACGTGTGTGTGTCTAGGGAAAGGCACCAGAGCTTCTAGGTTTTCAAAACTATGAATGACGAAAAAAACAAGAAGAACCATATCTCTCTTCCAATTGGCCCTCGTGGTGTGGAGTACTAAGTCTCATTCTTGATGGTCCGGTCCTTCTGGAAGCTCACGATTGCCTCCTAGACCTGCTGGCAGAGAGGGGTGAAGAGAGAGTAGCTTTACCCACCTTAGGAACCTGGAGAAAGGAGGCCTGGTGCTGGGGGTTAACTGGGCACTCTCTGCCCTGAGGCTGAAAACCCACATGGTCTTGGGCCTCTTCGCCTAAGGAAGAATGAGCCTAATGAGCAAATCGGCTAATGATCAATTTCTCTAAGGGTACTCTTTCAATCAACTTTCTATTTCCACATGTACCAGGACGGTTCCAACCCGTAAGTTCAATCAAATCTCCTGTGGCTGTGGAAAGAGTTCAATCAAATCTCCCGTGGCTGTGGAAAGAGTCCAATCAAATCTCCCGTGGCTGTGGAAAGAGTTCAATCAAATCTCCCGTGGCTGTGGAAAGACCCCATGGAGAAGGGCCATCAGCTGAGCATCAGTTCCTCACGTGCGAGTTCAGGTTGAGGCTAAAGAGACTTGCACCTGGTCCACGAAAGCCAATGTCTGACCTGGAGAATATCCCACCTGAGTTTAGAGAGCATCTCAAGAACAGATTTGCCATAGGGGACACTGGTGACCAAAGGCCAAACCAGTCATGGGATGACATCCAGGGCAGCACACAATAAGAAAGCCAAAGGCCATTAAAGAGACAGAAGAGGAACTATGTATATGTCAGAAGAGACTGTCACTTGCTCTTGAAGGGAGGGTAGCTAAAGGGAATGGAAGAAAAGATGGAGTAGGAGACCTGAACAGAAGATTTCAAAGGACAGCTAAGAAGACAGCTCCCGACCCGCTGCCATCAAACCAGGTGTGACTCTGGTGACCTGTGGGACAGAGTGCCACTGCCCCTGTTGGTGTCTGAGCCTTTGACCTTCCCAGGAGCAGAATGCCTCATCGTTCTCCTGTGGCGCAGCTGGTGGCAAGGTCGAATTGCCAACCTTGTGGTTAGTAGCTCCATTTCTCACCCACTAGGCTACAGAGCTCCTTCAAGAAGGCAAAGTGAAGGATGGGAATGAAATGTGCAAAGACCTGGAATTAGAGCACCCAAAGGGAACAACACACTCGGCCATTCTGAAGAAAAAAGTGAAATCTCAAGTTGCACTACCGAAGGATTCTGTAGGCAAAAACAATTGAACAATACAAGGAGTATCCAAAGAAGATGGAAGGAACACAATGAGTCACTGTGCAGAAAAAGAAAAGTGGCAGTTGTTCAATCAGTTCAAAGGGTAGCATGTGATCAAGAAACAAAGGCACTGGAGGAAGAAGTCCAAGCGTCACTAAAGGCATCAGCCAAAACCAAGGCTCCAGGAATTGACAGAGTACTAACCGGTTCATGTTTTAACAAATGGCTGCCATGCTGGAAGCACCCACTCATCTATGTCAAGAAATTTTGAAGGCAGCTACCTGACCATAGTTGTGCCCATTCATAGGAAAGGTGACCAACAGAATTGTAGCTGTTACATAATCCACTGTCAACTTGCGTGAAGGGGTGGAGCCTAGCCTGTCAATCAGGTCATAGCCAATGAGGCCTCACTGGGTGTGGGCATGGCCTTCTCCTGAGGATTCTGGAAACGCCTGTTCCTCCCTGGAGTCAGGACACACACTCTCTGTGCTATACATTCCTGTTGACAAGCTACATGGAGACACACTGATGGCAGCCAGCGCCCTGGAGCTGGAGGAGCCACATGGAGACTCATGCCAGCGCTGAGATGCTTCCACTGCCACTGGGTCTACAAGACTTTCCATCCACTGGCCTGTGAGCTTCCTGAATTCAGCATCGTTGCATGTGCTGTGTGAGTCTAAAGAGGAATTTATGGACTAGTATCGGGCATAGGGACTAATATTAGACTTATGGACTTGGCCGGGACTGGGCTGGATATTGTCTTAATATACAACTACTCTGTGGTATAAATTCTCTCTTATACAGATATGAGTGTCAGTAAATTTGTTTCTCTAGTCAACCTGGACTAACATAAGAATTCAGAAAGTTTCTAGAATTATCATTAATATCATATGCAAGTAAGATTATGATGAAGATAATTCAAAACTGGTTGCAGCAGGCCATAAATGGGGAGCTGCCGGAAATTCAACCTGGATTCCGAAGAACAGGGGGGATCCCGGCTGAGGCCGGGTGGCTCTCAGCTGAAAGCAGAGAACACCAGACAGATGTGGCGTGCTTTCACCATTTGCAAAGCATTTGGCTGTGTATATGATGACAAATTATGGATAACCTCGTGAGAACGGAACACTTCATTGTGCTCATTCAGAACAAGGGGATGCGGAGTGGTTTCTAATCAGGGCAGGTGTGTATCAGGCTTGCAGCTGCTCCTCCATAATTACTCAATCTGCGCATTGAGCAACTAACCTGAGAAGCTGGACCGCATGAGAAAGGTCCCTTTATGTCAGCAGTTCTCAACCTTCCAAATGCCTCGACCCTTAAATACAGCAGTTCTCAACCTATGGGTCGAGACCCCTGTGGGGGTCAAACGACTCTTTCACAGGGGTCGCCTAAGACCATCAGAAAACACTTAGGAACTGAGACACCACTCCTCTATCCATCTCCAGGGGTCTGCCCACATGCAGATACACCCACATATGGGGTCACCATAACCTGAGGAATTTTATTAAAGGGTCTCGGCATTAAGAAGGCTGAGAACCACTGCTTTAATACATGCCCCTAGAGCAGCGGTTCTCAACCTTCCTACTGCCGCGACCCTTTAATACGGTCCCTCATGTTGTGGTGACCCCCAACCATAAAATTATTTTCGTTGCTACTTCATAACTGTCATTTTGCTACTGTTATGAATCATAATGTAAATATCTGATAAACAGGATACATTTTCATTGTTACAAATTGAACATAATTAAAGCATAGCGATTAATCACAAAAACAATATGTAATTATATATTGTGGAATATTTATTTCTAATGACAAATGAACTTTTGTCTGAAGCATGGTGTAGCATGGGTGACAGTCTTAATATAGCTACAGTAAACTACATTGCCACATTTTGCAACAGTATATGTAAAAAGGCAACCTCAGTGCGGAAGGAAGTCGAGATAGCTTCTTTCTCACGAGATCAGCATAGCTGCATGTGGGCGGACCCACTTGGAGACAATAGAGGAGCCGTGTCTCAGTTCCTAAGACCATCAGAAATACGTGTTTTCCGATGGTCTTAGTCGACCCCTGTGAAAGGGTTGTTTGACCCCCCAAGGGGTCGCGACCCACAGGTTGAGAACCACTGCTCTAGCGTACTGCAAGGCAAAGATGCCCTCTAAGGATGATGGCACCCTGCCCAAGCCACAGTATTTTCAATCGCCTCATAGGCACGCAAAAACTGGGCCGCAGACACGGGAGCCCCAAGAAGAAGGAGTAGATTTGAGTCACCGTGTTGGTGAGGAACGTTGAAAGGACCACGGACTGCCGGAAGAACAGACAACTCTGCCTTGGAAGGAGGACAGCCGGAATGTTCCTTGGAAGTGAGGATGGGAGACTTTTCACAAGTACTCTGGACTTGTTATCAGGAGGGAGCTGTCTGTCCCTGGACAAGAGCATCCTGCTTGGAGAAGTAGGGCATCAAAAAAGAGGAAGATCGGATCGGTACCGTGGCTGCAACCGTGGGATCAAACTGAAGAACCGTCGTCAGGATGGCGCAGGACCGGGCAGGAGGTCCTTCCTGCCGCTGTGCACAGGGTCGCTGTGGGTCCCAACGGACCGGACAGCAGGCGCGTGGCAACCACTGACTGTTGGAACCTAGTCGTACCCGCTTCCTTTTTGGCCCCCCTCCGAATGTGTCGAGGACTTTTTAAAAACCAACTCATCCAAAGCTTCTAATTGCTTAAAAGTGTTCTAACAAAGGCATGCTCAGAGGGAAGCGCGCAATAAAAGGAGACGAGTGTGTTTCAGAGATCAATGCGCTGAAGTGCGCATGGCGAATGTAAATTTGGTAACTGTTGGTTAGAAAGGGGAGCCGCGCAGACCTGCCCACGGGCGCGGGGTTAGAAAGGACGCCTGGAAAACGCACAGGGAGACCGGAGCACGGCCCGAGACCCGGGCGCATTCTTCCCTCCTCAGCAACGCTGTGAAACCGGTGAAGCCCATGTTCCGCAGGTCCTACCTTGCGGGAGTGGGGGCGGGGGTGAGCCCAGAGTGGGGAGCCCCTCCAAAGAAGCAGAGGGACACTGCGTGGCCAGGACCGCTGGTGCACATGGTACACTGGTTCCGAGTCGCGGGGACTCCGTGTGCGTCCCTAGAACTGTGCGCCAGAAGGTCTCCAATGGCTGGCTTTTCAGAAATAAGTCACCAGGCCTTTCTTCCGAACCCCCTCTGAGTAGACTCAAACTGCAGCTGGTTTGCAGCCAAGTGCTCACCCTGGCACCACTCAGAACTCCGCCCCAGCCTAGCGGCGCCAAGATATATTACCCACTGGAGAAGGAGGAGTGGGCAGAGGCTGTTCGTGCCCACGCAAGCCCTCCCCCAGAAGGTAGCACTGAGAGGCAGGGTCTGTGAGTCCTTCCTCTGAGGAGACCCGTTTTGCTGCCCACCAGCTCCTTCCTTAAAGCTTCAAACCGCTGACCGCGACGTTAGCAGCCCCGTGCATAATCACTACACCCCAGGCTCCCTGGGCCCCCGGAGCAAGTGTTCAGAAAAAACCCGTTGGGTTCACAGAGGGGAGCTGTGTTGGAGGTTTTTCTTGGCTGTGCTCTTCATGGGAGCAGATCGCCAGGCCTCTCTTGGCGGTGCCCCTGGGTGGGTTTGAATCACCAGTAAACCATTAGAGTCCTAGTGGAGGGCAATCTGCTTGCCCCATCCAGAGAGCTCTACAGATGGTGGCTGGGCCCACCTTTCTAGAGAGCGTCCATCGCCAGCACCGATCTCCTGGATGCCACCAGGCTTGCTCTTGGTCCCGAGCCCCCATCTGGGCAGCACTGGGGCCGTGCCAGCCTGTGCTGAACCCCTCGCCCACACTCTCTCAGTCAACCCTGCCCTGCCAACAGGGATCACCCTGAGAACAGTGTGTTTGTACAGGCCGCCCAGGCGCAGTCAGCAGCTCCAACCAGCTCACCGCCGCCGTTCCGAGGATGGAAACCATCCTCAGTGTTGCTTGTTGCCAGCCTGACGACCTGGCAGCGGCTCCACCACGGGGGCCAGAGGGCAGGGGTGCCTTGTGAGATGGAGCGAGCCGGATGGCCATCCGTCACCGGCCAAATGGAAATGCCAGCAGCCCTGCCAGGGCCTCCATCACTGTTGTGCACAGAGAAGTGGAGAATGAAGCCCAGGCCTGCCCGGCCGTGTGGGCTGGGCAGCTCTGAGGTCCGTGGGCCCTGAAAGCCATTCTCCACGTGGGCACCAAGGATGATGTCAGTGTCCACGTAAGGTGGCCACCCACCGTTGTCACACAGGCTTTGTCATCGTCACGCCCACCAGCGAGCCTGGATAATAAACCCAAACTGGTTCCTAAGCCAGCAGCTCCGGCCCCATGCTGCCCACCTCCACCAGGGCCCACCATGTAGCCGAATGTCACTGCTTCCAGCTGCCACCACGCTGCAGTGACCGCCACGCCCCATGTCCTGAAGAGAGCTCGCTACACACTGCCCTGCCCTATGCCAGGCTCTCAGCCTGGCTGTGCTCAAGCCTGTTGTTACAGCTACTGTGTCCGGGAGGGATGTGTCTTGGGGAGACATCCCCTTGATCACTGGCCTGCCGCACCAGCCACCAGGCCCTTTCCCAGCCTACCAGCCTGCCCCGATCCTCCGTCTCAAGTCAGCAGACGAGGTCTCGCCACCCTTGCAGCCGAGGAGCACGCTGGCTATACTCCTAGGACTGGTCCTCCCAGCAGCCCACGATGTAGCAGGATAGCAGGATCCCCACCATTCATTCACTCACTCATTCATTCATCTCATCATGGCGATGACTGTTGCCCAGGGCAGTGGGGTGCCAGAGACTACAGAGGTGCAGCCCCGATCCTCAAGCTAGGGGTCTAGTGGGAATGCTCCCCTCTGCTGGGGAAGTCCAGAGAGGCATCCCTTAGGAAAGTGGGGGGACCCCCACCTCTGGGCTGGAGTTCTGAGGAGGTGGCGCGGAGCAGGGAGAGTGGGAAGGGCATCGAGCAGAGGGACATGGCACATGAAGGTTCCGGTTACCTGCGGGGCGAGTGGGGCCAAGGGGCTGGGGCTGGGGAGGTGTTGGACCCTGGCCCTCCAGTGTTCGGATTCTGGTGGACACGTGTCCCCCTCAGTCCTGCTCTTTCACTGTCACTGAAGATAAGTGTCACCTCCCGTTCCTCGTGGGAAGGAGAGGTTCAGGGACAGGAGGGCGGGCAGGCCCAGCAAGTCGAGCAGTCTGCCAAAGACCAGCTGCCTGGGCCCCTGAGCTGGCGGCATCTGCCTGGATGGCGGGTAATGTAGAATTGACCCCGTCCTATGGTGACTCCGTGCTACAACACAAGGAAAGCTGCCCGGCCCTGGGCCATCCCCATGATCAGGGGTTGGCGGGACCACTGCAGCCCACTGGGTTTTCAGAAACAGATCGTCAGGCCTTTTTTTCTAGTCCATCTTAGTCTGGAAGCTCCCCCTGAAACCTGCCCAGAATCCAAGAACACACAGCCTCAAGTGACCAGTCGGTGGCCATGTGTGCTAACCAACGGCCATCAGGTTGATTGATGATGATCCGTGGGGACCCTCAGTGTGTCCCATAGAGCAGCACCTGGTAGCAGCCTCAGTGCTGACTCTTTCAGAAAGAGATCATCAGGCCTTTCTTCTGCGGTGCCTCTGGGTGGCTTCAGACTTCCCACTTCCAGGCTTGTAGTTTCCAACCAAACTCTTTAACCTTCTGCAGAACCCAGGGACTGCAGCACAGCCTCAATGCCCCCTAAATGTCAGGGAGAGGAGTCCTGAGCTGGCCAGTGAGGCCCACGATTCCCACAGCTTTTACTCTCCCCCTGCAGGCAAGGCCTGCTCCGGGGAGGGAGGCAGGCGGCGTTCATCAGCAGTGTCCACCCAGACTCCCCAGGAGGGTTGTCCACGTTGTGCATTGCACAAGGCGGCCTGCCAAAAAGGCACCACTTACTCGATGGCGTAGGTCTGTGGGTCCCTTTTCCACATATCTGTTCCACCCCTCTGGGCGTCAGAGGTGGTGAATTTGTTATGGGAAGCATCCAGTGGATGATGGTGAAGTGTTTCCTTTGTACCCAAGCAGTATTTTATGTCAGTTTGCATGACTGACCCGGGGTGCCATGAAGCACCACCTGGTAAGCAACCGCCCTGCCCACGTGCAGCAAGCCCTGCCTGTCCCCAGATACCCTCACCCCCACCCCGGGCTCACCACTTCCTCTCTTGGCAGTTCTTCCTGTTCATCCTGCTCATCTTCCTGGCGGAGCTCTCGGCAGCCATCCTGGCCTTCCTCTTCAGAGAAAATGTACGTACTGGGCTCCCTCTCGGGCCCTGGCTGGCTTTCCGCACCCTGTCAGTCAGGGCTGCCTGCCCCCAGTCTGGGGAGGGGAGGAGTGGGGGTGCCCTGCACCAAGCTGCCCAGTCTCAGCTCATCTCTCTCTATCCCCAGCTCACTCGTGAATTTTTCACAAAAGAACTCACCAAGCACTACCAGGGCAGCAATGACACAGACGTCTTCTCAGCCACCTGGAACTCGGTCATGATCACAGTGAGTGGGACCTGCCCCCTGACCCTGTGAGCAGTCAGCAGTGACCCCCATGTAGCCAACATCTGACAGCCTCTACCGTTGCCACAGTTCCCGTGATCGTGGCAGACATCAATAATCAATCAGGGCACTCCACCGAGCCCAGAGCTGACCTCAGAATTATCGGCACCCAGACAGCATACTGAGCAGCCACTGCCAAAGGATCACAGTTAAAGCTCAAGATGAAACCTGTTTGCTCTCCCTGACTCGAGTACCCAATCCGAATGTCATGACCTCGATGCTAATTATCATAACAAACAAAACCACTTGTCACTGAACTGAGTCGGATTCACAAGGAGGCCCCTGTGTGCGAGGTTTACAATGGCTGATATCTTTCAGAAATAGATTGTCAGGGCTTTTGTCCCAGGCAACCCTGAATGAACTGTCCGCCAATTGGGGTGGCAGCCACACTTGTAATCCTTGCAGTGGCCAGAGGCTTCAGTAGTGATCTCAGCATCTGTCTCCTGATGTGGACATCAAGGAGTTCTGGTGACATAGCAGGTCACACATGGAACTACAAGGCCAGTGGTCAGCTGTCTCAAAGGAGAACGCTGAGGCTATTGGCTCCTGGGAAGATTTAAAATCCCAGAAACCTACAGGGGCCATTCTTTTCTGTCCTCTAGGGTTGGCATGAGTTGGGAGGGACTCGATGGCAGTGAGGACTAGCAGTGAGCACCAGCAGTGAGGACTAGCAGTGAGCACCAGCAGTGAG
>NW_022103958.1:6411551-6423084 GCF_000313985.2 Echinops telfairi | reverse complement strand
CCAGCAGTGAGGACTAGCAGTGAGCACCAGCAGTGAGCACCAGCAGTGAGCACCAGCAGTGAGCACCAGCAGTGAGCACCAGCAGTGAGCACTAGCAGTGAGCACCAGCAGTGAGGACTAGCAGTGAGCACCAGCAGTGAGCACCAGCAGTGAGCACCAGCAGTGAGGACTAGCAGTGAGCACCAGCAGTGAGGAACAGCAGTGAGCACCAGCAGTGAGCACCAGCAGTGAGGAACAGCAGTGAGGAACAGCAGTGAGGACCAGCAGTGAGCACCAGCAGTGAGCAATAGCAGTCACAAAATAGGGCTCAGAGAGGTTGACTAGTTTTCCTGAAGTCACATGCCAAACCCAAAACTAAACTCACTGCCCTACAGAACCCTTGTGTGTTTCTACACTGTAACTCTTTACAGGAGTAGAAAGCTCCATCCTTCTCCCGGGGAATGGCTGGTTCTTTTGAACTGCTGACCTTGCACAACCGCTGTACCATGATGGCTCCTGAAGTGTCACACACACACACACACACACACACACACACACACACACACGCCCCACGACCACTTAAGTCCATTCTGACTTTCCAGGAGCTGTAGCCTCATCTTCTTCCCATAGAATGACCTTGAGGTTAGCAGTCCAATGCTTACTAGATAGCCCCACCAGGGCTCTTAATTGAGCAGCCTCCACCCCAGGGGAACCTTTGACCCCAGGCTGCCCAGCTCAGCCCCTGCACTTCCCACTGGACCTTCTCTCTGCTCCCCTCAGTTCGGTTGCTGTGGGGTCAACGGGCCTGAAGACTTTGAGTTCGCGTCTGTGTTTCGACTTCTGACTTTGGACAGTGAGGAGGTCCCGGAGGCCTGCTGCCGGAGGGACCCCCAGACTCGGGACGGGCTCCTGCTGAGCAGGGAGGATTGCCTCCTGGGGAGGGACCTGTTCCTGAACAAGCAGGTAGGGGGCTGGGCCCCAGGGATTGTGAACAGGCAAGGCTGCGTGTCTCTGGGACAGGGGCTGGGGGTGCCATCCACGCCTGTGGGATGCATCCAGGCAGTGCAGGGCTGGCGCTGTGGGAGGAGTGGGCATTGGGCCTGGAACTAGAGGTGAGTCATATTCTGACACTCCCTAGACTTCGGATAATGCCACTTAGAGCCCAGAACCAAAGATGCCCAGCTCTGCCCACCACTGAGGAGGAAGTGCACAATTGGTTCCCGACAGGGAGAAGTGGGCACCCTCTGTGCCCAGGGAGCAGGGTCTCCTTGACCTCACCCTCCAAGGTCAAGGGAGCTCCTAGACTTGCTTTCTCTTGCTACCCAATGTCCTGCGTCTGCCTTGGAAGAAACCCAGCTCTTTCTGTGGGTGCAGTCTTTTCGGGAAAGCAGGCTTTGGGCTTTACCCCCCATTCCACCCCCCACTCTGTGGGACTATGTCCTGTACCTGATCCCCTCCTCCCACTGGCCAGTCCCCCTGAGCCCCAGTATATATGTGAGAGGCCAGGCCAGAGGGAGGGAGAGGATGAAATTGTACGGAACCAGTGCCTTGGGCCAGTCCCTGAAGTAGGCCTGTAAGCTGGGGTGGTGGTGGTGGGGGTGTGTTCCTGGGAGGTCACAGTTACACAGGGAGCTGCAGGGGCAGACAAGGCCACTCTCCTTAGGAGACTCACAGTCCAGGTAGAGCAGACCACAAACAAGCAGCAGACAAGAAAGCCAGCATGTCCCGTTATGTGTCTAGCACTAATATGAAGAAGGTGAACCATAGGCCTGGCGAGAGTGCAGGGGGGTAAGGGTTAAATAACACCAATCTCGGGAGCCCCAGGCCAAGTTCCTGGCCCAGGGCCCACACCTTCCTGCCTGCACCCGTGGAAGTGTCTCAGAACCCAGGCTAGAGGCCCCTCCGCTGCTGGCCTGAGACCCGGAGGCACTTCTGGCTGCCAAGCCTGACAGAAGTTGAGGCTGAAGGGCCAAGAAATAGACACAGGGTCCAAGGGTGTCCTTCCTCTGCCAGGCAAAGCCCCCCCCCCCATGTCTGGCCAGTTCCCCAAGGCCTTTCCTCTGACCCCCTGCCCCTCCTGCTCCATAAGCAGTTTGACCCAGGAACCGGCTGACACTGTGCTTTAGGATCCCTTGACCCTTCCAGGGCGAGAGGCTCCTGACCCCAGACAACCTCTGCTCCTCCCTTTCCAGGGCTGTTACACGGTGATCCTCAACACCTTTGAAACCTACGTCTACCTGGCCGGAGCGCTCACCATCGGGGTGCTGGCCATTGAGGTAAGTGCAGGTCACTCTATACTGCTGCTCCCCACCACCAGCGAGGGGCCCAGGACAGTCTCCCGGGGCTTGCAGTCCTCCCTCTTTCTGGATTTTCCTAGCCCAGGTCTCCGTGGTGGGAAAGATGGGTGTCCAGCTCTGAGAGTCCCCGCGGAGCCCGCACACCCCTCTCATGGGAGGGAGTGCAGCCTATGATTTGAGATCAGGCCCTTGCATCAGGGCCTATGGGGGCTTCTTAACCCTAGAATGGGGGGGTGTCTTTACCAAGGGCTCCCCCCAAACAAAAACTAACGTCCTTTGCGTGCCCAAGGCTTTAAATCTCTACAGGAGCAGAGAAACCCCTCTTTCTCAGACCGCTGACATTTTGGTTAGCAGCCAAACGGTTAACCCACTATGCCACCAGAGCTCCTTATCCTGACCCACAGCAACCCATAGCAACAAGGTTTCCAAGAAAGACTCATCATTCCTCCGAGGAGCAGCTGGTGGGTTTGAACCACCAACTCTGTGGCTAGCAGTCCAACACCAACCCACAATGCTGCTGAGGCTCCCTGAAGGCACCTAAAACACATAGACCCTCACCCTCCTCAGAAAGCAGCCAGTGGCAGCTCTTTCAAAACCACCACTAGGTGGAGATGCAGCCAAGGGGAGGGAGAGGAGGTGGAGCTGCAGGCTTGCCCCCAGCCCAGCCTCCCATATCCAGGGTGGGGGCTGGCCAGTCCTGGACCTGCAGGGAGAGAGGTCGGGCAGGCTGAGGGGTCCCTCTGTCCTGCCCTGCAGGGCTGCCTTGTGGCACCCTGATTCCGCCTGCTCGGGTTCTTAGTGTATCCACAGCCCTGGTTCCTGCAGGTTTGGGCAGAGCACTGGCCATGCCCAGCTCCCCGCTGGCCTCTCAGGGTTTGCTCCTCTGCAGGATGGCATGGATCACCCTGCCCCTGGGTATTGTGGGGAACCGCCGATGGTCGGGACAGGTAGGGCCTCAGTCAGCGTTTCTGAGTGATGGGTCCACCAGGCCCCCATCCACACAGCCCTGGCCCCACTGGCCAGCCACTAGGGAGGCAGACCCCTGCCTCAAAGACTGGGCCTTGTCCCCCATCACCTCCCTCACCCCTGCCCTACTGACCCTCCTGTTAGTTTGGCCACACGCCTGTGGTCTAGGAACTGATTTTTGTCCTTCTGACAAGGCCACTGCTGACCACGGAGGTACCAGCCCTGGTCAGAGACAGAGTACCTATGCAGGGCTTCTCTGCTCTGACCCCCAAAGCTTTCAGGCAGGTCCTCCCTCCAAAACGGTGGTGCTCAGAAACTCACTGACTGGCTGCCCTAGTTCCAGTGACGTTTTAGTAAACGCCTGTATGTAGCAGCTGTATCATCCTGTGAGGAGTTCCAGTGGCCCACTGGTTATAAGCTGGGCTGCTAACTTCAAGGTTAGCAGTTCAAAACCACCAGCCGCTCCACCCATGGGAATGAGATGGGGATTTCTACTCCCATAAAGAGTGACAGTCTCAGAAACCCACGGGGCGGTGCTACTCTGTGCCATGGGGTCGCTGTGGAGTCGGCATCGGCTCCACGGCAGTGAGCTTGGTGTTGGCTTTATCAACATGTTGTTACACTGGCATGTCACCATCCCGTGGGAGCCCAAGAAGGGGAGTACAGGAGCTATGAGCCTAGGCCCCGAGGTCAGGGTGCAGTGGACTCAGACCCCTGCTCTCCATCTGGCTGGGTGACTTGGGGCTAGTCCCCTGACCTCTGTGCAGCCCCTATTCTCTGTGGAAAATTCCCACGAGAGCACCCAGAACAGGCACCCACCAAGTCTTCGGTCCATTCTCAGGGCAGAGCAGGCTTCAAACGGGTCCTCCCCAGCTCAGTCATGGCCAGCAAAGCACAATGAGAAACAGATCTGGGTTTTTAAAATGCGGGAGAAGGGACGCGATGACAGGAATGGGTAAAGCCAGATCCCCGGAACGAGAGGCTCGGGGGAGGCTCCGCGGCAGCCCTGCAGGCATCCAGTGTGGGAGACCTGCAGGGAGCCCTGGGTCCGGGCGGCAGCTGGGTGGTGGGTGGGGGCAGGCCCCAGGGGAGAATGCCAGGCAAGTCGGCAGAACAGTGAGGTGAGGGGGAAGCGGCGCCCCTTCTCCTGGGTGGGACACCCCACTCTACCTCACTCCTCCCAACCCCACGCCACCGAGTGCTGTGGCCGCATCTGACGCCGACTCCGCTCCCCTCACAGCTGTTCGCCATGATCTTTGCCATGTGCCTCTTCCGGGGCATCCAGTAGAGATGGACTGGCCTCCAACACTGCCCAGGACCCACGCCCTCCGCTCCCCGTGCTCCTGCCGTCCTGGCCCCAGGAGGAGAGGGGCAAGGATGGAGATAGCTATTTTTTTAACAAAACAAAATGAAGACAGAAACATGGACTGACGGACCTCACCCCCACCCCACCTGAACTCTGTTTGGGGGCTTCCAAGGGCCCCAGCGCCTGAGACCAGAGGGGCACCGCCCCAGGGCCCCTCCTGGGCCTGCAAGATGTAGTTGGCCTCCGTCCTCGAAGCCTCAGGAACGGAGCCAACAGCGTTTGGTCAGCCAGACGCAACAGCAGAGCTCTGAGAGATGTCTTCAGAGCCCATGTCCCCAGGGAGAGGAGTGCCACCATGTCCTTGAGGAGCCAGAACCGACAGGAAGGTTCCTGGCCTTTCTGCTGGGGTACAGAGGGGCTGTGCACGCAGGCTCCAAGAATGTTCCAGCTGCCAGACACCTTGCTTCTCTTGTCGGACCAAGTGACCTCAAAGGCCCAGAGAGGGGCAGCAACTGGGCATCGTCACACAGCACATGCGTGACAGTTCCAAACTAGACCTGTCACTCCTTCAAGGGCTCTGTTGGTCCCAGCAGGTCTACTGGCCACACCCGTCCCTGTCCCCAGCATCCTGGTGGAGGGCGGAGCAGGCTGACCTGGAAGCACCTCCTCCTGGCTCTATAGCAGAGACAATTCTGGACTACCCACCCCGCCGGGTGCTCTTTCCCTCCTGCCTCTTTAAGCCCCCACATGCGCACAAGTCACAGTCCGTTTCTACAGTTCCCACCCCTTCCCTTACCTGTTATCCACTCCCTCCCTGGCTCCTGAGGCTGGAAGAAGCCCCAAGACCATGCACCGGAGTTCTCTGCCAAGACTCCTCCACCATCTGCTTCCACACCTCTAGGGATGGAGAGCTCACTACCTCCCCAGGCAACACTCCCCCCCCGCCCCCCGCCTTTGGACCACCCACTGTAGCGCCAGCTCAGTACATGGAAGAAGCTTCTGGTTGTCTGTGGTTCTCTCGTGGAGTCTCACATATGCCTTGCTTGTTCACCTTTGTGGCAGGAGCATTAAGGTCAGCCATTGGCTCCCCCGCAGCCCTCATCTCCAGCCTGAAGGCCCCCCAATTCTATTCCCCACCACAATTTCCATCGCCGGCTGTGAGATCGCTCATCAATGTAAAACGAATAGCTGTGGGTGCTACGTTCCTTCGCTATGCCTGTGTTCACACCCACGTAGCATGAGTTACACACACACAGGTGTAAGCTGGTGTTGGCACCTGGATTTCATGGGCCCCTCGATCCCGATTACTCAGGAATGTTTGCTGGGTGCTGTGCCAAGGATACTAAGGTCTGGGCTCGGTGGAACAAGGTGCCGCAACCCCTTTTATTAATGCCTGCCAGACAAGCTAAGCTTGATTAGGGGTGCCTGCCAGGCCTGGTCAGTTTGACTAGTGATGTCTGCCTGGGAGTATAAACTTGATTAGTGATGCCTGTCACTGGTGTGGCAATGGCAGGACAGGTTAGGATCCTTGCACTCTCCACACTGCTACAAGCCTGTTCTGGCTCCTGTCTCCCAGGATCCTGTGCCACTTTCCAACTCCCCTCATAGATTCCAGACATAGAGCAGGGTCAGAGCTAAAGCCTAGTGAGTATTCCCGTCTGCCACACACTCTTCTTCTGAGAAGCAGCCAGCAGCCCTGTGCCAGCTATAAAGATGCACATGGCCACTTCCCACCTTTTCCCATGCCCTGCTGCCCCCACCAGTATTCCCCCTCTCGCTTTCCAAGTGGAGTTTTCACAATCTGTCCCTGTAGTACAGTGCCCTGGTGACTTGTCCTCTGAGCTCCCTAGAGAACAGATGTCCCAGGGAGCCAGGAAGAGCCACACTGGTATTCCATCTCCATCCTGGAGCAGTGGAAGCCATTGTGTTCCACATTTTGATTAGTGATGTCTGCCATGGGGGTGGAACTAGGAGCAGCAGCACTGTACCAACTTCTATCACCACCTTCTCATCCCAAAGGGCTTTCCTTAGAGCTGCCAAGGGACTATGAGCCAGGCGCATCTCTTCTGCCCCGGCCACATTTCTCTGGTAGCTCCCAGGCCAAGGCCATTCATCTCCGCTAAACTCACCATTGAGTGGATTCCAACTCAAAGTGACCCCGTAGGACACAGAACTGTCCCCTTGATGGTGGGTTCGAACGGCTGACCTTTTAACTCACTGTAGTGGGCTTTAACCTTGATGCTCAGACCTCATCAGGCACTAGTCTCTCTAGAGCACAAGACCACCAGGCCTCAGGCCAAGCGGATCCAGGTGCAGCCCATGGTGGGGCCTTGGTAGCAGCTGATGGCGAAGGGTATGTGATGGCTTCACTCCCCCCACCCCCAAGAATTATCCCACAATTGAGACACCTTCTGACCCGAACAGAGTCAAGGACCAGGACTACCTGGCAGTTGTCATCACACTCCCCACGCTCTACTGAGAACCACTTTCCTGTTTTGAAGCCAGTGAATCTTAGGTAAGGGACGATCCATCCCAAGAGCAGGGTGGGCACAAGTCCCCACAACCAGCCCAGGTCCTGGTGCGCTATTTCCAGAAGCTTCCTTCTCCCTTCCCTGAGTCTTGTCAAAGGTCTATTTTGATATCTGTATATGGTTCTTGCAGTAGATAGTTAATTTATCATGTCTCTTCCACCACCACCCAAGTCCTCCCCCTTTTTATATTCTATCAAGAAGAGTCGTCGTCATATAAAAAAGGACACCCACACGGATGGTTTTACACTGTTTTTTGTTTTTTTTGTGTGTGTGTGTGTGTATGAGTTTCTTACGAAAAGAGACTGGAACGAAGAATAAATAGTGACTATGAAGAAGGTGGTCTTAATTTGGGGTGGGGCAGCCGAGCTAAGGCAGGAGCATGGCTCGAGGATGCGGGGGTCTGGTCACAGGGGTGGGCTATAGGCATGGTATTCCAGGTCATCCCAAGCCTGAAAGCGAGCTGTACCCCACATGGCCCATCCGTCACTGTTCATGTCCCACCAAGCCTTACCCCACACGACCATCCCTAACGTCCTGCCCACCAGCTCCACTACAGTGTTGAATTAAGCAACTTGCTTCCTGAGCACTGCTGGGCCAGCGCCCAGACAGCCCTTCTACACAGGGAGATTGGAGGCTTAGCTGGTTTGGCCCCAGGGAGATTGGAGGCTTAGCTGGTTTGGCCCCAGCAGATGCTCAATGCAAAACTGACCCCAAAGCTGGCGTGTCCGCCTTCCTAGAGCCGCAGTGGTTCCATGGTCGAATTCTCCCCTTCCGCATAGAAACAGTGGGTTCAAGTCCCAGCCAATGGGCCTCCTGCACAGCCACCACCGGCCCGGAGGAGCCTGCCATTACTGAGGCTGAACAGGCTGAGCAGAGCTTGCAGACTGAGATGGGCTAGACGGGCCGGTGGTCTCCTTCCATGGGGGAGAAGGGAGACTTAGCCACGAGGATCCCCGTGGTCCACAACACACTCCATAGGGGCCACGGAACAACCCGGGGCAAGGACCTGCGTCCTCACACAGAATCTGCCTGCCATCGACGCTGCTTCTGGGAATCCCTCATGAGTCCGAAGGCCTGGCTCGGGCGGACACTGTAGCCAGGGGCACTGCCCATTGGATGTCTTGCACCTGCACCCAAAGGCAGCGGCAGATTCTCAGGCAGTCCAGGCATGGCAGCAGGGGGGAGGATGTGTGGTAGTGCCAGAGATGGGTGCCAGGAGAGCAAGGCCCCTCCCCAGTCCAGCTCAGCAGAGCCTGGGGTAGCCGTTGGACCTCCTCCCCAGCTGGGCAACCAGGGTGCCACCCTGTTGGTCACAGATCGTGACTGGGTGTGTGGCTGCAGGGCATAGGGCAGGTTCCCAGGAAGCCATGCAGAGACCTGCTGGGGTGGCAGCCAGGCTCAGGAAGGGCAGGAATGGGCTTGAGGCTGCTGCTGGCCACTCTACCCACCTCCTCCTGGGCAGGAGGGAAGGCAAGCGCAGGAGGCAGGGGCCAAGGAGGATGCCTGGGCAGGTGGACCTTCAGGGAGGAGCAGGGCAGGAGGTGTTCAGCTCTGGGGGAACCAGTTGTCAGCTGCGACCTCAGGTGGGACCTGGGAGGGGTCATGAGCATCAGATGCTGGAGGAGATGGCCTCCAAACCCAGCCACTTCCAGGTGGCCTCCACCTGGCATCACCTCCGTCCATCTGTCTGGGACAGCCTGTACCTGCTGGTACCTGCCAAACTCAAGGGACTTCTAGGGCACTGGAGGTGAGTGGCCAGAGCTAAGGAGAGTTCCCACTGGGCCAGGCTGGTGGTGGAAACAGGGCCAGGTCCCTCTGGTCTACCTGCCCAGGGCCAGGCGGCCAAGAGATGTGTGTTCATGTAAAGAGCACAGGTAAAGAAGGGGCAGGGGGCTTGCCAGGCAGGCGCCACGTTCACTAGACCAGCCAGGGAGGAAAGGAGGCGGCAGCCCCTGGTACGTTTCCCAAAAGATACAAAGTTCCTCCAGCAGGACCTCTGCTTCTGCCCCCAACCCCACGGGCCTGCCCTCCAGTCCGTGTCTGCTGCTGGCGGAGGCCAGGAGGCTTTAGACAAGGAGGCATCCTCACATGTGGGGATGGAGAATAGGGATACTGGTCCCCTCCCTCCCCACACCGGCACCTCAAACCTAAATTCCCAGCACTTGGCAGGTCCAGGGAGCCCTGGGCTCCCGGAGGGAGGCCACACCCCTGAACGCCAGGCCGGCCCCGCCCCCGCCCCCTAGACTTTCTTGGGTCTGCGGCCGACTTGGTAGTAGTAGTAAATGCTGATGCCCACAAAGAGGAGGCGGCTGGCCAGGAGCAGCAGGACGCCCAGGGACACGAGACCCGTCTCGGCCAATGAGGCGGTGACCACTGTGGGAGAAAGGTGACCACGTCAGACCAGAAGCATGTCAAGCCCAGGCCATGCCCCTTCCCCAGCCCCAAGTAGCTCTCTTCTGATGCCTCCCCCACTCGGGCGGAGTCAGGGTACGCAGATCACGTGGACATGCGCGGTGGGTCGCAGGAATCTCAAAGCCGAATCGTTCTCCGCACTCACCCAGGAACTGGATGCCGAAGTAGCAGGCTTCAGTCAGCAGAGTCCACCGGATGATGGCTTTCTCGGCCGTGTACAGAGCGTTCCACATGATCAGGGAGATGCCTGGTGGGTGGAGACAGGCAGAGTCCGCGGGGCTCCCCTTCCTCCTCCTCCCCCCCCACTCCCACCAACGCCCTCACCTCGTTGCCGGTGACTCGACTTCAAATCAGACCACCCCGCGACCCTGCCTCACCCCCTCCCCACTCAACTACCCCCTGCTCCTGGCATTCCCAACTTACCGAGGGACCCGGACCAGGGCAAGTCACTTGCCCACACCGGGCCTCCGTCTCTGTCTATAAAATGGGAATTTGGAGCGGCAGCCAGCATGCCCATCCCAAGCGGGCATAAGCTATTCGTGAACAGTTATCTGGACCTACCTTTGTTAGGAGGGGCCCTGGTGGCCTGATGGGTTACCGGCAAGGTTGGCGGTTCAAAACCACCAGCCATTCCCCTAGGCTTTACCCTAGGAGCAAGAGGAGGCTTTCTCCTGGAAGTCCTGAGAGAGTTCGTCTCAGAAGCCCGTAGGGGCAGTGAGGTCCACCCTGTCCTATCAGGTTGCTAGGAGTCAGAAGCGTCTCTGGCAGCAGGGAGACCACTGCAATGCTTTTCCCAGGAGTTCCTGGCAACAGGGAACCCCAGCCCAACAAGGACTCCCCTGGAAATCCCCTGGGTGGCAGAGGTACAGAGGTCATCTCACTGAAGCAGCAGCAGGGGAGCCTCCCTCGAGCAGCTTGCCCAGCGTGTGCTGACCGTGGGCACCATCAGTGTGCCCCATGCACACGGCACACCAGCAGGCCCAGTCCCTCCACCTGCTCTTCCACTAAGGGGCAAGGGCTGGAAGCTTCCTCAGTCCCCACCCGCCGCCACCAGGATAGCTGAGCTGGCCCTTGAAGGCTGAGCAGAAGCCCAGTCAGGACAAGACCGGAGGGACCCTGTACAAAGGCCTTGGGGAACAGGACAGTCTGTCCCCAGCTGTGGCTGGAGTCTGGCTCTCGAGGGGAGCTGAGTTTCAAAGCCCCCCATTCAGCTTCCTAGCAGGCCCTGGCACAGCTCAGAATAGAAGGCAACAGAAATGCTTCAAAAGAGAGGCTGGGTGGGTCTGCATTCAGCCAGTGGCTAGGGTGACGATGGAGTGGGGTGGGGGCTGTGGACAGCCCATGGTCAGTCTGCCTTCTCTCGGCTGGGAGGCCCAGGGGCATGTGTGTGTGTGTGGGGGGACGGTGTTCACTTCTGTACCCCAGTTCCCAGGATAGCACTCGACTAAAAGCCAGTGCTCAGGAAGAACCCCAAATGCATGATGGCAGCAGCAGTTCCAGTCCCCCTGGGTGAATTCTGCCGGTGACCACAAGATGGCAGGGCACGCCCAGAGACAAAGCCAAATGAGGGCCTATGGGGAGGTGGAGGGCACCGCAGCCTCCTACGCGGGAGGGTGGGGAGGGTTACTCCCAGATCAGACGGAGGCTCCTAGGTGGGATGCCCTCAGCTGCCCATCCCCTCCCCCAGCCACACTCACTGAGGAGGGCGCCGCCATAGAGGCGGATGGGGGTCTTGCTGGTCACCTCGGCTCCATCAAAGACTGCATCATAGAGCTGGTCAGGTAGGGCGAGGGCCTACGACAGCAGGGCAGGCGGTCAGAGGTCCTGCTCCTGGGCCAGTCGGGGAAGTCCAGGGCTGAGGACCGACCCCTCAGTGCAAGCTCTAGGGCTCTGCTTGAGGTCAAGGCTCAGAAGAAACAGGGGCTCCATGTGGGACATGGGAGGGGGGGCGGGCAGTCAGGCGGCCCTGGGCAGGGGCAGGGACTCACCGTGATGGCAATGCCAGAGAAGAGGACAGCAGACACAAACTGCCAGACCCTGGG
>NW_022103958.1:6397288-6411451 GCF_000313985.2 Echinops telfairi | reverse complement strand
GGGGGGGGCAGGAGAGGAGGGTCACAGCCAGGCCTTGCGATGCCACCCAAGCCCGCCCCAAGGACCTGACCTGCTCCAACCAAGTGCCCCAGAGACAGGATGGAATGAAGAGGCCAGACCACCCAGGCACAAGGCAGAATCAGCAGGGTATTTATTCTGCAGCTTCCATCCCCCGCCCACCACCACCTCAGGGAGCCCCCAAACATACACAAGCGCTCACCTGAGCCCCAGAGGCTCCCGGACTGTAAATTTTATTTCATTGCCCAAGACTTGACTGATCTGTGGACACAGAGGAGCCGGACTCAGCCTCATCTGCCCTGCCCACTCACAGCCTCTGCGCCCCCCACCCCACCCCCACCCACACCTGGCATGTCTCAGCTGGATTCACACCTCGGTCACCCCATCTCTTGGCTCTCTCTAACCCTTTAGTTTCAAGGTGGCTAGAGGCTCTGCCAGCTAACTGGCGTGGCTGTAGGCAAGGCCCCCCCACCTCCCACTTCTCTGAGCCTCCGTTTCTTCATCTCCGAAATGGGGCACAAGCTTGTATCCACACTTCCCAAGAAAAGAGATGGCGGCCCTGCCGTGCTGGGCAAACCCTCGGCATGATGCTGGGAAAGCACTTAATTAATTTTCTAATGATCTTGGGTTTCCATTCCAAATGCTACTCCCCCGGCTAGGTTTCTAGGAAAAGGAACCCCATCCCCAGGCTCCTACAGCGATACAGGCCCAGCGACTCCCCCAGTCCTGCTGGCTGTGGCTGGGCCGGCTCCCCTGCTGGGGGCTGGAGCTGACCCGTCCTCCAGGGGGCCCACCTTGGAGCGGTGCACCTCACCATCGTCGTCCTCCCCGCCCACGCCCAGGATCTTCCGCGTCTTCAGGCGGCTCACAAGGTCCGTCTGGCTGTGCTTCTTCATCAGGGGTGGGGGCTGCTTGGCCGCCATCTTGTCCAGAGAAGCTGGGGGGAGGCGCCGGCCTCAGACCACTGGTCCTGCCCCGCTCCTAGCCCTCAGGAGTGAGGGTCTTAATAGCCAGGAGAAGCCAGAGTCCACCACAGGGCCTACTGGGGCTTTTCCTCAGCCGGGGTCCTGGTGAGGGATAGGGGGCAGGTGGGCATCCAAGGACTCAGACTGAGCACTCAGGTCTGTCTCCACCCTGCTGAGTGCCCTGTCCTGCTGCAGCGTCCTCATCTGGTAAACGGATCGGGGCAGGGACACCCAAGGCCTATCCAACTGTGGGTGACAGCTGGAAGGACCGTGGGGGAGTCGGAAACAGGACAGGGTGTGGTCACTACGGCCTGGGTCAGCCAGGGCTCAGAGTGGAACAAATGTACCCAGACTGGGACCCAGGAGAGAGGGGTGTCTAGTTCTGAAGTCCAGGCCCCCCACTGAACTTGAGCCTAGATACTGGCCCCTGCCACCCAGAAGGCCCTCCTCCCCCTCCCCCTCCCAACTCCCAGACACCTTTCTTCAACCTGCCAGAAAGAAGGGGGAGGGATGGGCCCTGGCTGAGCTCAGCAGGATGGAAGGTGGCCCTGAGGGCTACAGGCCGTGGGCAGTCCAGATGGCCTTCCCGAGCCCGGTCCCCTCCCTTGCTGATAACCCACGTCACCTGCCAGTGAGGGGCCCATGCTGGCAGCCCCCCAGGTCAGGAACACCTACCGTGTCAGGTCCCGACTCCGGCACGGGAGATGGAGAGGTGAGGCGGAGAGCCTTGTCTTCAATCCGGACAAAATCTCTGCGAGATGGATGTACAGTCAGGAAAGGTGGGCAGAGCAGAAGGCGGGCAGCCACCCTGCTAGCAGAGCACCCCACCGCTCCAGACTTGGGTTGAGGATCCAGGCAGTAAAGGGCTGGTTCAAGGTTCAACCCCACACAGAAACTCCAGCAAAGGGACAGCGGTCCCTGGCCATCTGCTCTGGAAGATTGCAGCCTGGGAAACTCCCTGGGCCAGCTCCACCGGTCCTGTAGGCTCACTATGAATCCGACCAGACCACTGGTCCATGCTGACTCACAGCGACCCTATAGCACTGGGTAGTACTGCCCCGGAGGGTTTCTGAGACTGTACGTCTTTACAGGAGTAGAAAGCCTCCTCTTTCTTCCACAGAGTGGCTGGTGGTTTCCAACTGCTGACCTCATGGTTAGAGGCCCAACTCATAACCACTACACCAGCAGCTCCCTGCAAAACACATGAGGAAGCGTTCGCTAAACTGTGGAAGAGGACCCAGTTTACATTAGAGGTCACGAGTCCGGTTGGGTCTAGTGACTATGCAGTCCTGCAAATGGCCCCGCTGTGGCCAACCCTACTCGCCCTGACCTTACTTCCCCATGTGGAAAATGGGAAAGTTGACCGCTGCCCTCCCTCACAACCCTGAGGGGTCCTGAAGTCCCTCAATGGCAGCACAGAGGCACCCAATCAGCACCACTGCTGATGCCCTCCCCTTGGGGCACCCTGTAGCCAGGGATGCTAGGCGTGAGGGTAGGTGGGGCTCTGCCCACAGCCAGGGTTTAACCGCCTCTGCCAGGGCCTGGGGGAGCCGTCACAACACCTCAGCTGCTTGCCACCCCCTTCTCCAGAGTCCAAACAGAAGCTCTCATTAGCCGCCACCGTCCCACTGCTGCCCACCCACAAATGCCAGCATGCAGCTGCTGAGAGCCACAGGAAGCCTCCCCACCCTCCCCTCCAGACCAGCAGCCAGGGAGCCAGAGGCCCTGCCACCCGCCCCCTTCCTCTCCAGGAGTCCCCTCTAGCTTTTGATGTTTTAATTTGCATACAGTAAACTGGGCTTATTTTGGTTTCCAGTTCTATGAATTCAGTCTCGGGTATTTAGAACAAACAACAATGAAAATTTTAAAAAACAACCACACACACCCACTGCCATCAAGTCAACTCCAACCCATGGTCACTAACTAAAGGGTTTGTGAGACGGCTGTCATTTTCCCAAGGAGCAGCTGAGCCTAAGCCACAGCCCCACCAGATTCAAGTCAGGGTCACGTCCAAAGTACCCTACAGAGCAGTTCCGCCAGCCCCCCAAACACTCGCCCCGCAAGCCCCTGGTTGACCCGTGCCTGTGACTCTGAGAATCTTTATTTTCTTTCAAAAATGTTATGTAAATGAAGTGGTTTAATAGAGACTGCGCGCACCCATCCCAAGGCCTTTGAAAGCCTTCCGACTGGGCCTGTGCGTCAGGAGTTTGCTTGGGGCAGTTCTGCACACAGCTGCTAGAAACACGGGTGTTTCTAAGTCTTCCTTTCCCTAAGGCAATCCTACCCAGGAGAGGGAATGCTGGGACACCGTGCTTGGTAGAGGAGGAGGGCACGGAACATGAGGAAGACCCCCCACGGGGTGCCTGGACAGTGTCTGCAACCGCAATCAATCGGCTCAGACCTGAGAACAACGGCGAGGACAGTGCAGGCCCCGGCAGTGTTCCCGTGTGTTGTACGAGGGGTGCTGTGAGTCGGACAACAACGTGACAGGAGGACTGGCTGCCAGAGCAACTGTACCATCTGGCACCCGCCCCCACCCCCCACCCCCGGCCGTGGCTGGGCATTCCCGTTCCTCCACTTCCTTGTCAACACTTCATGGGGTCAGTTTGGCTGCAGCCACTCTGACAGGTGCCCTGGTCTGTGAAAGCCGAGCTGGGGTGCTGCCTGGTTCAGTCTTATTCTGCCCCTCCCTGGCTCTGCAAGGTGGGGCAAATCAACCTGATGGCTTCGAGTCTGTTTCTCCATCTGAGAACCGAAGCGGCAGTTCTCATCTACTAGAGAGCTTGAAGGCATAGTGTCATGACTGAGCTGCCAACGACGTCATCGGTTCACGCCCAGCAGTCACTCCACAGGAGAAAGATGAGGCTGTCTGCTCCTATAGAGATTTTTAAAGCCTTGGAAACGTCAACGGGCAGTTCTACGGGCCGTGTAAGGTGGGGATGAATCACAAACCGGTGAGTGTGGGCTCGGTTTGGAAGGGTCTTGGGGTGAATTCAAGGATAACCCTGGTCAGGGCACGGAGAGGGGCAACAGCAGGTATGAATGAAGAAGCTGCATTTATGACGACCTATGGGGAGCCAGCGCTGAGGTGTGGGAGGGTGGAGCAAGGGAAGGGAATCTCCCCATAAAGTCTGGGTGGACAAGGGAAGGGAATCTGCTAAAAAGAGATCAGATCAAGTTACCTTTCTGTTCTGGATCCAAGGGTTCCCCAAGTGGAAATCGCGACCCTGGCTTTCCCCCCAAAGATCCCTGGCACCACAAGCATGACTCACCGGGCTCCTCAGAAGAAAGGGTCATTCAAGTCCATCTGGTAGTGCCAAGGAAGAAAGGCCTGGCAACCTGCGTCCATAACGCAGGAACACACTCTGGGGATGGGGGTGGGGGGAGGCCAGGAAATGGACATGGTAGCACCTAACCCCACAAACCACTTCTCCACCATGGTTGCCTAAGGGACAACATGTGGACGGAAGGCTACACCACACTCCACTGCCACAGAGCAGATGTCGCACACGGTGACCCTGCAGGACCGGGTAGAACTGGCCCCCGTGGGTTTCTGAGACCTAAATGCTTTATGGCAGTAGAAAGCCTCGTCTTTCTCCCAGGGAGCCGCTGGTGGCTTTGAACTGCTGACTTTGTGCCAAGCAGCCCAAGGCATGACCACCATGTCACAGGGGCTCCTCACACGGTGGACAGAACAGGCTCTATAAAGTGCCAGCTACAAGCTGAAGCCTAGTGGTCAAGAGCTTGCCTACTGAATCCGGGCTCCCTGGGTTCAAATCTGGACCCCTTGCGGCACAATGGGCGGCTGCTAGCCACAAGATCAGTAGTTTGAACCTACCAGCTATTCCCCGGGAGAGAGAAGAGGCTGTCTGCTCCTAGAAAGATGCCAAGCCTTGGAACCCACCCCACGAGGGCAGTTCTGCTCTGCCCTAAAGGGTCCATGGAGTCGAAACCGACCCGATGCCAATGGGTTGGGTCTGAATTTGGGTTCGAATCATGGATGGGCCACATCTTAGCTGTGTGCCTTTGAGCAAGTGGCACACTCAGGCTATGCCTCAGTCTCCCCCTCCGTCCTCTGGAAAATGTGGGGTGTAAGGAAGGCAGGCATGCCCTCCGTGAGCCCCCGGAAAGTACACCATGCTTGGGCGCCGACACCCTGTCCTCCTCCAGCCGCCACCATGTGGCAGTGGCTCTGGGCTAAGGGCAGGGGAGCGTCCCAAGCAGCGTCTGCCGACTTCCCCGGGCTGTCCCAACCCAGAGGGCTGAGAGGTTGTGGCTACTGTTGCTGTCCCTAGGTGTCCAGTCAGGTCCAACACCCTATCCCCACCCCAGCACACACACACACACACACACACACACACACCCCGCAGGCCTGGGCCCCTCCTCCCCCCGAACCACAGTCTACTGGATGCAGATGAGGAGTGTCCGGTCCTGAGACCCAGGAGTGGATACAAGGCTGGGCTTTATCCAGGACAGCCCACCAGGTACCAGGGAAGGGGCTCCCCAGGGAGAGTGGAGTCTGCAACCTCACTCCCCACCTCCCCGGGAGGAAGATCCCCACCATAGAGTCCCAAACAGATCTATGCCCCTTTTTAGGAAAAAAAAAAAAAAGTACTCCGTGCCCCCGTAGCAATTAAATACTTTAGCCCATAATTGGGGTTAACGTCCATGTATCTGCCTTTGCCACCACCCGGGATCATTCCAGTGCCACCGCCCTCCTATACAGGGCAGTATCGCCCACTTTTTACCCCCACTCCACCCCGTGTGCCCTGGCCAGACATGGGCTTTGAGGCTGGACAGCCTGGGTGCCAAGCCCTGCCCTGTCCTCTTAGCAGCTGCTCGGCCTTGCACGTCACCATAGCAACGGAGCCTCAGTCTCCACCCCTGGGGAGTGGGCTCCTGTGCTGGTGGAGAAGGAGGGGGGAGGGGAGGGGGAGGGGCATGCAGCTGGCACCTGCCCTTCCACTTCCCTGTTTCGTTCAGCCGTGCCCAGTGGAAAAAACCTGCTTCCTCCCCTAACCCAGCTGCCTCTGCAGGGCCCCAGGGCTCCCCGGGGTGCCAGGCAGAGGTGGCTGGAGCAGGTGGGGAGAAAGGTTGTCCTCCCACCCAAGCTTGGGGCATGGGGGTGTGGGGAGGCCACCAAACAAGGAGAGGGGGGAACATAATTCACAGACCCCAGGCCTCACTCTCAGTTCTGCCCCAGCCTCAAGCCCCAGGACTCCCCAGTTCAGGCGGCAAATCATTGCCCTGCCCAGTCTCACCCCCACTCCAAATGCCTGCCTCCACCAGGAAGCTCTTGCCACTCCCGCTGCCCCCAGTGGAATGCTTAAGGCCCCCCCTCCAGGCAGCCTTCCCTGGGCACAGAGCCCTCTCCCTCCCTCTGGGCAACCCGCAAAGCTTCGGTGTAGGCGGCCCTAGTCACACTGAACCTGGCACTCCGAGTCACTGCCCGGCAGCTCCCCTGCTGAGCCCGCCGAGCACACAGCAGGCACTTGATGGGCACAGGTGTTAGGAATGAGTAACAGTCAGCTAAAGGCACCAGGCCCCCTAGTCCTACCCAACCCTTCAACACCACACATCCACAGATAAGCAGACAGAAACTGAGGCCCAGACAGGGGCAGGAGCTTCTCAGTCACCCACACACTAGTGGTGCTGAAGGGCAGAGGGGGCCGGACAGGGGGGCAGGGCTGAGCCAGCCTGACTTTCACCCTAAGAAAACCCTGCTGACCTCAGGGGCTGCAAACGCTTTTCACAGAGTGCCTTGGCATACGGGGATGCCCAGGAAATAAGTGGGGGTGACCCGGATGAGAACTAGGAGTGAAGCAGCCAAGGGGCCCAGCACGTGGGACGTGTGCATAAGGGACAGGAATGGGGCCGTTACCCAGCCAGCAGTCAGCCAGGCAAGGGTCAGCCCCCAGCAGACTGCAAAGGGCCTTTCCCACCCTCATGCAGCCCTCTCAGGAAGCTGCTTTCCACAGGACTATAGTCTCCAATTCGGAGATAGCACCCAGGAGGACTAGCTTAGGAACCGGGACACAGGACCTCTGGGCCCAAAGCAGCCCTCAGAGGCCGAGTCTCCCAGTGATACAAGTGGACGCCCTCGGGGGCCGGAGCACGGAGTCCTTCTCAAACAAGACCCCCTGCAGGGCAGCAGCTGTCTCTCCCCATCTGGTGTGGAGAGCTGCCTCCATAGGCATCGGGCCCAGAGCTGGGGGGAGGTGTGCTCCTCTATCCAAACCAGGTGCATCCTCCCTAAGAATGACCACTTTACAGATGAAGAAACTGGGGCATAAGCAATGCATGCAAGTGTCCCTTGAAGTAAACAGCAGGTAATGGGATTCTAATCAAGTGAACTGTTTCAACTGGACATCTGAGAGGACCTGGACAAGCGTTCGGTGAGCTGGATCCTCAAGATGAGCTGAGATCTAAGTCATGCTCTCCATATTGCCCAGAAATGGTAGTGGTGTTGGGGGACCGGGGTGGGGGGCGGTGCAGAGGAAGCTGCCTGTACTGTGTCCTTTAAGGGATGGCCCCAAAGTGGGTGGCCGGTATCGAAACTCCTCCTCAAGGTCCAGCCTCTGGTAGGTTAAGGCTGAGACCCCAGCAGGACCTGGAAGGGCTGCAGGAATCCCCCAGCTTTGGTTAACCCCTAACCCCTAGGAGCACTAGGAGGAGCATAGGGAGAGATGGAGCCTGGGAGAGTAGAAGAGGAGAGGGGAGGGAAAAGGAGGGGAGGGGAGGGGAGGAGAGAGGCTGGGGGAGGGCTGCTCCCAGCAGGTGGGCTTGGGCACCAGGCAGGAGGTCTTCGAGCTTGCAGCATGCCCCCTAACCCACCACCCGCTGCCCCAAGTCAACTTTAACTGACAGCAGCCCTCTGCCCAGGACAAGCGGGAGAAGGAAAACTCAGAGAGCAGACAGCCTAGTCTTCCTTCCCAGGAGCCGTGGGCGGGGGGCAGGATCTGCACCACCGATGACCTCAAGGTTAGCCGTCCAGCGCTTAACTCGGTGCACCACCATGGATCCTTAGGTAGGCCAGTGCAGAATCAAGGGCAGAGACTTGGGTTTAAAGGGACCTATGATCACATCTCAATGCTGCCCTTCTGGCCCTCCACCCCGTGGCACAAAGGTAAGGTGACCAGACGCCCCGCTTTTGGCGGGACAGTCCTGATTTTTAACAATTTGTCCCACATTCCATGGCGTTTTTAAAAAGTCCCGATTTTGGGAAAGAATGCACGACAAGCTAGGGAACGGCGGGAGAACGGGAAGGGAATATACGGTTTTCGGCTGCCATGTGGTTATTTCGCCAGGATATGAGTTTTATATTATTTTTGTTAATTTTATAATGTTAAACTTTAATAATAAATAATTGTTGAGGACTGATTATCGAGAACTGCTTATCAAAGTTCACATTGTTGATCAGTTGTTAGAATTCAACCACCATAGTTTGGACTTAATGAACAATGGCATTTTTTGGCATTGGCAACGACGAAAACATTTTGTAACTGTCTCTCAGACGATACACATCGTACTGTGTGCTAGTGCTAGCTAAACAAGTGATGTCAATAAATCAGCTATTCAGATACTTTAGGTAAGTGATTTATTTATTTCATAAATACATAAATGTTCTTGAATTTAGCAGATAGTACTGGAATGACGTGCAAAAATCATTCGATCATATTACTCAAAATTTCCCATATAGTAATATTTCCAAAAATCTTTTTAATGAGGTATCATTATTAAAAAATTTATATTGATAAGGAAAAGGTTAAATCTTGGGCATCAGCAAAATTCACAATAGAGAACGAATGGTTTGAAATATTTCATCATTTTGAAACAAACCACGTTCCATACAATAATGCACTAAAAATTGTGGAATACGCGCTGTCCTTACCAGGAACTAATGCTGCGACTGAGCGCATTTTTTCTATGGTAAAGTGTGGACATCAGAAAACTCACAATTAAGTGTTGAGACTTTGAAAGCCATTTTATGTGTGAAATATAATTTAACAAATTCTTGTGAAATTTTTCATGACCTTTTAAACATCGACAGCAATCTACTAAAAAAAATTCACTCAAATGAGAAATATGCCAAAGAATAAAATAATACTATAATTTTAATGTATTAAATTTGTAAATTGTACTTATGTTGAAATTTTTAAAAATATATTACAATACTATTTTTGCATTCTATGAAAATCTTTGTTGCTCCATATAGACCAAATTTTTAATCAAGAATCCCACCGCGCCCCCCACCGGTCAATGGTATCCCGCTTCACCAATGTTAAAATCTGGTCACCTTACACAAAGGTCAAGCCTGGCCATCTCCTCTCCAGGCAGGGGCAGCCTGTGAGGGTGTGCCCCATGCCAGAAGGCGAAGGGGCAGGGCTCTGGGCTACCTGCCTCTGGGAGCAAGGGTCCCTTCACAGGTAAATGGGGTGGGGGTGGGGAGAGCTGCGGGCAGGGGTGAGTGGAGGTGTGTAGGGGGCTCCTCAGGACACTGGGCTGGGCAGGGGCAGAAGCCGCCCCCGCCATTGCGGCTGCCCCTGTGGGCTGTTTTCTGCCAGTGCCCCAGGAGGATAATTAGCCTACAGAAGGACACCTGCTTAGTCAGACCCCGAGCCAGGTAGCCAGGGCTGTATTCATCACAAGTCCCTCTCAGCCTGCTCACTGTCTACTCGCTGTCACCGGGGCGGGCGACAAACAGTAGAACCAGCGTAGGCGGGGGAAGTGAGGGGCAGGATGTCACTCTGTTCCCCATGACCAGGCCAGTAAACAGGTGCTCCACGCCCACCCCCCGACCCCCAACCTGAAGAAACTCCAACCTGAGGAAGGGAGGTGGGGCTGGGAACAAGTCGCAGGTGGCTGCCCTGTGTACCCGAGGCACTGGCCAGTGAGACAGGACGGCTGAGGCCAAGCTCAGAGGGCAATGTCCCACGTTCCTCATCTAGAAAAATACAGGGGGTGTGGTCTCCAGGGCCCCCGCCCGTTCCGGGTCGTGCACTTGGCGGCTAGGCCCCGCCCCCCACTGGCCACCGCGGAGGAGCTGCCCGCTTGGCAGCCACTGCTCTCCTTACTAGTTCTCCATCTCCCGAAGACACTCAATTTTCCAGAAAAGCAAAGCCCAAACTTTCATCACAAACACCCATCCATCTCCAGGGCTTTAGAGGCAAAACATAAACATTCGCAGGAGATGTCAGGGAGTAGGGTCCTGTCCCCCTCCCCACCTGGCTTCCCCCCCCCAGGGTCTGAAACTGCCTTCAAAAGCCTAGCCAGGGGTGGGGTCCAGCACTACCCACAGTCCTGCGTTTTACCCACAGAAAACTTGTCCCTCTTGACCCAGGAATAGGCCAGACCCCCTTGGCCCGAGACTGGGTCAAAGAACTCAAGGGCAGCTGGACTTGTCATTGAGTCAGCGGGATCCCATGGGGCCAGGGCTCTTGTGAGAGCTTAGCCTTCCATGAACCCCTGGGGGAAGTTTGAGGGGGGCCGAAGGGGAGGGGGTGGCATTTCCTTAAAGGAATGCAGGCTGATATCCAGCCAGCCTTTTCGACCCGTCTCCTGGATAGGGTGGCGGAGGCAGACCGAAGGTTGGCTGGACTTTTCCCAGGATGAGGACCAGCCAGATGCCAAGTCTGCCTCTGCCCCAAGACTTGGGAGTGAAAAGTCTTTGGGAATAAAAAGCTGGCCAGCAGCTCCCTCCTTACTGATTGGTAAAGGCATGGGTAAGGCTCAAATGGGTCTAGCTTCAACTCTGGTTCTACCGCTGATTAGAAGCCCGGGTGGCACAACTGTTAAGCACTTGGTTGCTAACTGAAAAGTCTTTGGGAAGAAAGAGCTGCCCATCAGCAGCTCCCTTACTCATTACGGAAAGCCCAGCCACTGCCACTGAATCTATTCCAACTCCGGGCCCCATCTGGTTTCCGAAGCTTTCTCTCTTTCCAGGAGCAGGTGGCGTGCCCTGCCCAGGAGCCACTGGTGGATCTGAACCACAGACCTTGAGGTTATCGGTTCAATCCCTACCCGATAGCACCACCTGGACTCTTCCCCTTAACAATAGCAACCTGGAAACCCCTCGGCAGTTCTACCCCATCACAGAATCAACTTGAAGGCCCACAGCCACCACCACCACTTACTACCCGCCTGGTCTTGGACCAGGGACTATCTCTCTCTCTGGACCTCAATCCCCTCACCTGTTAAATGGGTCTGATGAGGTGATGAGGGCACCCTACCTCACCAGGGAGAAGAGGCCCTGAAAGCACCCAGAAGCAGGCCTGCTCTATAGTAATACTCTGTAAGAATGGCGACTGTTCTTTTTCAGACTGGGAGAGCGCCATGTTGCCTCAGTTTCCCCCTTAACCTCACCCTCTCTGTACCAAGATGGTGTCAGAAGTGGACTGATGTAGGAAAGAAGTGGAAACAGGAAGCAAGAAAGATGCTGCTGGCCCCCACAGGCATTACCACCCTAGGTGTGTCTGTGGAGGGGGCTGGGAATGGGTTCCAGGAAATAAAATGCCCCCCGGGGTACAGTCATGTTGTTGAATGGATGATCGACAAGCAAGGTACCTGGAAGGTGCCGGGGCCACCTGTCAGAACATCAGGCACCTTCGTGGCCATGTGTCCTGGAGCTGTGTGTCCTGGGCCCACTTAAATGCCATCTCTGATCACCTTCTGCTTTTATCTGTAAAATATCAGCCAGCCATTCCAACTGTCTCCTGGCCACCCCCTCGGCCAACCAGCTTCCCTGCCCCCCTTCCATGTTCTTCACATAAGCCATAAGCCAGGCACTCCAATCAGGGTGGTCCATGTGGCCCCCAGAAGCTCAGTCTGGCCTAAAAGCCACCTCCGAGAGGCCTCCCTGCCTGACATTTAAAATGGCAATGCCAGCTCGACATTCCCACCCCTGGACATTGGGCCAGGAGGGCAAGATCATTTTTGCCTGGGTCTGGGGTTGGCACTTTGCTCAACAAACCATTTGGGGCACCCAAACCCATTGCCATTGAGCTGATTCCAACTCATAGAGACCAACATCATATAAAGTCCCCAAGACTGTCGATCTTTATGACAGCCAACAGTCTCATCCTTCTCCCGAGGTGCAGCTAGTAGGTTTGAACTGCCGACCTTATAGTCAACAGGTCAACGCTTACCAAGCAGCCCTCCCAGGGCTCTCTTTATTTGGGGGACAGCACTCATTATCCCCTCAGAGGGAAAAAAAATTTTTTTTAAACAAAACCCAAATTCACTGTCAACATCACTATGAGTCGATGTTGACTCATAGTGACCCTACAGGACAGGGTAAACTGCCCCTGCGAGTTTCTGAGACTGTAACTCTTAATTGTAACTTCGTCATCAGAGTGGTGGGTGCTTTTGAACTGCAGACCCAGGGGTAACCAAGACACCATCAGGCTCCTCAGAGAAAAAAACAGCCTGGGTCTAAGCGAAAATCAAAGGCTACTGTTAATCCCACTTCATCTGTCCCCTGGCCTGCTGGGGGCAGGCCCTTGCCTTTCTCATTAGGTGCCATCTAGAAATGCCACACAGGGTTTCCCAGGTGACGGGATTCCAGCTCTTCCCTGAAGCGGCTGATTGAATTTGAATCACCACTACGCTGGCTGTGGCTGTCCATTAGCTTGGCTTTGGTCCACCAGGAATCCTGCAGCAAAGGTGGGGCTCTCAGAAAGTCAGTGGGGAGGAAAAGCTGGGGGTTGGGGGGCAGGGGGCAGAGCAGCAGGGCTTGGGGAGACTTGGCCAGCGCATAGGTGGTGGCAGACACCCAGGTCTTGGTGAATGGGGCTTGGGGTCTCAGCTCTCCACTGCACATCAAATACTGATGCAGCCAATATCCTGTGGGTACCGTGGGCCCGGGCATGTGGTTGCCCGCATGCTTGGGCAGGATCCGGGCTGCCCGTTTTACAGGCGGGATGCCAGGCCTGAAGAATGGATTGGATTTTATTTACTAACAACTCAGCCTAGAATGCCTTCCCCTCCTTCCCCAGGGGCTGAGTTTGTGACAGTATTGAGGACGGCTGTGGTTAACCGGGTGGACAGTGCCCCCTCCCGGCTCTTCAACAAAACACCCCCGAGTCCCTGGGAGCTGGGGATCCCTCTCCCCAGGCCGCCAGGAGGGGAGGTTCAAGGAGCCGCACAGCGGGGCTGGGCACCCCTGCAGCTGGGCACCATCGAAGACTGGCACCGCTCAGAAAAGTTTGTCTGCAGGAACCCAACCAGGAAGTGAGGGTACAGTGAGGCGAACTTGGCCAAGGGCCCAGGGCTTGGGTGGCATTTGGGGCTTCAGGGCCTCCACCCCGCTCCCGCCCCCTGGGCCCATCTTTCCCAAAGGAAAACCGGCTCCTTGCTGGCGCCAGCGGGCAGCTGGAGGCCAGGACCCTGGGCGGGGAGAAATAAGGGGTTCCAGAGTTGGCGCCAGGCCTCGCGGGGCGCGCCGGACATAGGCTGGAGGTTGGGAGGGTCCCTAAGCAGATCCTAGCCACTCGGGCGCAGTGGGGACATTCTGTCCATGGCAGCCTTCCCTGCGCCCCAAGGGACCCCCTCCCGGCCCGCTCCTACACGCGCGCCGAGGGCGGGCGAGAGGTCTCTGTCCACCTGTGCCCCCGCCCCGGGGGTCGGGCACGGTGATTTCGTCCAGCTTCTCCGCAGTTTCCACGCAGGGGTCTCTCCCGGACCTGCCCCTCCCCCTCCCCAATCAGTTGCTCCAGAGGCTCAGGCACTTTGTGAGGCCGGAGCAGCAGAGCTGGGGTCCCGGGGAGTGAGCAGTCTTCCCGCCCAGCACCCCCACCCCGACGGGCCCTGGAACCAGCAGGTCCAGCCGGACTCGGGGCGGCGGGGACTCCGTGCGGGGGCGGTGTAGGGTGGGGGCTCCCAAGTTTGTGGGGCGCACTCCGCGGGCTCGGGCACAAAGACGGGGGCGGGACGGGGAGGGGAGGGGGTGATGGAGGACGGGAGGGGGCCGAGAACTGCGCGGTGCGGACAAAAGGGGAGCGAAACTGCTTTCCGCTCGGAAGCGGCGAGCGCCAGCCGGAGAAGGGGAGGCCCAGGGTGGGGACCTCCAGTCCCGGAAGGAGGGAGTGGCGGAGAGGAGAGGGAAACGGAGTCCGAGGGCCGGGCTGCCAGGGGAGAGCGCGGAGAGAAATCGGGGCTGCGGGGCGGCGCCGGGGAGGGGACC
>NW_022103958.1:6386381-6396802 GCF_000313985.2 Echinops telfairi | reverse complement strand
CGGGAGGGGGGTGGAAACCGGGCTTCCGGGCTCCCCCACCGAGGCTTTCCTGGAGACCGCCTGCGGAGGACGCACGCACACCCGTGAAAAGGGGCTCGGAGTCAGAAACGGGGGGTGGTGGTGGCGGGGGGTGGGGTGATCCTGGCGGGCCCCACGCCGCCCACAAAGATCTTGGGGAATTCGAAGGTGAAGCTCTCTTCCTCGGACTACATCCACCCTCTTAGATTGGCAGACCATTATCTTAAAATCTTGGCGGTATCCTGGGGCTGAAAGGGCTGCTTTGGGTGGAAGCGACACCCAAGGAACAGTTACTAGGATAGCGACCATGTGCCCAGGGCGAGGAACAAGTATGAATTCGCCTGGTTCTCATAACAGACGATGTCACAGAGGATGGTCGTGGTCGTTCTTGTAGGGCCCTGGGTGGCGCGCACTGTGTCTGTTTGACCATCAACTAAAGGTCAGCTACTTCTGAAGAATTAGCCACGGACGAACCTGTGATGAGCCCTGGCGGCGTCGTGAGTTCCCTGATGGGCTGCTGCCTTCAAGGCTGGCAGTTCAAAAACCCCAGTGGAGGAGAAGGATGAGGCAGAGCCACAGTCCCTGAACCCACAGGGACAGTTCCCTCTTGCCCTATGGGGACGCTGTGAGCTGACATCAACCGGAGAGCATTGGCTTTGTTTCTGGTGTTTTGAAAAACCCTGTGGTTGCAGTTCTACTTTGACACGCACTAGGCCTGAGTCAGAGCTGAGTCGCCGTTTGGGCTTCCATGTTGGATCCCATCAAGCCTTGGGATTTACAGCCGAGGTTTAGTTCCTCCCCGTTATCCACCTTCCACCCTAAACTCCAGCCTGAAACGGATGTTGCCGTAAATCACACGTCACTGTACTTGAGAGTTGATCAGGGCCTCCAGAACACCCGCGGAGCAGGGGGGCACACTCCTTAGACCTTTTACCTCTGCACTTCCTGGGGAGAGTGGTAAAGGGGGGTGAGGGTGTCCCTGGGAGCCTGTCAACCTGAAGGTGATGTCAGAAGACCCAGACTCCTATCTACAAGTCCCCAAGCAAGAAACCAAACCCACCACCCATAGAGTCGATTCTGCCACATAGCCACCCAGTACAGGGTTTCTGAGGCTGCAAGGCGGCTTCAACTTGAGTGCACAAGACAGGGCAAGGCCATCCCATCCCCTTTCTGGAAAAGGGCAACCTTGGTTGGACCATCATGGCCTGGCAATGCTGGATGCCAGGCCTCAGGGGTAGACAGGACCCAGGCCCCGCTCTTGGCCAGCCTCCTGGAAGACTAGCATCCAAGGAGAGTTGCCGCAGCAGCTGAAGCAGCTCAAATAACCAGCAGAGCCCAGAGCAAGTGTGCGGGGCAGGAAAAGGCTGTTCTGAGAGCGCACTGGTCTGTAGCATGTATTCCTCTCTGAGTATACCCTGCCCCCCCCCCCCACCCCCACAAACAGGCACGTGTTCTTTCTTCTTGTACGTTTTTTTTAAAAACAATGGACATCAACTTCTGGAACATTCCTTAGACTGAAATTGGTGGCAACTTCTTTTGAGCTACCGAATCTCTACAATGAGTATAATGACTCTACAATGAGTATAATGATGCCCTCCTTGCTGGGCTGTTGTGAGGCTTACGATTCACCCACGTCACGGCTTCCCTGATGCCAGGCAGGAACAGGGAGGGCCCTTGGTAACCCTGAGATGTCATTATTTACAGTGCAGAGAACCAGGTGGTAGCTGAGAGGGCCAGAGAAAGGGTGAGAGCCCAGACTGCAGTAACTTGTTGTGTGACCCTCTGCCGTGCTGTGTTAGGAGACAGCAACCCAACTTTTTTAAAAATGGGAATATTCAAATGCCTGTGAGGTTGAGTGAGGTGGTATTCCACTTCAAGCATTGGGAACTAGAAATTCACATTCTCCTGTTTCCATTGTCATCCTCAGTGCCACAGTGAAGTGCCCAGGAGGGAGGGGGTGGGTATGGAGCCCAGAGCTGGGGGAGGGAGGTCATTCCCCTCAGCCTCCCACCACTGCCTGGGAGCAGCTGGGACTCCATCTGCCCTGTCTGCCTCCGCAGGGCTGGTGGAGCTCCTTTGTGTGCCCGTATGAGTGAGGGTGAGCATGCTGTTTATGAGCCTGTGCAGGTGGGAGCGGGGGAGGGGAGGATGCTGGAGTGGGCACAGGCACTGCCTGGATATGTGGCCAGAAATTACCTGTGGATTGCAAATCCTGGGGGAAGGAAATTCAATGGCACCTTGATTCTGGGAGTGAGTCTGGTGCCACCCCCAGCTGGCACTCAGGGAGAGGTGCCGGAGGCAGAGGTGTCAGGTAGCCCCTGCCCTGCCAGGGAGGAGAGAAAGATGCAGAAAGCCAGCTGAGTTGAATCCCTAGGGGTGAGAACAGAGTGGGGGCAGCTTCTTACCATAAGCAACGATCCCACTGCTCCAAGCCTCCCACCTCTCATCTGTAAAACGGGGATACCTGTGACCTAGAGATCACTGGCAGGTTAACCAAGTGGATGCCTGGGAAGCCGTGGACAGGCTCAGGGGAAGCTATTGTTGCTGCTAGCGTTGCTGTGAGCATCAGGCAGCCCAGAGAGGGAGGCAGGATGGCCTGGGCAGCTGCTGGTGCTTTATAAACTGAAAGATAGCCAGGTGGGGCCCACCAAGCCCTGTAAGGTCACAGCTGCCCCAGGAGCACCAGTTTGGCCCTGGGTTCCCCTCACTTCCTCCGGGGCTTTCTTCAGGTGAACTTGTCAGGCGAGAAGCCCTTTGGACTTGGGAGCTACAGAACTCCCACGCAGGCCACTACCACCCTTCCTGGTCCTGCTCCCATGTTCCCTGCCAGAGGATACTGGCCTGGGTGCCCCCCGCCCCCCTCCCACCTGCAGTGAATCAATCCCCAAGGCCATTGTCACAGCTCCAGGACCACAGAAAGGCAAGCAGCTCCCCACCTGTAGGAGAGATGACCAGTGTGGCTTGGAAGAAAAACCATCGGGCTTCCCCAGTGGAGAGGCAGCCACCCCCACCCTCCCCACTCCGGGGGTGGGGGGCTAGTAGAGCTGGAGAGTTGCCACCAGCCGCTTCTCCCTTCCAATGGGAGGAGACCCAAGCTGAGGTCTTTGCTTAGAGCAAAACCTAACAATTAGAGCCTCCTGGATTTTGGTTCAAGGCCCTCAAAACTAAACTCACTGCCGTCATTCAGGGGTTAGCTTCTCCTGAGAACATGCCCAAAGTACATGAGACACGTCTCGCCCTCCTCCCTTCTAGGAGCCTTCCAGCTGTACTCCCTGCAAGACAGATTTGTTTGTTCTTCTGGCAGTCCGTGGCACTTTCAGTATTCTTGCCGGCACCATCCTTCAGAGGCACCAATGCATCTGTCCGGGGTCTTCCTTATTCACTGTCCAGCTTCCGCATGCATATGAGACAATCGAAAATGCCACAGCCTGGGCAGGGCACCCCTCCATCCCCAGTAGAAAGAGGAGCCTCCCAGTGACACCCACACAGGGTACTTACAGGACTCAATGAAATTGCGGTGCCTATCAGTCTTGAGCTCAGGGCCCAGCGCATAGGAGAAGCTCATTACTCTGTGCTCCTTGACCGGAGGAAGAATCCCTCTTGGCAGAGGCAGAGGGAGATGGCGAGGCTGATGGGTCCTTGACTGGATGAACCCTTAGGGCAGTGGTTCTCACCCTTCCTAATGCCGTGACCCTTTCATACAGTTCCTCGTGTTGTGATGACCCCAAACCATAAACAGATTCTCGTTGCTACCTAGTAACTGTCATTTTGCTACTGTTATGACTCGCCAGGCAGATATCTGATATGCAGGATGTATTTTCATTGTTACAAATTGAACATCATTAAAGCATAGTGATTAATCACCAAAACAATATGTAATTATATCTTGTGAAATATTTATTTCTAATGCCAAATAAATGAAATTTTGTCTTGAAGCATGGTGTAGCATAAGTAACAGTCTTCACGCCGGGTACTCAAATGTGGGCATATCTACATGTGAACGGATGTGCCTGGAGATGGAGCGATGTCTCCTCTCCTAAGACCATTGGAAATGTGTTTGCCGATGGTTTTAGGCGACTCCTGTGAAAGGGTCATTCGCCCCCCAAAGGTGTTGCGACCCCCAGGTTGAGAACCGCTGCCTTAGGGCCTCTGTTCACAGTGAGCACCTGCAGCTGCCACCTGGACTCTGGTGGCCAGAGGGCCAGCTCTGGTGGTGGCCAGCAGACCTCCTGCTTCCTTACCCTGAGGATGCTGGGTGATTCTTCTTGTTGTTAGATGCTGTCCAGTGGGATCCAGCTCAGGGCAACCCTTTGTACAACAGGAGTGAGCCACTGCCCAGGCCTGCGCCGGACTTACAGTGGTTGTCCAAACCCATCGCTGCAGCCACTGTGCCACTCAGTCACCTCAAGGGGCTTCCTATTTGTTTGTTGACCCCGCTATAAATAATAAATCCCAATCCATAGCAACCCCTAACTCTGAGCCAGCGCTGGTCTAGGGGCTTTGATTGAATCATAGCATGATTAGCCCTGGGTCATGGATGGGGCAACTGAAGCACATCGAGTCTCCCTACTTGTGCCAGGTGGTGAGGTCAGACTGGCCTGAGCCCCAGATGATGCTGGCCACACTGCTGACTGCAGCTGGGATGCTGACCCTCACACCCCAACCTCTCATCAATCTCACCATCCAGGTTTGGGCGTGAGGAGCCATGGACACACCCACCGATGTTTGTCTATCCCATCCAAAGTGTGGTTGACTGGGCAGAAGTGAGCCGTGGAAAAGCCAGCCCCACCTCGGACTCATGGGGGCAGGTGAGGGTAGGGGTGCTAGCTAGGATCAGCAAGCCCACCACATGATCATGGAGTTGGCCAAGCAGGCCATAGATGGTACAAAGCAGTTTCCCAGATGGCCTTCTTTCAGTCCCCAGGTTAAATTTCCATCCCATTTTACAGGCCAGGCTAACAAGATCCTCCCCCAGCAGCACCCAGCTAGGGAATGGAAGGGATGGGACAAGCACCCACGGGAATATTTCGTTTGCGTTCTCTGGGCCAGGCTGCAGATCCTGGTGGTTGGGTGGGGAGGGGCACGGAGCCCAGAGTTCAGAGGGGAGTCCTCCAGAAGCCTGCAGATGGGAGGGGGAGGGGGCAAGCTTCCCAGGCTTGTTTCCCAGGCGCTCCAACCCAAATCTGCATAAATAAAGCTCAACCTGGCACTTTGAGTGATAGGTTTATTAACTGGCACGCAGGGCCGCCGCTGAGGAGGATGGCGGTAACAAAGGCGGCCCTGGGCCGCGCTCTGCTTGGAGGCAGCGTTATGTAATTGCTCCGAGGGAGGAGAGGCCAGGCGAGGCAAGCGGCAGGCTGGAGCCCCAGCGCCCTGGGCGGCGTGCTAATGGCAGGGCCAGGGTGCTGGCGCCCAGGTGGTGTGCGCCGCCTCCAGCGGGGGCTGGGTAGCCATGGAGGGAGCACCTGTGGGAGAGTCCTCACCCGGCTTCACCATGCGTGCTACTCCCATGGCCCAGCGGCAGCCCGGGAGCCAGTTAACTCCCGCATGGCCAGGGTCGCAGCCTTTCTCTTTGGGCGCAGAGCCCTCTCTTCTGATAGCTCTGGAATCCCTGGAGATGCTGACTCATTCCTGGCCCACCCTGACCCTGAGTGTCGGGAAGACAGACCTAAAGGACCTCCATCCTGAGTGCCTACTGGGCACCAGGGGTGTGCCTGGCTTACATATCAAACCCTGCCACCTGTGTCAGGCAGCTGCGTTAGGCGGGTAGATTAGAGAAACAAATCCATAGACACGCATATGTGTGTCAGAGAGAACTTTGTACACAAGAGCAATTGAATCTTGAGAAAACATCCCAGCCCAGTCCCGATCAAGTCCCTAAGTCTGACATTAGCTCATATGTCCAACACCAATCTATAATATCCTCTTCTGATTCATAAGCACATGCAATGACGCCGAATGCAGGACCATCACAGGCCAATGGGTAGAAAGTCGTTGGATCCAGTGGCGGTGGAAGCATCTCAGCCCTGGCTAAGTCTCCATGTGACTCCTCCAGCTCCAGGGCTCTAGCACAGCTCCATGTGTCTTGTCAACAGGAATGCCTAGCAGGAAGTGTCTGTCTGTCCTGCCTCCAGCAACCCATTTAACTCTTTGGCACCTCCAAATGAAGCCCTCAAGCTGCAGCCTGATTGACAGGCTAGACTCCACCCCTCTGCAAGTTGACATCAGATTCTGTAACTACCACAGTGGCCCATCTTACAGGTGGAGGACTGAGGCCCAGACAGGGCTAGCTTCGTGCAGAAGGCTTCCAGTCCCCACGTGTCAGCCCCAGGCCCACCCCCTGAACCTCACAAAGGACTTTCTAAAGGCCATAGATCCATGTTTGCCTCCATCTCCCTTTGTGGGGGTCAACGTGCCAGGAAGCTGTTGCTGGGGTGGCAGGCCATGCATGCCTTGTGTCCCCACCATACCCAGACCCTGAGAAGCAACCTCCTGCCTTCCTGGCCTTTGCTCAGGCTGGACTTACTGTCAGAGGAACACCCCACCCCCCACCCCAAGTCTTAACCCTAACACACACACACACACACACACACACACACACACACACACACACACACCAGAAAGACTTGGAGGTAGAGGCAGCCCCCTCCCTGCTCTGGAAGCACCTGGTAACAAACAGCATTTACCACAGGGCAACCTGAGCGCTGTTGTTCCGGGTCTGCCCCCAGGCGGTGCACATTTGGGCGGCAAGTCTGACTCATCTTCCTGGAGCTGTCAACACCCCTCCCCCCCTTGGCACAGGGTGTGAATTTGAGGGGAGTCTCAGAACCTGGCTTCAGGCCTCTGAGGTACAGCCTGGCTGTGCCAACCCTAACTGATACCCATAAAGTGGGGTAAAAGCGAGCTCAGTCTCCCACGATCGTGTTCACTGGGCATTTGCTATGTGCTGGGCACCATGCCAAGCCCTTGCAGTGGGTGACATCGTGGACACCCGCCCCAGGCTACCAGCCCTGTGGGGAAACTAGTTTTCCCCTCCACTGACAGATGTAGAGGGGCTAAGGCACTTGAGCATGGAATTTCAGAAGGCTAGTTTATACGGGAAAGCCCTAAATCCACTTATGAGTCTACGTAAATCCAGTTTCCATTGAATTCTCCAATTTTACTGGTCTTGGCCTCAGGCACAGTACATTGAAGTATGTATTACTGCCACTGCCACTCCACCAGCTAGTCCAGGAAGGGGCGGGTGACATAGCCCTTAGGGGCTTGCCTGAGTGTGCCCTTAATGGATATGGGGTGCTAGGTCTCATGTTCTTGAGTCATCCCCTCAACTGCCTTGGTCGGAGGCCTCTGGACCAACTGCGATGTACTGATATGCCACCAGTCAGGCTTGTGTGCCAGTTTCCCTCGCCCTGCCATGTCCCATTTAAGGGGCTGAGTTTCTGTAACCTCTTGGACATCATCAAGACCTTGTGTTAAGGGTCTCTTGTATCCACATGATGTGTCTTTGTCTTTGCCCTGTTCGCGATCTAATAAATGTTCTCCTTAAATTTTATTTGAGATTTGGGATCGCTTTTGCCCCATGAAACAGATAAGTCAGGACTGAACTTGGATTTAAACTCCATTCTCTGATTTCCATGTGCCTAATCTCCCATTCACAAGATGATTTTGATAATTAAATGAAAAATCGTTAAGAACCAGCATGGAGTAGCAAAACAAACCCAAACCCATCGCCACTAAGTTGATTACAACTCACGTTGTTGTCGTGAAGGGCCATCCAGTTCCAACTCAGAGCGGCCCTACATGCCACAGAACGGAACAGTGCCCAGTCCTGCACCATCCTCACACGTGTCCTTAGGTTTGAGCCCATTGTGTCAACCCATCTCGTTGAGGTCCTGCCTCTTTGTTGCTGCCCCTCTAATTTAGCAAGCATGATGCCCATCTCCAGAAGCTGGTCTCTCCTCATTCACATCTGAGCCTTCTGGCTGTACTTCCTCCAAGACAGATTTGTCTACTTGGCAGTCCATGGTGCTTTGAATATTCTTCCTCGGGACTGTATTTCAAATGCATAGATTCTTCGTTGTTTTTCCTTATTCAGTGTGCAACTATCACGTCAATATGAGGAGATTGAAAATACCATGGCTTGGGTCAGGTGCATCTCAGTCCTCAAAGTGACATCATGACTTTTCAACGCTTTAAAGAGGTCTCGGGCCGCAGATTTACCCGATGCAATGTGTTGATTGGTCTCTTGACTGTTGCTTCCATGAGCATTGACTGGATCCAAGCAAGTGGAACTCAATATTTCCAGATGTAAACTGCCAAGGAGTCAATCTGACTCAAAGTGTTCCTATAGGACAGGATAGAACTGGCCCTGTGGTTTCAGAGACCACATCTTTAGGGAGGAGAAAGCCTCATCTTTATCTAGGAGAGTGGCTGCTGGGTTTGAACTCAAGGTTAGCAGTCCAATGTGTGACCCGCTATACCAGCTGGGGCTCCCAGTAACCCAGAGGACAGAATAAAACAGTCCCATGGGGTTTCCAAAGCTGTCATCTTTACAGAAGCAGTCTGCTACTGTAGAAAGCAGATTGTGGGTTCGAACCGCTGACCTTCGGGCTAGCACTCGGGCACTTTAACCACTAGCTCACCACGGCAGGACTCGTGAGGGGTGCAAGCATGCTTATGCCTCTCTACTCTGCAGCCCCCAAGGCAGCGCTCCCTTTGCCCTTCAGTTCCCACCACCACCGCCCGGGGCATTCCAGGGGCCTTCCTAGGGTGGGGCTGAGGGAATGGGGTGGGGGTGGGGGATTCAGGAGGTCTTGGATTCTGAGTACAGGCCGTCCCAGAGCTACTAATATCCAGCTTATGTCCGACCCATAGCTCCATGACTATCAACCCCCGCCCCCAAAGCCCAATTATATGACCGAGTCCCCGTAATACAATGGTTCCCAACCACCAACTGGCGTCACATTGCAGGCACATCAAACATCGTGATTTGTACCAGACTGTTACCCTGGACATCACCGAGTGCCAGGGTCAGCTGACAAGCAGGTCTGTGCCGGAGGAAAGGCAGCCCGAAGGGAGGACGGTGAGACCTCACATCTCTCGCCCTGTGAACGTGTTGTCAGGAGAGACCCGTCCCTCCCGGGAAAGGACATCCTGCTCGGTAAAGCAGAGGGGCAGTGACAACAGAGGAGGGCCGCAGGAGACGGATTGGCATCATCACCGTGACAACGGGCTCAAGCCTAACAATTGTGAGGAGGGGACCGGACCGGGCAGTGTTTCTTTCTGGTGTCCGTAGGCCTAGCACCAACACAAAGGCATCATGATGTTGAAGGCATTGTAGTCTATCGAGAGGCATTTGGGGTTTTTAAGAAATGTTTTCATGCCTTGAAAGGTTCCTATACGCTTTATACAAAGACACACATTTGATTCATGTGAGATAAGAATCGCACCTTTCTGGTCTGACTTAAGACTAAGACACAGAGTCAGGGACCACCTCTGTGGACGGGGACTTGGGACGGGGACTTCCTGCCTGAATGAGTCATGGTTGTAGAGCCTTGCCTTGCCTGCACTTGGCTGTGTTGCTGCTTGGGCTACCCTGGGTTTTGTAGATTTTGAAAATGTGCCCGCTCTGCTGGTCCTGGGAGGCTGGCTGTTCCCACAGCCCTTGATTGATTGTGGATGGACATCTGGCCCTACGGCCCTGCAGGCTGACCCGGCAGCCCTGAGAGGGCAGCTCCCTCTGGGGCTGCAGCGGCCTTGCCACGTAGTGCAGAGTACCCTATGGGCTGTGAGCAACTGTCCCTCACAGGGCCAAGAACAACAACAACAACAAACACTGAAAAGCTTCTCAGTGAGTCCTGACTCAGAGCGACACCCATGTGGCGGGAGAACTGGGCATTTCTGAAAGGTCCCAGGTCTCTGCCCCATGGGCGGTCGTGAGAATTAGAACCGACTTCATCACAAATGGTGTGTGTGCTTGTCTTTATGGAAGCAGCTCACCAGGGCTTTCTCTGCAGCGCCTCTGGGTGGATTTGAACCGCCAACTCTCAAGCTAGCAGCCCATCGCAAACCGCTAGCCCCCTCTAGGCTTCTTTTGGGCAGGTGGGAAGAGGGAAGGCAGGTGGGGAGGCAGGGAGACTTGGAGAATATGGGACAAGAGCAGGCAGAGGTGGGCTCTGCTGCCCACCCCTACCCCACACCCCTGGAGTCCACAAAGCCTGATTAGAACTGCCTGGGGTCCAGCACTGGCTCACAGATGCTGAGCGATCCCTCAGCCCCCTGGCCTCTCTCCTCTGTCCAGGTCTCCGCCTTTCTTTCTTTCTTTCTTTCTTTCTTTCTTTCTTTTTTTCTTTCTTTCTTTCTTTCTTTCTTTCTTTCTTTCTTTCTTTCTTTCTTTCTTTCTT
>NW_022103958.1:6357805-6386281 GCF_000313985.2 Echinops telfairi | reverse complement strand
TTCTTCCTTCCTTCCTTCCTTCCTTTCTTTCTTTCTTTCTTTCTTTCTTTCTCTCTTTCTCTCTTTCTCTCTTTCTCTCTTTCTCTCTTTCTCTCTTTCTCTCTTTCCTTCTTTCTTTCTTTTCTGTCTGGTTGATTTCACACTGAACCCCCTCTCACACCTGGCAAAGAAATGGAGGGAACAAAGAGGCTCACGAGAGACAAGTCACCAGTGTGAGCGGCCGTTGCTGCGCTGGCAGGGGAGCCTGCAGCACCACGCTGCAAAGCCAGCAGAGGCACTAGGACTCCCGACTCCCTGAGCTGGCTGGGATCTGCAGGCTCTGTCCCTGGAGCCTCGGTGTCCACGTCTGTAAAATGGAAGGGCAGTGCTGGCCAGAAGGAGACGGCAATGTCCCCTCCGGGGCCCAAGTCTCCCGGGGGCTGGAAAACAGAGAGGAAGGGGCACACACAGGCTGTCCTGGGGACATTGTGGGTCACATTGGCCGAACACCCGTGCACAGGGCCAGGAGGAGGTGCCCAGCAAGGCACACAGCTTAGAGAGGTTGGGTGACAGTTCATGGAGCCAGGCAGGATACAGGGAGCTGTGGGAAGGGTTGCAAAGTCAGTCCCAGGGGGGACCAAGGAGGCCCTACCCCCTCATTTACAGGTGGGGAAACTGAGGCCCGGAGGGCTGTGGGATTGGTTGGACACTGGGGGCCAGATGAGAACGGAATGCCAGGCCTCCTGTTCCAGCTCTTGGTGCCAGTGAGGTCAGGGTGTTGGGTGCTCCCTGTGTGACAGGCCCGCACGCAACATCCTCAACACACGTGTGTACTAGTCCCTTTCGCCTCGGTAAGGGTCAGAGAGGAAGCAACTCACTGAAGCCCACACAGCAGGGCTTTCTGAAGCCCCAAGTCTGGCCTGTCCATTCTCGAGCGGCATCCACCACCCACAGTGCCACTGTGGTGGGACTGAGAGCAGATGCTGGGGGTAGGAAGAGAGCAGATTCTGGGGGTGGGTTCCAGAAGGGCCCCTTCCCCAGGGGACAGGAAGGGGGGCCTGGGCTTTCCCTCACAGGAAGGGAAGCCATGAAGCCAAGGAGACAGGCGTCAGACATGTGAAATCCCCATCAATTAGCGTCTGCCTTGCAGGGCGCTGCCGAGATCCCAGGCTACACGGATTCCAGCTTCTGGCAGTAGAAACTGGCTTGGGTTAGGGGAGGGGAGTCTGGGAAGGAGGAGGCTTCAGGTTGGGAGTTGATGGGGCACCCTGGGGCAGTGAGCAGTCTCCTAAGAAGTAGGGCTATTGTTCTGGGCACCCTAGGAGCAAGCATACCAGTAAAATGAGGGGGAGATGTTTAAAAATAGTCTCTCCAAGAAACACACACACACACACACACACACACACACACACACACACACCAGCATCGTTGTCGTCCTGGGATTTCCCCCCATCATTCTCATGTAGCTTTTGTTTTGCGTGACACTGGGGCTGTCAGAGGAAGCACCAACATCAGTTCAGGACCCGGGACCTTCCAGGGTTGTAAATCAGGGACAGCCTGGGGGCGGAGGGGGCATTCCAGGGCTGCGCCTCCTCGCCACTAGGGAGAAGGCTGGGGCCTGTGACCCAAAGGCCATTAGCTCAGGAGCTAGAAGTGCTGGGAACGGGGCCTGCCCCTGGCCTGGAACTTGCTTTGTGAACTGGGGACTGTGACTTGCCTGGCATGGATCTCCGTCACCTCACCTGTGACATGGGCATCCTCCTGTCGATCACAAACACCTTTAATAACCTGTGAGGCTTGAGGCAAGTCACGGCAGTGCCCCTGGGCCTTCTAGGAATTGGTGGTGACATTCTTTACAAATGCAGGTTCAGAGCCCCTTCCCAGAACTCCTGGGTCAGAGTCTGTGAGGGTGGGGCCCCAGGGAGGAGATGTTGCCCTCCCTCACCCCCCTCTGCATCCTAATGGATGCTGGAGGCCCACAGCAGGGAGGCAGGAAGCACCCTTGAAGGTGGTAGCTCCAGGCTGGGTTACACTTCCAGGAGCTGTGGCCTCGGTGGCTAACCCAGGGCTCTGAGTTGGGTGAGCCCCAAGCCAGTGACCCTTACAGAGACCTTCTCAATGGTCAGGGCACAGCAGGCTGGACAGTGGGGACTGGGGCTGGTGCCAGGGCCAGCAACCCTAGCCAGAAACCCAGTGAGCCCAGTGCTAGAGCCTGGGGTCTGCACTGACCACTGCTGTGGGAGAAGGGCCTGCCCTCCATCTCCGGAGCTGCCTCTACAGAGGGAAGGCAGGTGGACCATCTGCTCAGGCCTGTGGGGGGTGGGAGTGGAGCAGGACAGACACAGGCCACTGAGAACTGAATGGCCTCTCTGAGGGAACCCAGTCTGAAGAGCAGATGGCCCCGGGGGAGGGGTGGAGAGAGGCCAGGCCTGTCCTTTCCCCCTGCCAAGACACAAACGCCTCTCTTTCTGAAAGGCGGGGCCCTTCTAGCCTCCCATGTCCACAGCTGCCAGGCAGGAGCCCAGGGAGCACAGAGTGAAGGGCTCAGCTGCTCCCCTAAAGGTCAGTGGTTCAAACCCATCAGCCACTCTGCAGGAGAAAGAAACAGCTTCGGAAACCCTATGGGGCAGTTTTACATTGTCCTGTGAGTTGGAATGCACCTGACAGGTGACAAGCCTGAACAAGGACAAGGAGGTTCCCAACGGCAAGCTGCCGCGGAGAGACTCAGCAACCCGAGCTGGAACGGAGGGAAGCCACCAGAAAGCATGGCATTCCCTCCATCCAAACCTTCTCCACCTCTGCTTTTGCAGATGAGGAAACTGAGGCCCAAGAAGGAGCAAAGACTTCACTCCACATCGCTCGGCAAGGCAGGGGCAGAACTGGGTGTGGAAACCAGGTCTCCCAAACCTGGTTCGAGGCTGTTCTGAAGGCTCCTCCTGCTTCCCGGCTGAAAGCTTCTCCCTATTGCTCCTCTCCCTCAGCCCCCAGCCCCCAGCCCTGACCCGTCTAGCCTCCTGCGCCTCTTCATTCCACTTCAACCCCCTGCGGGGACCGTGCATCTCCACCCCAGAGAGGCTGCACCCAATCTCTTTTTAAATTATTATTAATCATTTTATTGGGGGGGGGGCTCTTACAAATCTCCTAACAATCCATCATTCAATTGTATTAAGCACAGCTGTACATATATTGCCATCAACATCCCAGTCTTCAATTTTACAAGCTCCCTAGTGATTCTCAAAGACCACGCCCCCAGTGGGAACCCACAGAAGAATCACCCAGGCATGTGTTAATATGCAGTTGCTGATCCAGTCCATCTGGGATCCTGTCGTCATCCTGTCGGTTCTGACTCAGAACGAACTAAGTACAACGGGAGGAAACACCCCCCTCCCACCAACCCTCCCGGTCCTGTGCCATCCTCCCAATTGTTCTGGGTGAGCCCATTGCTTCAGCCACTGTGTCAGTCCCTCTCCTGGAGGCCCTGCCTCTTCCTTGCCGCCCCTCGACTTGACCAAGCAGGATGCTTGTCTCCAGGGTCTGGTCTCTCCGGACAACAGGTCCAAAGCACGTGAGATGCAGTCTCACCATCCTTGCCTCTAAGGAGCATTCTTTAGAATCCGGGGTGGAAAGGCAAATTCTCAGCAGAGGGACTGAACTGAAACAAACAGGTTCTAAGCCCCGGTTTATTCCTGCCTAAAATATCCTCCCTACTCTTTACCCCCAAACCCACTGCTCACTGGTTGTCTTGGATCCCCTCATAGGGGCCCTATTTTTCTCCCCCCTTCTCATCGAGTGTATTCCCAATCATAGTGGTCCTAGAGGACAGGAAGGAACTGCTCCTGTGGGTTTCTGAGACTGTAACTCTTTACAGGAGTAGAAAGCCTCGTCTTTCTCCCGAGAAGCAGCTGGTAGGTTCAAACTGCCAGCCTTTCGGTTAACAGCCCAAAGCAGCGTAACCTAGGCTTCTCACCTATCAACCCTCTGCCCTAGAGAGTTTCCAAGGCTGTAATCTCTCTGCCGTTATCTTTCTTCCTCTGAGTAGCTGGTGGCTTCGAACCATCAACCTTTCATTTAAAACTGAGTCTTTTCTTCTTGGGGCCACGGGAGCTCCCCTCCTCCTGCTCCATCTCCCTCAAGTCCTGTTCACCCTTCGAGACCCACAGCCAGCTCCCACCTCCTGCTTGGGGCCTGAGCAGCTGGAAGATTCTGAACAGACACAGTCCCCATTGGCTAGCCAAGGTCAAGGCCTTCATTGTGAAGAAGAAGCCGAGAACCCAGTTGGTCTCAGTTCCTACTAGGCAGCTCCCCCAAGCCATTCTCCCCAGCCTCGTCTTTCTTTAAGAAGACAATATAGAGCTTTACTTGGGAGAGGCTGGCAAGGGAGGCTCCTGGCAAACCAAGGGTTCCGATGGGTCCCTTTCCTGCGAGGAACAATTTCCTCTTGCTTTCTCACCAAGCTTTCCCAGAGGATCAAGTTACTTTGCTTTTCAGAGGCTGGCACGGAGCAGGAAATCGGTCCTGCCAGGGGACGGGCAGCCAGACCTTCAGACACCCGTTGGCAGGCAAGACCATCAAGCTCCGCATAGCACCTGTGCTGGGTCTCCCAGAGGCTGCTGGCTCTGAGCGCTGGGGCTGGAAGGGAGAGGACAGACGACGGCCAGGGCAGACCCTGGGAGCAGGAGAGAGCCAGGTTTGAACATGGGCTCCTCAGTTGGCTAGCTGTGTGAGCTTGGAGCAGTCTCCCCTTGGCCAGGCTGTGGTGAGGTTGGAGTGGGGTCCTTTGAGTATGAGGCTCTCAGCGGCCCAGCTAGGCAGCTGCAACTCCTGTCCTCATGCCCCCCACATGTCCCAGGGCGCCCGAGTCTGCTCAGCCCAAGACCGCCGTCTCCAGCCTCTTTGTCAGCGTTCCCCGACAGCTCTCAGCAATGAACTGACAGTGTGTCTGGGGGTTAGACTCCTCTCCTCTCTGCCCGGCTCTCAGGTTCCCAGCCTTCAAAGGAGTGGAATAGTCACCTCCATAGACCCCACTCACCCTTGAAATGCAACGCAAGGCTCTTTCTGTGCATGTCTGCCCACTTCTTTCACCTGACTGCCAGAAGGAAGGCTGGAGAGGTTGGTGGGCAAGCTTTCTCATGCTAGTAGGTTCCAGCTGTGGCTGAGACAGTAAGCCCAGGCCTCAAAACTCTTTGCAGATGCTTTCTGGCCGGACCGTGGTCATCAGCCCCTGTGCAGTCGGTCCTGTGCACAGCAGAACAAACCCCTGCCTGGTCCTGCACTCTCTGCTCCACCATCCTCTGGACGTCTACCGCCTGATTATCAGAAGGAGATCATCAGGCCTTTCTTCCTAGTCTGTCTTGGTCAGAAAGTTGCACTGAAACCTATTCAGCCTCATAGCAACATGCAAACTTCCACAGACAGGCGGGCCTGGCTGTGTGAGAAGAAACAATGGTGCTGAAGGGAGAAGCCCACGCTGCACCGAGGCGTTAGCCAAAAATAAGGCTGTAGGAACTGATGGAACACCCATCCTGGAAGCACTCTCTGTCCTGTGCCAAGCAATCGGGAAGACAGCTATTTGGCCAAACGACTGGAAGAGACCGGCATTTTTACCCACTCCAAAGAAAATTGACCCATACAATGCTCAAATTATAGAACAATCTCATTAATGTCACATGCAAATAAAATTTTGCCGAAGCTCATCCAACAGCGGTTGCAGCAGTACATTAACAGAGAGCAGCCGGTAATGTGGGAGAGGACGTGGAACAAGGGCTATTGCAGCTGACATCAAATCGACCTTGGCTAAAAGCAGAGAATACCAGAAAAACGAATGTTTGCTTGTGCTTTATTGACGGTGTGAAAGCATTCAGCCGTGTGGATCATAACCAACTCTGGCCAGCACTGAGAAGACTGTGAACTCTAGGGTACGTCATTGTGTTGATGTGGAACCTGTACAGGGAGCAAGAGGCAGTCCTTCACACAGAACAAGGGACGACTGAGTGGTTTAAAATCAGGACAGGTGTGCATCGGGGTCATGTCCTCTCCCCATCTTTAGCTGTCTGGATTCTGAACCGATCGTCTGAGACGCTGGACTACCGGAAAAAGAACGTGGCGGGAGGGTTGGAGGAAGGCTTAGTAACAGTCTGTGAGGGGGAAGAAAGTGAGGAGGACTCGAAGCACTTGTTGATGACGATCGGGACGCAGCTCTCCGCGGTGTGAATGACAGCTCAGTGCCAAGCAAGCCGAATCCCCAACCTCTGCACCAACAGACAACATCACGAGAAACAGCAATATATTAACGTGGTCCAAGATTTTTATCCACAGTCGATGCTCATGGAAGCAGCAGTCAAAAAATCAGGTAAGCGGATGGAGGGAGACAACGGACCGTGTAAGGCACAACATAACAACAAGACTGTATCCTTGGGAGGAGAAAAACGAGGAGTTGATACCAAGGGCTCAGGCAGAAAGGAAATATCAGGAGATGAGCCAGTCAGCGTGCGATGTAACAACAATGAGAAATACAACTTTCCTCTAGTTCCTAAATGTTTCCTCCCCACTCCCACTACCATGACTCGAATTCGACCTTGCAAGTCTGGCTAGACCAGAGGATGGACACTGGTACAGACAGGAACTGAAAATACAGGGAATCCATGGCGGATGAGCCCTACAGGACCAGTGGTGTGAGTGGAGAAACAGGGAGGGTAAAGGGAGAATGGGTAGGAAAGAGGGAACCGATTACAAGGAACTATATGTGACCTCCTCCCTGGGGGACAGACAACCAAAAAGTGGGTGAAGGGAGACGTCGGACAGGGCAAGATATGACAAAATACCAATTTATAAACTATCAAGGGCTCATGAGGGAGGGGGGAGCGGGGAGGGAGATGAAAAATGAGGACCTAATGTTGGGGGTTTAAGTGGAGAGAAAATGTTTTGAGAATGATGTACAAATGCGCTTTACACAATTGATGTGTGTATGGATTGTGATAACAGTTGTATGAGCCCCTAATAAAATGTTTTAAAAAAAAAAGAAAGGAAATATCTTGGCATTGTTGATAACAACCTATGTGCCGATCGTATGCTTCATATGATTGAATGATGGATTGTTATAAGCTTTGTAAGAGCTCCCCAATAAAATGATTGATAAAAATAAAGAGAAGACCATTTAAAAAAAAAAGTCAATGGCCTGTTGCATTGGGCACATCTGCTGCACAAGATCTCTTCGCCTCGTCGGAGAACAAGGACGTCCCTCTGAGGACTAAGGTGCTCCTGACCCACGCTGTGATCTGTTCAATTGCCTGAGAAGCGTGCGAGTTGAATCCTGACTAAAAGAGAACAACGACTTGATGCATTTGACCAGGGACTTGGAAAGCCGGGAGAACAGTGGTTGGAAGAAGCACTCCTCAAATGGGAGGGCGAGGGGACGGTGTTTCCTGTGCTCTGTCGGGAGAGATCAGTCCCTGGAGATGGGTAAAGTGGTGGGGCAACAGGACACAGGACGAACTTCCCCAAAATAGACAGTGGCCGGAACAACGGACTCACCATACTGGCTGTGAGGGCGGGCCTGGCAGTACGTCCTTCTGTTGTGGGTAGGGTCGCTATGAGCCGGGAGCCAACGTGAAGGCAGCTAGCGACAATGTAACAAAGTGTGTACTTACTCTGTGGAGGATGTTGTTACTGTTACAAACGCAATGCCCTTGGTTGACTTCTGATCTTTTCAAAACCCAAACCAAGCTCAGTTTTCCAGTTGATTCCGACTCATAGCGGCCCTATAGCGCAGAGTACTGTAGACGGCTCTTGTGGGTTTCTCAGACCCTTTTACTGGAGCAAAAAGCCTCATCTCTGCGCCCCCCCCCCCCAAACCCCTACCCCCACCCTCAGAGCAGATGGTGGCTTAGCACCGCCCAGTCCTGTCCCATCCAGATTGGTTCAGATGGTTGCCACCACGGAATTTTCTGTGGCTGTTTTTCAGAAGTAGATCCGGGCGCCACTCTCCTGAAATCAGTTTAGCAGCAGGGCAACACACAAACCGCCCCTGACAGGCGGCAGAGAAGCCACCCGGGAACGTGGCTCAAAGGTGGTCCCCTGTGGAAGGTGAGGACTGCACGGTGAACCATCACTGTCTCCTAGCGAGGATCATTGTGGCCGCCCTTTCAGGCAGTAGGCAGGGATTTCCAAGCTAGGGTTTGAGGACCCCAGGATTGGGGTGATGTGGGCAGAGGATCCCCACCCCTGCTAGAGGTCCCTGTTTCCAGGTGGTGTGCTGGGGTGCAGGGGCCTTCTCGCCAGCATCCTCAGGTTCTCTCGCTTCATCCATCCGTCTCACTGGCTCCAGACTGGGAGAAACACTTATGCCAGTGCAGGCTTTCCTTTGGGGCAGCGGTTTTATTTATTTATTCATTTATTTTTTCCACTCCCCAAATGAAACAGAAGTTCATTCCCTTAAAGGGTAAAAGGCAGATCCTGGCAAAGCTTTCCAGTAATAGCCTTGACCATATTCTAGCTGGAGGAGGCGTTTCCGGTGCCCACATGGGGCCCTGGGCAGCCCTGCCAGATCCCTCTCCAGGAAGGCTGGCTCTCCTGCCCTGTCCTCGGTGGGCCCCTCATTCCTCCGTGCTGCTCTGTGTCACACCAGGGTGGACACATAGTGGGGCTCCTCTCGTATAGTCCCCAGCTCCGGGGAGGGCAAGCTCCTGTCTTCTCGCTGGCTCAGGGTTCCAGAGCCGTCACAGGTCCAGGGCCACCTTCCACGGACCTCGCTCTGCAAGAGCAGTGTCTGACGCTTGCAGTCATGTGAAGGAGGCATCCAGGCCCCAGGGAACCAAACCCTCAGGCTCGGGAAGGTCCAGGCACCAGGCTCCTTCCTACCCACTGGATCCCAACTAAAGATCTTCACAAGACTCCGAGGCACTTGGAGGCCCCCTGTTGTCCCAAATTGGGCCACTGGGCCGTCTGCCTTCCTTCCCCCTACAGATCCCCATCTGTGCTCTGTCGCCAGGATCCAGCCAGGAAACTCCCTAGAGCCTGTTCCGACTCCTATTCCCAGGCTGTGTCCTCCGGCGACTGGCATTGGAACACACTTAATAATAAAATGAGCAAAACAACCCAATGCTTTGGCAGTGCCTGCTGTTGGCCAGAGGCTGCTCACAGGCCCAGTATGAGGATGGCAGACACGGGACCCTGGGGGCAGGGGAGAGGGATGTCTGTGAGGACCCACCAGGTGGGCTCTGGCCTTTGGCCAGGCCTTGCAGAATCCACACGGGCTCACTCCCACTGTCTCGGCTCTCATGGCTTTGGGGAAAGGAAGCCATGATGAAGGTGAGGTGACCTGCAAGATGACCTTGCTCAAGAAACCTCGCCCAGGTGTCCTCCTCAGACCAAGTGGTCACAGGCACCACAGGACTCCCCTTGGGCGTGCCAGGAGGGGGGCCAGTGCCGCTCACTATGTCCCCAAAGGGGAAGAGCTTGTAGGAGGAAACAATGCTGGCTTTAGGATCCGACGTCAATGTTCAAATCCCTCCGGTGCTCCTTCCTGGCTGGGGGCCCTTTGCCAATGCCCATGTTTCAGAAGGGGACCCTCTTCAGAATAAACAAGCGGGGGTGGGGGGGGGCAGGCATGATTGCAAGCAGGTCCCTGAGCCCTTTCCAAGACCCATGCAGGCAGGCGCTGTTCTGTAGCGTTCCCCATGTCTGTCTGTGTGTGGCCAGCTGTGGTTGGTAGCCACATAATCTCCTGTCAACTGGAGGGTATTAAGAGCAAAGGGTTGGAGTTTAGCCTGTCAATCAGGTTGCACCTTGATGACCTTATTTGGGGGTGCGACCGAGATAAATAGCTCACTGGAGGCTGGACCTACTCTCTCTCTCTACCTTCCCTTTCCTGCAGTTGAGACGCTCAGAGAGCTGGTGGAGCCATGCTGAGACCCCTGCAGGCACCACCACTGGATCCACAAGACTTTCCACCCACCGGCCTGCGATCTTCCTGCATTCAGCATCATTGCATGTGCTGTGTGAGTCTAAAGAGGAATTTATGGACTAGTATTGGACATACAGGCTAATAGCGGGCTTGATCTGGACTGGGCTGAGATGTTTTCTCAATATACAATTGCTATTTGATATAAAGCTCTTTCTTATACATATATGAATGTCCCTGGATTTGTTTCTCTAGTCAACCTAGCCTAACACACCAGTTGAGTGTGGTTTAGCAGCTACTAACTGAACCCGTGAATGGAAAGGTTGGCACTTTAACCCACTGAGTACAGGGTAGGAAAAAGGTGTGGCTATCTGCTCCCATAAAGGATCCACAGCTCCAGGGTCAAGTTCAACTCCGAGGCCCCCACAGGACAGTAGAACAGGGTTTCTGAGGCTGTACATCTTTACGGAAGCAGGCTGCCTCATCTCTGTCCCAGAGCGGCTGGTGGATTGAAACCCCAGCTTTTCTGTTTAGTGGCTGAATGCGTACCCCACCGTGCCACCTAGACAATCGGATGGGGGTCATTCTAAGCTGTCAGTCACTGGGTGTGTACGAGTTGAACTCACTGGCACCTAAGCATTCAGCCTCAGTAGTCTTGGAGCGGCACAAACGATTAAGTGTTCAGCTGCTAATAGAAAGGTTGGTAATCCAACCAACCCAGAGGCACCTTGAAGACACGGAGGCTGTCTTCCGGAGGTCGCAGCCTCGAAATCCCAGAGCACGGTTCTACTGTCTTAGAGCTTACCGTCTGAGCACCCCAGTTTGCAAAAGGCTCCCTCCCAGATGGCAGTGACAGCCCAGAGTCCTCGTGGCTCCTTCATAAATCTGCAGTGTCCCCACATAGATTAAGCCTTCACTGGATTCTTTCTGATCATTAACCAAGGATATAGATAATCACACTGTTAGGCAGAGGGTTTTTTACTTGGACTTCTTCCTTCAGCACCATTGGTTCTTGCTCATATGCTACTTCCTGACATGGTGCATGTCCACTAGTTCTTTTTGGTACACTCTATGTATTCCTTCCATCTCCTTTAGAGGCCTTCCTTCATCGTCCAATAGTTTGCCCATAGACTCTTTCAATAGTGCAACCCAAGGCTCAAATTCTCTCCTTCAGTTCTTTGGGTGTAACCTATGCTGAGCATGTGCTTCCCTTTGGGTTCTAACTCTAGGTCTTTGCACATTTCACTATGATATTTGACGTTGTCCTCTTGGCCTGCCCTTTGAAATGTTCTGCTCAGCTCTGTGTCAGTCCAGGTAGACTAGAGAAGCAAATCCAGGGACACTCACCTATGTGTAGGAAAGAACTTCATATCAAAGAGTAATGTATATTAAGAAAACATCATATCATGATGAATGAGGGGGAGTGCAGATTGGGAACCCAAAGCCCATCTGTAGGCAACTGGACATCCCCTTACAGAAGGGTCTCGGGGAGGAGACAAGGAAGTCAGGGGGCAGTGTAGCGACGATGAAACATACAACTTTCCTCTAGTTCCTAAGTGCTTCTTCCCCCCACCACCACCACTATCATGATCCTAATTCTACCTTACAAATCTGGCTAGACCAGAGGATGTACACTGGTACAGATAGGAACTGGAAACACAGGGGATCCAGGACAGATGATTCCTTCAGCATCAGTGGTGAGAGTGGCGATACTGGGAGGGTGGAGGGAAGGTGGGGTAGAAAGGGGGAAACGATTACAATGATCTACATATAACCTCCTCCTGAGGGATGGACAACAGAAAAGTGGGTGAAGGGAGACGTCAGACACTGTAAGATATGACAAAATAATAATAATTTATAAATTATAAAAAGTTCAAAAATAAATAAATAAATAAATGAAGGGTTCATAAGGGAGGGGGTCGGGGGTCGGGAGGGATTAAAAATGAGGAGCCAATGCCAAGGGCTCAAGTAGAAAGCAAATGTTTTGAGAATGATGAGAGCAACAGATGTACAAATGTGCTTGACACAATGGATGGATGTATGGATTCTGATAAGAGTTGAATGAGTCCCCAATAAAATGATTTAAAAAATAAAAGGAAAACATCCCAGCCCAGTCCAGATCAAGTCCATAAATCCGACATTAGCCCATACGTCTGACACTGGTCTATAAATTCCTCTTCAGACTCACGCAACACATGCAATGATTCCGAATGCAGGAAGATCACTAGCCAGTGGGTGGAAAGTCTTGTGGATCCAGTGGTGTTGTAAGCATCTCAGTGCTGGTATGGGTCTCCACATGGTTCCTCCAGCTCCAGGACTCTGGCTCCGTCAGCATAGCTCCATGTGGTTTGTCAACAGGGACGTCAAGCAGAGAGAGAGAGAGAGAGAGAGTGTGTGTGTGTCCTCCCCACAGGGAGGAAGACAGAGTTCCCAGAATCCTCAGGAGAAGGCCATGCCCACACAGAGGCCTCATTGGCTATGACCTGATTGACAGGCTAGACTCCACCCCTTTGCTCAAGTTGACAGGAGATGCTGTAACTGCCACAAGCTCTTTGACTTCATCCTTTTCTCCTTTAGCTATTCTATGATGGAGAGCAAGTGTCAGAGTCTCTTCCACCACCTTGATCTGTTCTTTCCTCTTGCCCTTCTCACGTGGCCTTTTGTTTCTTCCTACGGTGGCTGGATCAGAACCAACAGGTGGCACCTAACACAGCACACCTAGGTGGTGTGCTTCAGAAAGCAGATTACCTAGCCAGCCCAGGAAGAGGCAGTCACTCCTAGGGGCTTTCTTGGGGGTGACCATGCTGGGTACAGTACAGGGGGTCACACAGTCATGAGTCATACCCTATTAGTTGTGCCCTGATGGCCTGGGTCAGAAGGCCTTAGACTGGATCTCACCCTTCCTAATGCCTCAAGACATTAATATAGTTCCTCATGTTGTGGTGCCCCCAAACCATAAAATTATTTTCATTGCTGCTTCATCACTGTCATTTTGCTATTGTTATGAATTGTCATGTAAATATCTGATATGCAGGATGTATTTTCATTGTTACAAATTGAACATCAGTAAAGCATAGTGAGTAATCACAAAAACAATGTGTAATTATATATTGTAAAATATTGATTCCCAATGACAAATAAATAAAATTTTGTCTTGACGCATAGTGTTGCATGGGGAACCATCTTCACGCTGGGTACTCATATGTGGGCATATCTGCATGTGAGCAGATCCGCCTGCAGACAGATAGGGGATCGGTGTCTCGGTTCCTAAGCCCATCAGAAATAGGTGTTTTCCGATGGTCTTAGGTGACCCCTGTGAAAGGGTCGTTTGACCCCCCCCCTCCAAAGGGGTCGAGACCCACAGATTGAGAACCACTGCCTTAGACCATCTTATAAGCTCTTCTATCTAACACAATGCAGGTGTCCCTATCATGGTCCTGATCCTGTTTCTGTAGTCCCACCTCTAACTGTGATGGGTCAATATGCCGCCAACCATGAAGCTGTGACACTCCCTCGGTTCCGTGGCCTATTTAACTAGCATCCTGTCTGTGAAGCCTCAGATGCCATTTGGATTTCATGCCGGCTGCCGCCCGCATCCAGCGGAGGCGTCTGTGTCTTTGTGCTGTCTTCCTCTCTTCTGAGACTCAACAGAGATGATCTTTAAATGATATTTGAGATCCGGTTCCCTTTTGACCCTCAAACACCCCTCTGCTTACGTGGGGTTTCCAGGAATCCAGATTGAGTGTGTGGCCACTCACAACCCTTTAAGTGCTCTGGAATTCCATTTTCTCCTGCCATCCTCCCAAAGCAGGGTGGACTGAACCACCCTACCTTCTAGGGTGGTTGTGAGGAGTACGTTGGCTAATGCTTCCAAATCATGTCAAAAGCAAGCTGGCATTCTCGAAGGACGGTTACTATGTTAACTCATTCCACCTCAGCCGTGGGCTCCGTGAATAATTCCATTTCACTTTCACTGATGAGGAGACTCAGGCCCAAAGATGCCAAGTAATTTGACCCAAGCAGCACAGATGGTATTGGCCAGCCTCCACGTAAGCCGCTTGGCACAGAACCCAGAACATACATCATAGTAATGTGAACAAACAAACGACTTTCTTGCTGCCTTGCTCAGGATTCTAACCCTGTAGGATGGAGTAGCTTTGCCTCACAGGGACCCCAAGGCTCTAATCTTCCCGGAAGCACAACCATGCATCTTTCAATCCCGAGGTTCGGCTGGCAGCATTTTTTCCGGCTGAGCAGGCTCCTCAGAAGTAATCGTGACTTGGTGGTTTGCTTTAAAAAGTGGTGGGGCGGGGAAGCCCTCCAGTCCCTGGCCCTGATGCAGAAGGGGACCTGACCCTGCCTGCATCTTAGGCCATACTGCTCTACCCCGGGTCCCCCTGGCTGGAAGGAGCTCCAGGAAGGAGGAGCCCCTGTTCTCCAGGTCTTTGGCCAGTGCTGGCCGCCTAGGCTCCACTCAGCTATCTTCAGACTCTGCAGAGAATCCCTGCTGTTGGAGCAGGAGTGGTCTTTAGCGGCGCAGGGACGCCCACACGGCTCTCTCACCAGGTGGGAGAGGAACAGGCTCCGTGCTTCCCCAGCGCACGCCTGTGCCTCGGAGCGCACACGCGATGCTTTACTTAGTCCGGCGCCTGTCACTGATGCCCAGAGCGTAAGCTTGGCTGGAGGGGGGCTGGGCGAGGGGGGGGCTGCAGGGGGAAGGATGAGACAGACACTGCTTCAGCCCAGTCCTGGGATGGGCTGTTGGCTGTCTCTCTCCCTTCCTAATCGCCTTGTTCAGGAAGTAGGGCCAAGCCCAGACAGCACGACTCTGAAGGTGGGCTCAAAGGTTAAGTGACTGGCATGTTAATAGGGCAGTTGGCATCTCGCCAGCTCATCTTCCAAGGTGATAGTCTTCCGCAGTGATCCATTCTTTAATCCTCGCAGCAGGGGCTCTTTAAGGCCTGCCGCTGTCCGGAGGAAGATCAACAACTTATCTTAGAGCATCTGGGTGACAAAGCCGGGATCCAAACCCAGGCCTGTGGGGCGCCCCCAGCACTGCCTTCTGCCTCACCATGCCCATGCTTGAGTGTGGCGCCGCTTCTTTTTAAACGCCTCCCTAACCTTGAGTTCCAGCTCCTCTCACTCCCCTGGCCGTGTAGCTTCGGACAACTCCCTTGACCTGTCTGTATTTCCAAGATTCTGTCTGGAAAGGCCTGCCTTGGTTTGTGCTGTCTCGGAACCGCTCCTGAAAACGGGATCCCAAGGCTAACACCCCCCGCCCCCCTTGGAAGCTTTGGGCTCCTTCCACTCTTTGGTCTGTGCGTGTTCTTGACGGTCAGACTGCTGTTGCCGGTGTTACTTGCTGTTGAGTTGGCACCAACACGTGGTGACCCCACGGAGGCTTGTCAAGCCTGGGACCTTTCGGAAGGGATTGCCAGGCCTTATTCCCCAGGGGCCTCTTGACAGATGTGCACCGCCCACCTTTCAGCTGGTACACTGAAGCTGTGTGTGCCACCCAGGGATCCTGCCGCCTCTCTAAAGGTATCGAACTGCCTTGCACCAACTCTGGGAGCTTTCCTGGAGCGTTCCACCAGGCCAGCTTAGTCTGCTCCTCTTGTGGATCTTCTCAGGCCTCTTGTGGCAAGTACATCATCCAGTGTCAACTTGAGACTATTAATAGTGAAGGGGTGGAGTTTAGCCTGTCAATCAGGTTGCTGCTTGATGACCTCATTTAGAGGAGATAACTAATTCGCTGGAGGGCCAGATACAGGCTGTGAGACATTCCTGTTGACAAGCTATGCTGATAGAGCCAAAGCCTTGGAGCTGGAGGAGCCACGTGGAGACCCACACCAGCACTGAGATGCTTCCACTGCCACTGGATCCACAAGACTTTCCACCCACTGGCCTGTGATCTTCCTGCATTGGACATTATTGCAGGTGTTGTGTGAGTCTGAAGAGGAATTTATAGACTGGTATCGGGCCTATGGGCTAAAAATAGGACTTATGAACTTGATCTGGACTGGACTGGGATGTTTTCTTAATATACAATTACTCTTTGATATAAACTTCCCTATTACACACATATGAGTGTCTATGAATTTGTTTCTCTAATCAACCCAGACTAATACACTTCTGCTGGGCCAGGCTGGGGAGGGAGGCAGGGCACATGGAGGAAGGTAAAGGTGGATTCAGCTTCGGGGTTGTGCTTCTATTTATAAAAGGAGGGTCCTAACCAGCTAGTGTTGAGGATCTTACAAGACCGGGGATCTGAAGAGCTGAGCACCAATCCTGCTGCTTGACATTAGGAGTGGTGGTACTTCTGGTTTGTGCATCTCTCCTCCCCCACTGGACTATGAGAGCTGCTTTTGAAAGCGGAGCTGCTTTCTGGCTGCAGCCTCCATGTCTGGCTGTGCCTGGTGCAGAGTAAGTACCCACTCCATCAGTGAGCCTGCATTTTGTGTTCTTGAACTTCCCTAAGTGCCCCATAACCCATGTGATTGGCAGAGCAGTGTTCTGCCCGGGCCTCCGGGAGGGATTAGAATACAAATGAACTGAGCCCAAAGCAAGACCCACTCCCCACTTCGGCAGATATGCATCTGCTGCCACACCTGTCTGCCAGCTTGTCATGCTGCGGTGCCAGGGAGTCCCATCCGTTCGGAGGCCATGATGAAAATTAAAAGTGGCAGCCATCCTCAATCAAAGCTTACCTAGTGTAGACTGACTAGAACAAGTCACCTCTCGAGGTGGAAGCCAGTCCTGAGCTGTGAGCTGTTCATAGATTCCCTTCCCCATCACCGTTCTGGGTTCACCTTATCCTCAGCCAACACTCCAGTGGGCTCTGGGCTCCTGGCCTCAGGGAGTTTCCCAGACTGTGGGCCTCCTGGGTTCCACCCTTAGTCATCTTGTCCTTGTCAGCCTGTGGTTGTTGTAACTGTCCACCACGGACCACACAAGTATCACGGGACACCTAGGGAATCCATGGTCTTCTAGACCTACCTTTCCCAGCCCCGAGGTAGAGCAGGGGCCCCCACTCCTCGCCAGAATCAACAGCAATCATCCCGCCAGTCACCTGATTCCCTTCTTCACCTACTAACCTGAAGAGCCCACTTTCTGATGACCACGTTGCCAAAGAGGGCAGTGTGATGCTCTGCGGCAGAGGGCCAGGACCGTCAAGATCCTTGTGGACACCGGAGTAATGAGGAGAGCTGGACCGCTCGTGTAGCCCCGGCGTGAAATACTTCTCAGATGGACTTGGGGTTCTCCTCTGGAGAACCCCGTCTCTCTCCCTCAGGTGATGAGGTCCGGGCCTGAAGCTGGCATCGGCCCCTCTGCCCGCCAGCTCTCAGTGGGGTTTTGTTGTTTTGGTTTTCTGATCACTCAGCTTAACGTATACCTGCATACTTTCCTAATTCTACAGGTCAGTATACAGACTCCATCCAACTCATCCCTAGCAACCCTTTCCTCCACTTTATTTGCCTCCCTTGACCCCCTAAATATGTTAGAGCCCCTTATCATTCTCATCGTGGATGGAAGGCTCCCTGAAAGTAGGGCTTGCTTTATTATGTTGATGAGGTCATTGCCGGAGCTGGGGCTGGGGGTGGAGGGCATCCAAGCACTTCGGGTTGTAACAAGAGCAGATCAGACACTGACTGAGGAACCAAGCCCCGGCCAGGGCTACTGACAGGAAGAGAGCCTCAGGCAAGAACCTGATGGGGGTTTGGGCCTCTGGGAAGAAGACCTGGCTTTGAGTTCTGTCCCCCTGACTTGTGACCATTCTTCTACAGCAGCATCATGGCAGAGACCCCGGCAGATGACGGCACGCCCCCACACGGCATTTCATTCACAGTGCTGGCACATATGACACATGCAATGCAGAGCCGTCCCTGCGACTCCGTGTGAAGCACTGAATGGTACTTTCGAAGGGACCGGGAGCATAGGGGTTAATGCCTTGGGCTGCTAACCGCAAGGCCAGCAGTTTGAAACCACCAGCGGCTCCTCGGGAGAAAGAAGAGGCTTTCTACTGCCATAAGGAGTGAGCCACCAGGTCAGGACGCATCAGGATGCAGAGTGGGTTTTTGTTTTGAAGGAAAGAGAGGGGGCAGAGGAGGGGGCAAGGGTCCGTTTGGACCTGCCCAGGCCACAGAAAAGCAAAGCAGCGGTGGTTTCAATGCCCCGAACAGCCCGAGCTTTCGGAGCAGAGGCCTCAGACTGGAGACATTTGGGAACCCACAGCCCCTCACAGAGGAGCCTCCAGGGTGGGGAGCGGGGTGCCAGCCCTCACTCTCTCTTCCCCTCTGCACCGTGCAGTCCTGCTTCCTCAGCTCCAGCTCAAGGGTCCCTAGGTTCCTTGTGATGTCACAGCTGGTTGCCATGGAGACCAGGTTGCTGGGAATGTCAGTGGGTCTGCCTGGAGCTCAGCAGATCAGGGAGGATCAGTCAGGCAGGAAGGGGGGGTGAGCGAGGGAGGGACACCCCTGGCAGACTCATCAACACCTCTCCCCGATGCCCCAGACACTCCCCACCCACCCACCCCCGACTGGCCACACAGGTCTCCTGGGCCTCTCACAGCAGATGTCTAAGGGAGTCGGTCTCCACCAGCCTCCCCTCACACCCAAGCGTCCCCATGGTGATGCCGAGGCCGGTCCTCGTGGTGGTCCTCCCCTCACTCTGGGAGCCACAGACTCAGGCAGGGCCAGGTGTGGGTGACTGCTCACCCCTATCATTGTCCCCAGCGGAAATGAGAAAGCCAAGAAGAGTCTTTCCCAAAAAATCCACTCTATCCTCAAGGAAGATGACCCTCAGGGCTAGTGGCCCCTCCCGGTGCGAATCCTCCGGTGTGGAGGGGGGAGAGTGACAGCTGGGTTCCCTGTGGCCATAGGTGGTGGCTTTTCTGCTTCTGCAGGTGGCACATGGTCTCCTTGGAAAGGGCTCCTATTACCCCAGGTATGGGTCCCAGCAGGTCACGCTGAGACTGGAGCATGGGACTGTCTTTTGGGGGAACAGGAGCTCTCAGGAGACTCTAAGCAGCCTTTGGGGCTCCCTCTTCCTAACATCTGCCCTCAGGAGAGATTCGTCCCTGGGGAAGGTCATCATTCTTGGTAAAGTGGAGGGGCAGAGAAGGGGAAGGCCCTCAAGAAGATGGACGGACACTATGGGCCGCAACAGAACAGTGGTGAGGGTGGTGCAGGACCTGGCAGTGATTGCTCAGATGTCCCCACGGTCGCTGTGAGTCAGAACCACTCGATGACACCTGTCGGCAGCAACCACTCCCCAGCACCCAAGCGCCAAGCTTTCTGCGCCTTCCTGGGGCCTAGCCTGATCCCTGTGCCTTCTTGCAATGCCTGCCATGTTCCGACACTCTTCTGGGTCAATCAGGAGACCCCTATATGGTGTCAACTTGTGAAGGGGTGGAGCCTAGCCTGTCATTCAGGCCACAGCCAATGAGGCCTCTGTGTAGGCATGGCCTTCACCTGAGGATTCTGGGAACTCCTGTCTTCCTCCCTGGAGGTGGGAGACACTCTCTCTGCTTCGTATTCCTGCTGACAAGACACATGGAGCTACCTTACAGCCCTGGAGCCAGAGGAGCCACGTGGAGACCCCTCCCTGCCAGCGCTAAGATGTTTCCACCACCACTGGATCCACAAGACTTTCCACCCACTGGCCTTTGCTCTTCCTGCATTCAGCGTCATTGCATGTGTTGTGTGAGTCTGAAGAGGGTGTTATAGATTGGTATCCGACCTATGGCTAATATTGGACGTACAGACTGGATCTGGACTGGGCTCGGATGTTTTCTCAATATTCATCTGCTCTTGCATACAAAGCTCTTCATACACATGCAAGTATCTATGGATTTGTTTCCCTCGTCTACTCGGCCTCGCTCACCCTATCTCTTCTGCTCGGCCCTCTCGGGGAAACCCTCACTCCTGTCCTGGCCTTGACCCTGGGACTGGGGCCTGGACCTTGATCCTACTGAAGGGCAGGCTGGATGCAAAGCCCAGCACCATCCGTTTCTCCAGGTGCGGCCCGCGACACTGCCCGGTCCTGCCCCATCCTCACCTTGCTGCTCTTCTCCAGCCGACTGTAGCAGTCACAGGTTCACTCCGTCTCAGTGCCTCTCGGACCCTGGTTTCCTCGGGGCTGTCGTGAGGACCCCATGCCCACTGTTGGCATCTTCCCTCTCTGCAGCTGACTGCACCCTGGCTTGGACCTCCAGGCCCCACCTCTTACCCCAGAAGCTCTGTGCCTCTGTTTACACACCTGTGTGTGTGTGTCACCTGCTTCACATTCCTCCTGGGGCCTCCCGGGGCTTCTCCCACTGGCACAGCGGTTATGTCGAATCACCATCAGTTCCAGCTCCTCCCTCATGGCCCCATCCAAAGGGAACCACCTGGAGCCCACGCCCTGCTCTGGGTTAGGATCTGAGATGGACACTCCACATCCGTTATCCTGTTTAATTCTCACCAGCCAGGGAGAGCAGCGTGATCAGGCCCAATGTTTTGCTGCGTCGCACTCTAACATCTTCCGCACACATCGTCTTAGGATAGAACAGCAAGTCCAAGTCCAGGAACCCGGGACCCTGCGTTTGCTTCTCACTGGCTGTGTGACCGAGAACAAGTTCCTTAACCTCTCTGTGCCTCATTCCTCGTCTGTGAAACAAGGTAGTGACACTGTCCCTTTAATGAGGAATGAAAGTACTGAGCTGGCGCCTGCCTGACACGACTCAAATCTCCTCCCAGAGTTTGGTTTCCTTCACCTGTCAAACGGGGGCCTGGTTTCTGTTTAGGACCCTGGTTGCAGACTACTAACTAATCATTGCAAGGCCATCGGTTCAAACCCACCAGTCCCTCCTTGGGAGCAAGATGAGGCTTTCTGTTCCTGTAAAGATGGACAGGCTCAGAAACCGTGGGCAGCCTCTCCACGCTGCCCTGCCGGGTGGCCCTGAGTCCGCATCAAGTCCCTGGCAGCGGGCTCACTGTGGACTGCACCTGCAGGCCCTCCCTGAGGGCAGGCTTCACGGGGCTGCATCGGGGCTCCGGGGGCTGATTTTCAGAGCAGGTTACCAGGTCCTTCTTCCAAGGGACCTACCTTTTTGACCAGCAGCCCAGGGGTCCTTCCGACCTATTGCAGCCAACGGTGAGGCCTGAGTGAGGGGCCCTGCTGACGCAGTGGGGCTGCATGGGGCCGCTAGCCACAAGGGGTTGGTAGTTCGAAACCACCAGGCACTCTGAGGGAGAAAAATGGGGCACCCCCTATGTCCCGCTGCCCTCTGCCTGATCCCCAGGGACCACGCACAGTGCCCAGAAGAACACCTTGGTGGCCAGGCTGGGCACGTCTTCGTGACTAGGCCCCAGCGGGGAAGAGGCTGAAGGTAGCAGAGGTGCTTGCGGCTTCTTTGGGGGTCTCTGACAACCAGAAGCCTGGCCTTAAGAAACAGCAGCAGGCTGGACAGCTGAGCAATGAGGGAACAGGCCCAGCGGGCCTTTCTGCGCAGCCTTTTCCTAAATGCCCCGGTTCCCTGCTCAGTGGGCAACACAGAAGGAGAAATGTAGCTCAAGGCAGAAGGGACTATGCTGACCATATGGGCCTCCTGGGGCCGGGTGGGAGATGGCCAGCTGGGGGGTGGGGCTCAGCAGGCCGTGATTGGGGCCGTCCCACAGCAGACCCCTCCCCTCCCCCTCTTGCTACACACATACAGACACACACTCACAGATGCACATGCATGCACACACACACATACTCCCACAGGGACAGACTCCCCACTCCCCCCACCACACATACACACATCCGTGCTCACACATAGGTGACACACATACATACACACAATACCCACACATACCCACATCCTCACATACTTTCACATATGCTCACATACATTTGAACACAGGCACTCACACCCACACATAGGGACCCCCCCTACACACACACACACACACACACACACACACACACACTCCTCACACCAGCTGTCAGGACCTTGCAAACGCCCTCCACAGTGCCCACAGCAAAGGCCGGAAGGGCGAGGCCAGGGCTCAGGCGGCCCCAGGCACGCGCCGCTTCTGGGTGGGGCAGGCGCGTGGCATGTCCTCTCCTCTCCGAATCTGCTGAGCAGGAAGAGCCCTGATGCCCTGTGTGGAGCTCAGACACTCATGAGCACGCGCCGCGGCTTCTTTCCACTGGAAAAAGATTGAACAAAACTAATCCTCAGAACCCCCTTGGGGACAGCACCGGGTGTGAGGCAGGGGGGCGATGGTGGTGAGAGGGGTTGGGGTGGGAGCGTTTGGACTTCCAGCATCTACAGGGGCATGTCAAGAACAACAGCAGAAGCAGGTATTGCTAAGCGGCTCTCACTCTGGGGGTGGGGGGTGGGGGCGTGTGTCAGAGGAGAGTGGGCGGGCTGCATCGGGGCTCCAGGGCTGACTTTCAGTAGCAGGTCTTTTGTCCAAGGGACCTACCTTTTTATCCAGCAGCCCAGGGGTTTAGTCACAACAGGAGAGAGTGGATTGTTGCAGGAGGGAAGGAGTATGTGTGTGTGTGTGTGTGTGTGTGTGTGTGTGTATACAGACAAGGTCTTAGAAGAAGCCAAAAAGACAATGAGGCCGTGGTTGATTGAAAGAAGCAAAGGGGAGGGGTTTTCCAGTGACGTCTCTGCCTGTCAGAGGAGGGTCTGGCAACAAGGTGGGGCAAGAGGCAATGCAAGGCCCCACCTCAGTGACAACCCCCCTCCCCGTATTTCCAGGAAACCATCACCAGCTAGCTTGTTAGCCTGGGGTGCTTGGGTGGCCCTTGGCCTGGTGCTGGGCCCCTTCCATCCGCCTTTCCCCCCAGCCCCTGAGCCCCAGCCCCAGGCCAGCCTCGCCAACCCCGCTGGACTGATGGGCGGCCAGCCTGGCCGCCTGGCCGGGCTCCAGGTGGGCGGTGCCAAGACTGCTCCTTCTATTTTGAACTTTTAATTGCCGTTTAAGTGCAAGTTCACAGAACAAATGGTCCGTTTCCCAGTCAACCCTTCCCACACATTCTTGTGACACTAGTGGCAGTCCCCTCCAAGGCCTCTCCACATCCCTCCCTGGGCTCCTCTTTCTGTCTGTCCTTCGCTGCCTCGGAGCTTCGATATGGAAAACATCCGGCCCTTGGGGTCTCCTGTCATTGACAGCAGGACTCTTGTTTGCTCTGTAGGTCTGCTTACTGTTTGACTGAAGGTTGGCACCTCTCCCTCAAGGGCGGGTTCAGTTCCAGGCTTGAAGGGTATCTAAAAGCCATCATCTGAGGGGCTCCACTAGTCTCTATCAGACCCATAGATGGATTTTTTTAAATGACTTTTAATTTTGTTCTACTTTGGTCCCTCCCCCTCCTTCCAGGACCTGCTCTGGCTCCTGTCCAGAGAGTGCCATGGTTGGGCTTGGAAGTCGGGCACCATCCAGCTCTTTGGGTCTCAGACTACTGGAAGTTGGCGTTCCCTCCAGCCACTGGTCCTGCACACCAGTTGTTTACTTGAGTCAGATTTTCTTCCCTCCTGTTCGCTCTGGATGGAGCAACTGAGCCTTGCTCCTGGTTCTGGCTATGTGAGCAGAGAGGTCACGTGGGTTCAGACCCATATCCCAGCCTTCCTAGTTCTGTTGGCTGCAATGAGATGGACCTATGAGAAAACCCATGCCCTGGGCGTACCCAGGGCCCACCAGAGAGCCTGGGCACCACAGAGGACAAGAGGGGCTTCTGGCCTGGGAATGGTCGACTGAAGGGGATTGAGGGTCAGGCGCAGTCCTGTGTCCACAGGGCAGAGGTCAGAATAGGCCCCTTGGGATGGCAGCTGGGCCAGCTCTGGGCTGTCCTGTCCACCCTGCTGCACAGGCCTGCTTTGCCCAGAGAAGGGATGGCTGCCCATGTGCCTGTGGGTTTGGGGTGGGAGTATCTCTGACGGAGCCACTAGGAGCCACTAGGATCTGCCTTCCCCTCAGCGGCAGGCTAGTGCACACTGAGTCACGAGCAGGATGTGGAGATGTCCGGGGGGATCCGGGTCAGGCTGCCAAGACTCATTGGATTGTTGTGGGGTGAAGAGGTGGCTGGCATCCCCAGGGGTCCCCAGATGTTGTCAAGCTTTCAAAGGCCTTCTCTGAGCCCCCAGGACCTCCGCCTCACTTGACTGGTGGGGAAGGGAGGCTCCTCAGGGAAGGATTGCACACCCACCTAGCAACCCCCACCCCCATGATGACTCACCACCAATCAGTGGATGGTGGGCTGGTAGCCAGGGTGGGTGGAGGATGGGACCTTGGGAGGAACGGAAGCAAGCGGATATATTTGGGTGAGAGCTGGGGGCAAGAAAAGGCCCCAAGAGGGTGCAGGGACAGGGAGGATCTGAGCATCTCAAAATCAACTCTATCCCAGTGGTGGGAAGACCACACAGAGAGTCCTTCGGAGACAGACTGGGGGGCTGGCGCGGGAGCTGTGGCATGTGGGGGGCGTTAGGGTCACCATGGCCGAAGAGACTCCGGGAGGAGGCAGCCGCCCTCAGTTGAACGCAGGCACTGCATGCTCAGCACTGGTGCACAGCGTGGACAACCATGGCAGCATGCATAGGCACTCACTCACAGGGCAGAGAGGGACTGGAAGGGGCCCTGACTGCTCAAGGCCACCCTGCTAGGGGCTATCAATGCTAGGATCGGGATCTGGCCATGTGTGCTGCTCCAGAGGCTGGAGCCCCCAGCCCATCCCTACAGCCCCCACAGGACCTGAGCCAGTATTCATCACCCTGACGGCCCTGTGGATATTAACACCCCCTTTTACAAATGAAGAAACTGAGGCTGGGGGGATGTGCCCAGCAGGAGCCCCCACACTGTGCCAGCCACTGGCCTTCAGATGGGGGGGGGGGGTCCTTTCATCCTGGCCACCGCCATGGGGGAGTCAATATTATTATCCCTGGTTTGACAGAGCTGATGGCAAAGGGCAGAGAGATCAAGTCTCTGACCAGGATTTGTCCCAAAAAGCATCTCACAAGGCCTGTACGTTGCCAGTAGTCACCGCCACTCCCAGGAAGCTGCAGCTTCAGGCCCACCCTCTACCCCCCAACCCCCACTGTCCTTTTCTGGGGAGCCAGGCCCAGAGGATTAGATGGGCAGGGACCCTCAGGGTCATCTTCCTGCAGAGCCCAGCCCCCTGGGCTGCAGGCGGTTGTGCTATTTCCAGGAGTCGGGCTGTTTGGCCAGCAGTGGCGGCCGGTGGGTGAAGCAGCCCGGTCTGGGTCTGTAGCATGTTTCCATCCTGGTCCCACACCTCATGGCCTGTGAGCTGGTTGGCTCTGTTTCCCCCTGTGGCATTGGTTTGGTCATCTGGGAAATCAAACTGACCGTCATCCCAGCTGTGGGCATTAAGGTGAGGACAGGTAGAGGAGGCTCCTGGTATGACACAGCCCCCCAGAAGCTGGCCCTATGGCAGAGCTGCATGGGGGCTGGAAAGGATGGGGAGGGAAGATGTTTACTGAGGACTGTTCCCAGGAAGCAGAGCAGGGGGAGGTGCAGACAGAGGGGCGGCCTCCACACCCTCCTGCAGGTGGAGTTTGCTGCAGAGTTGGCCTGGCTCAAAACAGAGCCTTCCCTCCCCACCCTCGGTCACTGTCAGGGGAGTGACCAGGCCCTCCCCTGGTCTGTGTCTGGCTCTCAGCACAAACCCACGGCCTGCAGGTCTGTTCCGACTAACAGCGACCCCATGGGTGTCCCAGGAGACTGTGAATGTGGGAGCAGACAGCTGGCTCTTTCTCCCAGGGAGTCGCTGGTTGAGTTGAAAAGCCCCGCTTGAGGTGGGCAGTCCACTGCTTACCGCACCGTGCCACCAAGTCCACCTGAGAACACCCCAAACAACCATCAAACCCCATCCAGTCCACCTCACAGAGACCCTATCTCTCGAGGGTGTCCGGCAGTCAGAGAAGACAGCCGCATCTTTGTCCTGAGAAGTGGCTGGTGGGTCTGATACACCAACCCTTGCCCGACTGCACCACCAGATACACAGACTCACTGCCGCCGAACCGATGCCTGTCCACAGTGGATCTGGGGGATGGTGGAGAACTGCCCCTGCGGGCTTCCCAGGGGGTCAGTCTTTACCAGAGTGAAAGCCTCATCATTCTCCCTGGGAGTGGCTCGTGGTCTCGAACCACTGACCGTAGCCGCCCAAGGCAGACCCACTCTACCACGAGGGCTCCTGGAGAGACACCCGGACTGGAGATGTAACAGGGGTCTGAGTGAACTCGAACAGGGCCTGGCCCACAGACTGCGCTCACATAGTCGAGCGGGGAGACCGCAGAGCTGGGGTCACCTGAGGGGCCTTGACAAGGGACAGGGGGAGCTCCTTCCTCCCAGGCTGAGATCCCACTTCAGCTGAGCCCACGGCCTTCCCTGCCTGCCCTGTTCCCTCCACTGCCCTACACGTGTCTCCCGGGAGGCCACCTCTGGCCCTCACCTGCCCAAGAAGGTGACTTGCCTTGGGCTCTGCTTCTAGAGAACTGGCCAGCGTCACTGAGCATTGACAGCTAATTCCCAGCTCACCCCAGTTCCCTGGAGAGGACGCCGTGGCACGGTACTGAACCAAGCGCCAAGGGGTCCCTCCACCAGGAAGTCGGTTCCGACTCAGTGACCCTACAGGACAGACTGCTGTGGAGCCCGTGAATCTTTTCAGGAGCAGACGACGGCCTCCTCGTTCTCCTGCCCAAATGCTGACCCTGTGTCGTTGCTGGACACCACTGGGTCGGTTCTGGCTCGTGGTGATACGATGTACAACTGAACGAAGCACTGCCGGGTCCTGTGCTGTGCCCCCAATTGTTTGAGCTCATTGTTGCTGCCACCATGTCGGCCCGTCTCCTCACTCCCCAACAACAAGCAAACAGAAACAAACAGACCCCCAGAGAGTCCATTCTGACACCCCGGGGGACCTTAAAGGCAGGGCAGGCTTGTCCAGTGGGTGTCTGTCCGGAGCGGCACATCTTCATGGGAGTAGAAAGCACCGTCTTTCTCCAGCAGAGTGGTTGATGGGTTCGAACTGCTGACCGTGCTGTTAAGCCGAATGCAGAACCCACTGCGGCACCAGGGCCCCTAGTCTTATCCCGTGCCACCCACCGGCAACGTCTGTGGTCCTCATGCCTAACAACAGTGAGACAGCAACAAAAAGCCCTCCCCACCATCCAAAATAAGCTACACCAACAACCAGAAACGCAGGTAGACCTAGCTTGTTAGTCTAGGTCTTCTCATTTTACAGAGAAGGAAACTGAGGCATCATGGGGGGAACCAGCTGGCTGACTCACACAGCAGGTCCCGGGCAGAGCTGGGGCAGGAGCCCCAGGCCCTAGATGGCCAATTATGCCTCTCTCCCCCCCACCCACTCTGCAGCTGCTCAGCTCAGAGTCCATTCAAGGGGTTGCTGGGGGGCCCGTGAGGGGGTTCTGGGGACGGTCAGAGCACCTGCTGACTCTTCATTGCTTCCTCTCCTTTGCTGTCAGTGCCTGCTCTTGGCACCTGCCTGAAGTCTCTTTGTGAAGAATTTGCTTTGAAGAGCCTGGCGGCTGTTAGGCTTTGAATTTCCCCAACAGCTCTCTCTTGCCTCACATCCTGGCAGCCTGGGGGAGTGGGTAGGGAGAGCGGTGCCTGGGATGGGTGGGACAGAGGTGCTTTTCCTGGAGGTGGGGGGGCTGGCTGGTCGAAGCAGAGGCCGGGCCTCCAACACGGAGGCTCCAGCACAGAGGCCTGCTCCACGCCTTTGCTGCTCCTCTTCCACCTCCACTACCCCCTGTGCCTGTCCTGCTCGGTGACCCCGGACCCTCCCTGTGGACCCCAGCGCCGGCGTGGTGGCTGTGGTGACCTTTGTCTCCTCGGGCTGCACTGATGCTGTAACCCCAGCTGTCCATCTCTTCCCACCTGTTGTGCACTGAGTGGGCCCCTGGGATGTCTGAGGAGTCCCCTGGGGCTCACATTCTGTGCGGCTCACCCAAAGGGTCCCCGGTTATCATGGTCGATGATGTGATTAACACGATTAATATGATTAATGAATAATTAACATTCTGCACTGGTCACCCAAAGGGGTCCTGGTTACCATAGTCAACACCCTGGGTGTACACTCGGAAAGCCCTGTAGAACTCCAGTAGAACCCATCAGCTGCTCAGAGAGAGTGCCCTGGAACCTTCGACTCCATCCTGCAGGGTCCACGAGTCAGACCTGAGTCAGAAAAGCCCCATCCGTCTAGATGAATTGGCACGGTGCCCACAGCAGGGAGTCCACACTGACGGGGAGGGTGAGGATGGCAGGACTGGGTAGGGTTCCCTTCTGTGGGACATCGGGTCAGAGCAACAACAACAACAAGATTCATGTTGGACGTCTGACCTCCACCACTGTACGAGAATTAATCAGTGCTGTTTTAAACCACCCAATCTGGGCTGACCTGTTACCGCAGTGATAGGAAGCCACCATGCCGCCCTTCTGTAAACGCGATCTGAATTAGATTCCCTCCGATGGAACCCTTGGGCATGAAACAGAAACATGCTCACAAACAGCTGGCAAAAGTAGGCACCCGGCTTCTCAGACTGCACAGCCGAGGTCTTCATGCCAGGGGGCTCTGCCCCAGCCTCT
>NW_022103958.1:6333463-6356506 GCF_000313985.2 Echinops telfairi | reverse complement strand
CCCAGCCTCTAACAACATACACACACACACACACACACACACACGCACACACACGCTCTGCTCCAGCCTCTAACAACATACACGCACGCACGCACGCACGCACGCACACACACGCCTCAAACCCACTCCATCAAGTAGATTCTAACTTGCCGAGACCCTATGTAGTGTTTTCAGGACCTTTACGGGAGCAGGCAGCCTCGTGGTCTGAACAACTGGTAGATTTGAACCACCAACCATGCAGGTAGCAGCCCAACACCTAAGCCACAGAACCATCATCAGGTGCTCCTCCTGGCTATTCAAAGAGGTGACAGCACTGAAGAAAGGCACCCATGGGGGGCCTTGGGTAGCCTGCAGGCCCATAGGGAAGCTGGCTATGGGCCTCAGGGCCTGGGGAGCCAGTTGTTCAGGATCGTAAGTGCTTCTCTTTCCTGCTGTCCCCCAGGGGCTCAAACATGCACCCACAGCAAAGCCCCAGTACATGGCGACTTTTCTTGTTTGAAGGAGTCCTGGGGCACAGTGGCCTAAGCAGTGGGCTGCTAACCTCAAGGCCAGCAGTTCAAACTTACCAGTTGCTCTGAAGGAGAATGACGAGGCTGTCTGTTCTATAAAAATGAACAGTCTTGAGCACTCTGCACAGGGTCTCGGTCAGTTGGCATGTACGAGGGGGTACACCCCTCCAAAAAAATGGGAAAAAGCTTCCCTGGGCGGAGCTTTCATAGAATGCATTTTTACCACTAGACAAGCATCAAGCAACTTGCTCTGAGTTAGTGCACCCAGTGGCATCTCCTGGGAAGGTTCTCTTTGGTCACAGTGATTTTTTTTGGAAAAGCAATTTCACTCAAAACTCATTTTTTGTGATGGGCAATTTAAGAGACGAGTGTGCAGCTGTGAAATTTTGCTTCCTGCTCAAGGGGAAAAATGCCACAGAAACTGCTGTGATGTTGAGCACAGCTTACAAGGACAGCGCTATGGGAAAAACTCAAGAGTACGAGTGGTTTTCTCATTTCAAAAAAGGTGAAATTTCAATTGATGCAAACCTCGTTCTGGACATCCGTCAACTTTCCAAATGGACAAAAATGTCGACAAAAGTCATGCACTTGTATCTGAAGACCGAAGACGGACTATCGAAGAGATGGGGAAGTCTCTCTGGACTATGCTGGAGCTTGGTTCAGTGAATTTTAATGGAAGATTTGGGAATGGGAAGGTCACTGGGAAATGTGTGCCTTGGTCTGACTGAGGAGAAAGAGCGTTGACTGAAAACATGCTGTGCTTTGAAAGAACAGCTCCAAAGCGACCCAGACTTTTTCCCCAAGGTCGTTACTGGTGATGAAACACAGCGCTATTCGGATGACCCCAAAAGGAAACATCAAACAAGTAGAAGATGCCCCTGTCACCTCACCCCCCAAAAAACGTTTCAAGTGAATTCAAAGATCGAGATGATGCCCATTTTTTGATGTGAGGGAATAGTGCATTTGACGTTCATTCCACCAGGTCAGACTGTCAATCAAGCTTCCTATTTGGAGGTTCTGAAAAGATATGTAACAGTGTGTGACACAAAAAGGCCTGGTTGTGGCAGACAGGGGACTGATTTTGCCACCACGGCAATACACCTGCTCACACAGTCACGTCAGTGCGCTGGTTTTTGGCAAAAAACATGCCTCTCTTGCCCCACACACCTTACTCACCTGACCTCACTCCGTGTGACTCCTTTTTTATCTGTGAATGAAGAAGGGCATGAAAGAACAGCGATTTGATGAAGTAGAAGAGGTGAAGAAAAAAAACGAGGGAGGTGCTTTCAGCCATCCAAACAGACAAATTTGAAAAATGATTCCAAGAATGGAATCGCAGATTTTACAAATATATTAAGTGTAATGAAGGGTGCTTTGAAGAGGGTAAGGTTGTTTTGTTTTAAAAAAATTTTAATACATAGCTTTGAGCAAAAAAAGTTGTGTGTGATTTTTTTGTTTGTGGTGGGGATACCCCCTCGTACTTGAGGGCAGTGGGTTTGGGCTTTTTTAAATATATATTTCTTCTTTTTATATTTGTGTGTGTGTGCAGGAGAGTGTGTTGCCTTACCAGCTGAAAGCAGAGTCTACCTGCATTAAGGTAGGTGGTTTGACCCTAATAAGCCAGAGCTGAGGCAGTCTGCTTCTGTAAAGATGTACAGCCTTAGAATCCCTATACGGCAGGTGGCTCTATCCTGTAGGACGACGGTGAGTCAGAACCCCCTTGTTGGCCATGGGTCTATTGTTTGGGGAGCACCTGCCACATGCATGCAAGGTCGGCTCGTGACACCGTCCGACAATTATTGGTTCAGGGAACAGGACAGGCGGAAGCTCACACCCGCAGAGAACTGCCATGCTGCTGGACATTGGCAACGAGCAAAACAAAGACAGGGAGGCTGGAGGATGGATGAGGAGCTGGTTTCCATCGGGAGGGGCAGGGGCTCCCCACTGAAGGGGGGGCGGGGCGGGGGCTCCCCACGGACATGGGTTTCTGAGCTTCCCCTTCCTGCTCCCTCCCTTGATGTTTGGCGATTCCCTTGCGCTTGCTTCAATCAAGTGGATGTGCATCCCTGACTCTCCCTTGAACCCCAGGTGAGGTAAGAGTGAAGAACAGGTAGCAAGCGGGTGGGTGCGCATAGGTGCACGAGTGTGTGCCTGTGGGGGGTGGGTGTGCATGTGCGTGTATGTGAGGGGCCCTGCACGAGGGCAGTGAGGTGGAGGACAGAAGGGGAAGAGGGTGGGAGATAGAGGGCTTTCCTCGTATCTCTGCCCTGGCCCAGCCCCCTCTTCCTTCCTGAGTCAGTCGGGGTTCTCTCGTGAAGCAGAGCCCAGAACCAGAGAGAGACAGCTGAAGGCATGTGCACACATGCCTCCCCTCCCACCTCCTCCTCTTCTTTCTCCCTTTCTTCTTTCTTTTCCTCTGGGAAACCTCCGTTTTTGCTCCCAAAGCCTTTCGCTGATGAGGTCCACTCAGAATACCAAGAGTAATCACCTTGCTACCAAGTCAACTGGTATTAGAGGGCAATCACACCTGCAAACTCCCTTTCTTCCAATCCCTGGGCTGGTGTCTGGATATGTAACTGGGTGCTGCAGCCCAGCCAAAGGCACCTGGTGGCACTGTGGATTGAATGCTGGATTGCTAGCCTCAAGGTTGGTGGTTCAATCCCACTAGCTGCTCAGCAGGAGGAAAATGAGGCCGTCTGTTCCTGTAAATAATTACAGCTTCGGAAATCCTGTGGAGCAGCTCTACTCTGTCCTATGAGGTCACTGTGAGATGGAATGGATTGACCTCGGTGTTTTGGTTTTGTTCATAGTCTAAGGTGACCAGATTTTAACACTGGTAAAGCGGGACGAAAGCGGGACACCATTGATAAAACTCACATCCTAGAGAAAGCCACATGGCAGCCAAAAACTGTATACCCTAGCTTGTCGTGCATTCTTTCCAAAAATCGGGACTTTTTTAAAACGCCACAGGATGCAGGAAAAATTATTAAAAATCAGGACTGTCCCGCCAAAAGCGAGACCTCTGGTTGCCTTAGCATAGTCTCACCAGTGTCCCTTGGTGGTGTGACTGGCTGGTATCCTCAGAGAAGAGGCCTGGGAGCTTGCAGTGAAAAAGACTGAGCCACTGAAAACCGTAGGGAACACAGTTTGACTCTGACACCCATGGGTCACCTTGAGTCAAGGCCTGGACGGTTGGTAAGTTGGTCATGTTGTCACATAAAGTTAACCTCAAACTTCCTGTTTGCAGCCTCCAGCCTCGTATTCTGGGACTAACTCCTCCGCTTTCCCACTTAGCCTTCTCCTCGGCCACTTCCTCCCTCGCTCAGCTTCTCCACTCTGTCCTTTCCCATTAGACTTGCCATCGATGTGGATCCTTTGCCCTTGCTGGGCCTCTCCCTGGCATAGCCCCTCGCTCTGGCAAATGCCTCCTTGTGGCAGTTACATCATATGTTGTCAATTTGAGATTTAAGAGCGAAGGGGTGGAGTTTAGCCTGTCAATTAGGTTGCATCTTGATGACCTCATTTGGAGGCACTAAGGAGATAAATAGCTGACTGGAGGTGGGACACACGCTCACTCCCTGCAGACATTTCTGTTGACAAGACACATGGAGCTACACCGTGAGCCTGGAGGAACCACGTGGAGAACCCTGCTAGCACTGAGATGCTTCCACAGCCACTGGATCCACAATACTCCACCCAATGGCCTGTGATCTTCCTGAATTCGGTGTCACTGCATGTGGATCATGAGTCAGACGAGGACTTTATAGATTGTATCGGGCATATGGGCTAATATCGGGCTTATGGACTTGATCTGGCCCGGGCTTGGATGTTTTCTTAATATTCAAGTGCTCTTGTATATAAAGCTCTTTCTTATACACATATGAGTGTCTAGGGATTTGTTTCCCTAGTCCACCTGGAGTAACACACTCCTTAACCCACCCCTTTCCTTGGGAAGAGCTATGGCCCCTTCTTGACATTTAAGGAGCCCTGGTGGCATTGTTGAGTAAGCATTAGCCTTGCTAACCACAAGGTTGGTGGTTCGAACTCACCAGCTGCTCCTCTGGAGAAAGAGGAGGCTGGCTGCTCCTGTAAAGATCCGCAGCCTTGGAAGCCCTCTACTGGGTTGTTACAGGCTAGAGTGGACTCATCGGCACTGGGGGTGGGCTTTGGTTCGAGGCAGCTCAGAAGAAAGGCTTGGTGAACTCTGTCAGAGCATGCGGCCCGTGAAGAGCCTGTGGTGCACAGTGAAGACCGTGACACGCTCGGGGCTGCCAGGAGCCTGCCTCAGCTGCATGGCCATTGTCTGTGGTGCCAATGCACCCACAGCACGCCCATGCCTCACAACCCAGTCCAACCCAGCCCAACCCAGCAGGCAAGTGTCCCATTCGTGCACACGGCCACAGCGGGCTGCCAACAGGGAGACACTGCTGGTCTCCTCAGCCTTTCTGAGCCTCCGTGTCCTCCTCTGAAGCCGCTGGAGATGGTTATGGGTCAGTCCGTTCAGCTGTCATCACGGTAGCTCAGGGTCATCTAAGGAAGCCCCCCCACCCAGGCCCAGGCCCTGGCCCACTGCTCTGCTGCACTCTGCTCATGGCAGAGGCTGTTGGCACCCTCGTTTTTACGGGGGGCAAGGGGGATGGATAGAGGCACAGAGAGATTAAGGGCCTGCAAGGGACACCACTGAGAGTCTGTGGTGAAGGGAAATTCCTGGGCGTGGCTTTGCTAGCCACAGTCTTTGTAAACCGCCCCCCAATGATGGGGCCAGCACATGCAAATGAGGTGCAGCCTGGGACTGGCCCATTTTGCCATCCTGCTGGGTATAAAGTGAGCCATCTCAGACACAGGAACGGAGACTCCCACAAGCAGCTGCAGGAGGAACCACACGAGGCTGGGATCCCTGCGTGGAGAAGTAGCCATGGCAGCAGCAGAGACCTGGGACAGAGTAAAGCTGAGTGCCTCCGGGCAGGCGGCTGGTTGTCAGGCTGAGGTGCCCTGTGGTCATACCTGCTTTATTACTATGAAAGGAGCTTTGTAACACTTGTCTCAGCAGGGCCAAGGCCAAGGAACCAGGTGCCTGAGAGACCGAAGATCAGAGTCATGCCTCCTGGCATGGCTAAGAAGAGATGCTGCTGAGCATAAAAGAACTACATCCTTACCATTTTCTGATCCTCACTTGTGGTAGCCTATGAACCATAAGGGTGAGTATTGTTTGTGAGTTTTATATGGCATCCAACTAACAAGTAGGGTGCCAGGAGAGGTGACAGTTGGGTGTCAGAATATGGTAAGAAAAGTTGACAGCTCTGTCTGACCTCTGTCTGACCGCTGCCTCATGGGAACCATGTTTGGGCAGATGAGCAGTCGGACTCCCCTTTGCCCTGCGTAGCTGGGAGAGGTCAGACTTGGGCCCTATGCCGGTTTTTTTTCCAGAGTCTGACAGTGGAACAGTGCTCTAAACACACTGTAGCTCTTGAAGAGTTCATTCACGCATCTGGTTCACAATCTGAGAGGTAGAAAACCCTCAAATGATGAAAAGCTCCCCTCATTCCCCACCCTATCCTCCAGCCACCCAGTTCCTCTCTTTGCAAGTGCCAGGGGAGATTTGTTTTAGAACAACCTTCCGGAAGCCGTCTGGGCATGCAGTGAGCATGCGTGCGGTTGGAATGCGTGTTCTGCACAGGCGGCAAAGGCACGCCATGTGCTGTGGATGTTGCTCTCTGCCATCCAGCTGGCTCCTGACTCGTGTCAACTTTGTGTGCAACGGAACAAAATGTTGCCTGGTCCTCTGCCAGCCTCCGGATGCTCAGTAGGCCTGAGCCTACGGCTGCAGCTCCTGTGTGGATCGACCCAGCTGGCCAGGGCGTCCCCGTTCTCATGGGCCCCCTGCTTTATCAAACATGTCCATTCCTTCTCGTGATTGGTCTTTTCTGATGATGTGTCCAAGGTCCACAGTCAAGTCTTGCCATTCCTGCTTCTAAGGGGCACGCTGGTTCCAGTTCCTCTCGATTAATGGGCTCCTTCTGACTATCCACAGCAGAATTGAACTTTTTTTGTGGGGAGAGGTGGGTGCAACACTGTAATTTGAATGCATCAATTCATCCTTTACAATGGCTACGCTCCTGTGAGGGTTAGATTTTCCGTGCCCACGTGGCTCCCGTAGGAACATGTGGGCGGAGTTTCGCCTGTCAATCATGTCTCAGCTTGATTGGAGGGCAACTAAGATAAATGGCTTCCTGAGGCTGGTCTCCTTCTCTTTCTCTCCTGGCCTTCCTTTTGGCCAGCCCCACAGCTGAGACCTGCTGGAGCCCGTGATGCTTCCACCGCCACCATTGGATCCGCAAGACTCTGCGCCCACCAGCCTGTGTCTCCCTGCCTTCTGCATCATTGCAGGAGGCTGCGTGCGTCTGAAGAGGAGCCTGGACTAGGAACAGACTTATGGGCTTGAGTTGGACTGGGCTGGGATGTTTTCTTGATATCCAATGACTCTTTGATATAAAGCTCTTTCTTACATGTACATGGGCATCAATGAATTTGTTTCTCTAGTCAGCCCGGCCTAACACATCTCACCTACGCATGAGGTGACTGAACAGACCATGGTGCGGGCCAGGTGACCCTGAGGGAGGGACACACTGTCTACAAAGGCCTTGCCTCACCACCACCTCTTCACATCAGCAAGTCCTGCTGGAGACCATTATCATCCGCATCGCAGCTGGGCAGGTCCACGCTGCCTCTTAGCCTTGGCTCTGGCCTGTCTTGGGGAGGAATTGCAGCTGGAGACTGAGCCTGTGGTTCAGGAGGTGCTGACAGCACTGAGGTGGACAAGGTTCCGCCCGGGACCTTGACGTTCCCAAATCCAGAGTTGAATGGACAGGTCCTGGAAGGTCACCGTGACCCATCAGAACCTGAGGACAGGATACTTCCTCTCTTGCCTTATGGCCCAGTTCCCTGCAGATCCCACTGGTCAGAGAAGAACCAGCTGTTCAAAGCAGGATGTGTTTTCTGGGCCACTGGAGAAGAGAGCCGGTGCTTATACTTACAAGTCTCTTGTGCACAAGAGGGGTTCTGGGGGAAGGCAAAAGCTGGCGTAGGAAAGGAAGCTGAGGGAGACAGGGGGGTCCCTGCCAGGTCATCTCATACCTTTAGTTGGCGAGGTCTAAGAGGTCATTCCACCCTCACTCCCCTCTTTGGACCATAGTTCTTGGTCCCTGGGCCCTACAAACAGACACAGCCCGCTCCAGCCCTCTTTCAGCCTTCCTGCCAGATGTAGGCTGTATTTCAGAGTCACGGGTTTGAGATGTGGGCCTTGTGCCATCAGTCCACTGGTCTTTGGGCTTTACCTTTGCATGCCTCCAGTGATGGGGAGCTTACAACTTGTCAAAGGCATTGTTGGGGACCCCTTTGCATGGCGTATCAGAAGTACCAGGGATTTTTAGGTGTTTCTAAACCCCATCCCTCACTTTTCCCTTACCATACTCAATCCTTTCGTGAACTTTATCCAACTCAGATCAGCTCTCCTTCCTTGGCTGGCTGGATCAACACAGGGTAGGAAAGGCCCTCTTGCTTGAAGCCGCTTTGGACAAGCACCGTAGAGAAAAAGTAAAGATGAGTTTCCATATCCCACCCTGGCTGCCCCTCCAGCACCACCCAGAGAGGCCCCTGCCCACTGGGCCCCTGCCGGGAACCCATTGCCACTCTCGGGCGCAGTCCCAGACCCCTTCTCAACATCATGCTCCACACAGCCGACTCCAGGCAGTGGGAACTGGCAGGCAAGCAGGTGGCCTGGGCTATTCTTGCTCCGTCTGCGGAGGCAGCCCTGCAGCGAAGAGGGATTTTCCAAACCCAGCAGCCCTCCAAGCAGCGTGTCCAACCCGACCAGACCAGGCACCTCTGTGAGCTGTGGCATCTCCTTACAATCAGCTCCCTCTCCCCTGTCCCGTCCACCGGCCGCCTGCATGAAGCCTCCTCTCCAGCCCACCAGCCCTCTTCTCTGCAACCCGTTCCGCCAATGCCCTGCTCAGCTCTGTAGCCAAGACTCTGCCAGCCCCTTCCCCAAGCCTGGAGACCCTCCCTTGCCGCTCCTGGGTCTCCTATCTCCTCCTCTCATTGGGCACCTGCCCGGGGGTGCTTCAGCTCCCCTGAGCCCCTCCTCTGGGAGGGTGGCTCTTGGTCTTGGTGGAACACTGGAATCCCTGGGGAGCTGGAAAAGCTGCTGCTGCTTCTAGAACTTTCCCTCAGACAGGCTGATGATGGCACTGGCCCGGGGCCTGAGCAGCCAGGTGGATGCACCTCTGTTAGGCAACTCGGTATGTACATCCGCACGTCCCCTCTGTGGATGCGGTGGCCAGACCTCCTACAATGCGCTGTCCTGGGTTCTCTCTGTCGTCCACACTTACAGAGAGCTGCTCAGGGGAGTGACAACATGTACCTGGGCCAGGGGCCACACTGGATGCCGCTCACTTGATACCTCACGGGGTCTGTAGGACACTCCTAGCCTTCTCCTGATAATGGAGAGCCCAAGGGCTAAAGACGTGGCAGTATTTTTAGAAATGGAGAGCCCAAGGGCTGGAGACTTAGTAGATTTGTGTAGCTGGCCAGTTGTGACCCCGGGTGTGAACCCCAGCGGGGCTCCAGGAGAAGCAAGGACCAAAGCACATTCCCCAGACCAGGGCCATGTGACTCAAAATGAATTTGAACTGCTGGATTTTTCTGAGCGGCATCGCCAGGCATTTCTTCCTGGGGACATCTGGGCTGACTCAACTGTGCCAGCCTTTCTGCTGTCCATTGGGCACCCTGACCCTGCGCGCCCTACCCCCAAGAGTGCCCAGCCTCCTTTAAAAGGCTCTTACTCTGAGGCCTCTGGGGGGGGGGGGCGTGGAGAGAGAACATCACATGTCTCCCCTGGGAAATTGAGCATCTCCTTCAAGCGTGTGCAGCAACCAGCCACCGTCATTTGCAGCACCTGCGACTCTGTCTCCACGGAAATCGGGGACATGTTCACATCCCCGTCTAGCGGCGGGTCTGCAGGAAGCTCATTTCTGCTCGGCGCACTGGCATTGTGCTAGCACAGTCTTTGTTTCAACCCTATGAAGCCACAACAGAGCCCATATTTCACAACATTCCAATTCACGTCGAGGCTCTCCGTTAGATGTGCAAATGATCCTTGGTTGCCTTTGCAAAGTTAGGTATTTTGTTTTATGGATGGATTTCTCTTTCTTTCTGGAACCAGGGCTGGGGGCATCACCTGACAGCTGGTGGGCCCCGGGACACAGACAGTCATGGTCTCTAGTTAGAACCGGCCTGGCTCCCGGGGCGGAAGTGGGGCTGTCTGATTCTAATGCGCCTTCAGTCGGTTGTCAGAGGCTTGGCCTGGGGGCCTGTGCTTGGTTATAAGGCAGATTTTGGATGCTGAGTTTTCTGATGGGCCCCTTCGGTTGGTGAGGGGCAGTGGAGGAAGGGCAGTGACCTGGACAGTAGTTCTAGACACCCTTCTCCCTGTGTTAGCACCTCCCCTCAGGACCTCGCCTACCCAAAGGGACATGAGTCTTGGCTCACAGATCCTTCCGACAGCTCTCCCGAGCCTTGGTTTCGCCATCTGCACAACGGGGCTCAGTAGAGCCAGCTCGCAGACTGCCTGCCTTCAACAAGGGGACCTGGGAAAGAGCATTGGCAAACAGTGACCTGTGGTCCACCTAGGTCAGTGACCGTGTCTCCCCTCAACCTGATCAGGCACCCAGGCAACCCCCAGGCCCACTCTCCTGGGGAAGCAAGGTGAGTTGAGGAAGAGCCGTCCCCAAAGGCCGCTCATGTCCTGAGCTGCCAAACCGCCGCACCTGCTGCCCAGGCAGCTGTAGTTGGGAGCAGGTGTGGCTTGGTGCAGGGTCAACACTGGAACCTCGCTGGCGTGTGGCAGTCCGTGGGCACTGCTGCAATCCTTATGCGCCTGGGAGACAGCCAAGCCCCGAAGGCCTGGCACCGCCCTCCGTTCTGAGGCCCAACAGCTGCTGGCTGACGGCCGAATCAGTCACTGGACAGTCTGAGCTGTGATCAGGCTGCCCAGTAAGCAAGGCAAACAGTCTCAAATGTTTGTGAAGCTGCTCGCTGCAGATCAGTAAGTCAGCACAGGCAAGCCTGTGCTTATCTTGCTTATTGGGCCTCCGCCCCTGGCCTCTAGTTTGTGCCCACTTAATCAGGGCAGGGCGTGATGAGCCCATCATCCAGCTCGAGAAACCGAGGCCTGCCTGGGAAAGGAGCAAGTGGCTCAGGATCTGAAAGGGAGGCGACCCTGGCTCCAGGGTTTGAGGCGATGGTTTGCAAACATGAGCTTGCTTCAGAATTGTCTCTCCGCTCCCCCACCCCCGTCCCCTGCCACCCACCCCACTGGAGTCCCTGACTCAGAAAACACAGCACCAGGGTCTTGAGCAGGGTTCCTCAAACTCTTTAAACAGGGGGCCAGTTCACTGGCCCTCAGACCGGTTGCAGGGCCAGACTATAGTTTAAATTAAAAAAAAAACTATGAACAAATTCCTATGCACACTGCACAGATCTTATTTTGAAGTAAAAGAACAAACAGGGCAAAAATACCCAGTGGGCCGGATAAATGTCCTCGGTGGGCCGCATGTGACCTGAGGGCCGTAGTTTGAGGACACTTGGTCTTGAGGCTCAGGGTGGGAACAGCTGTGTGCTGCAGACTCCCAGGTCATGCACGGGAATCTGCACTTTAGCAAGATGCCCAGGAGGTTTGTGGGCTACCCCAATCCCAAGCTCTGCTCTGCCCCACCCCAGGGAGGAGGCCTCTTTACTCTGGGTCACATCAGAGCAGCGGAAGGGAGAGAGACCCAAGCAGACAAATGGATAAAGTGAGGCGGCCTCAGGGTGGAAGGAGACCTCACTTCGGGTGGCCTGGGCCATTTTAGAAAGAGTTGCTGGTCAGCGAGGGCTTCCTGGAGGAGATGGCATCTGGGTTGAGCTCTGAAGGATGAGGAGGAGCCAGCCACTAAGGATCAGAGGCAGGTACCGTGGCAGAACTGGGTGGTGTCCCCGGCATGGGGCAGGCACTGGGTGAGGAGTTAGACAGGGAGCTAGTGCTCGCCTGGCAGACACACGTGGAGGCCTCAGGAGCATGTGCGTGCTGGGTTGGGGTCTGGAGATTTAGACCCGGATGAGACCTGCTTCTCACCCTCCAGGAGCCAACACACAGTCAGGTGAGGAGAAAAGTCAGGAGTCCCATGAGGATCGAGGGAAATCGAAAGTGCCCAGCGCACTAAGTTACAGAGCTAATCTAAGACCAAGGAGTCCTGAAGGCGTAGCTCTCATGAAGAGATCACTGAAGATACGGGCGCTGCGGCAAAGTGTGGTGAGAAGAGCGGAAAGAATAGTATCTTGGATCTTAAAGGCTTGTCCTCAAACACGCAGCCATCTAAGTGTAAGTCCACATGGAAGAAGCACATGAGCATGTGTGAGCCAGAGATTATAAATAATAAAACCCAAATCTAGAGGCAGGAATGGTATCAGAACTTAAATCATCCACACCCTGTTTGCAGAAGGCTGTGGATGACAGTGGAGTCCCCCAATCCATGCGCAAGGTCCCCACATGGGTTAAACCTCCGCAGAATCCCCACCACCACCACCACAGCCCAGGGAGGTGACTGGCCTTGGTACCAGGCAGAGAGTAAAGTCACTGTACAGTTGATTATGGCAGATGGAGCTGGGCTGAAATCTATCACCTTATCATTTGATTTTTCTTTGGGGTCCATTTCTAAATCACCCCACTTTCCAACACGTTCTGCTTTCTCTCAGATGGAGGCCGCTCTGTTTCATTCTGTCATGACTGCTGGGTTTTGTTCTTTGTGTCTTGTTTTTGTTGGTCTGATTTTCTGTACGTGAAACCCAGGCTGGGGCAATCTCTAGAGACAGTAACTGGATGGATCATTACCTAGGGGTGGTTGGGGGAAATGGGGAGCTAATAACAATGAGTGTGAGAAAGCAGAAAATATTCTAAGATTGATTGTGATGATGATTTCACAATTCTTCTTAATACGATGGAACTATTGAATCTTATGATATGTCAATAAGACTTTTAAAAAAAGAAATAAAGTGTCCAACCAAAGAGTTGCGGAGAAGTAAATATTCCCTGAGACTTTGCCCACCAAGGCCCTGAGCTTTCGGTCACACATGTTCTTAACATGTACACACAGACACACACACGCATACTGATGCACACATTTGCATGCACATGCCTGTACAGGCTGGCACATATGGCACACACACACACACACACACACACACACACACACACGTGTGCTCATCACTCAGTATTTGAGAGCAGGAAGTGGAGCCAGGTTTCCCTGGCAGCATCCCATCTTGGCTCCTGATCATTAAGACCTAGAACCAGGTCACATTCTTGGACCACGGCTCAAGTGCCACAGCCCAGTCTGACTGGCACAGAGGTGGGAATAGCCAGTAGAACACCCCCCCAAAAGGGGCAGGTGGCGGCCACCATGACAACAGTTGTGGGGCTCAGGGGCTGTGTTAAGTCTGGGTTGACTAGAGAAATAAATTCATGGACCCTCAAATGTGTATAAGAAAGAACTTTATATACAAGAGCAATTGTACATTAAGAAAACACCCCAGCCCAGATCAAGTCCATAAATCCGATATTAGCCCATATGTCCGATACCACTCTATAAAGTCCTCTTCTGACTCATGAAACACATGCCATGATGCCGAACGCAGTAAGATCACAGGCCAGTGGGTGGGAAGTTTTGTGGATCCAGTGGTGATGTAAGCATCTCAGCGCCGGCAGGGGTCTCCATGCCATCAGCCTGTCTCCATGTGGCTTGTCAACAAGAATGCCTCACAGGGACTGAGCCTTGTCATTAGAGTCTGCAAGGGAGTGAGCGAGTGTCCCGCCTTCAGCGAGCTATTTCTCTCCTAAGCGCCTCCAAAGAAAGACATCAAGCTGCGATTCGGATGGACAGGCTGAACTCCACCCCTTCACTCTAAAGCCTCAAATTGACAACAGATTATGTAACTACCACAGGGGGGGTGGCCTTGAACTCCCAACCTTTTGCTAGCAGTAGAGCACGTGCTGTGCCCCCGGGGCCTGCTCCCATATGTACAGCCTCACACGGGGCTGCTCACCCCCAAGTCCAGTCGTTCAAGTCCACCAGGGGCTCCTCGAGAGAAAGATGCGGCTCTTGACTCCTGTGAAGACAGACAGCTGTGGGGCCTCACAGAGGCATCTCTTCCCTGTCCTACAGGGTCACCGTGGGTCAGGATGGACTCAATGGCAGTGAGCCGTCTGGGGGCGACGTGCAGCCACGGTGATCCAGACCATGGCACCGGCGGAGGGATAGGGCTGGAGATCAAGGGCTGATCCCTGGAAAGGGTGGGAGGGGTACGTGACCGTGACAGGTGGCTCCTGGGAGCTTCGTTGTGGCCGCGGAGTGATTCCGGATCCTGGCTGCGGTGGTAGTTCCAGCAGTGCTGCCACTGCAGAGAACGCTACCTCCTGCCGGCCCCAGCCCCCGGAGTGAGTCCCAGGAAAGCCGCAGAAGAGCTGTCCTTTGGGGCACAGGATTGCACCACGGCCTCCAAAACGCATGTAGCTACAGGTGTGGCTGTCGGGAGGAAAGGCGTGCAGGAGTCACAAAGGTGGCGTGAGTAGGGGCCGTCAAGTCGATTTTGACCCAGGGTGACCGCACGTGACGGAGCAGACCTGCCCCGATAGCGTGCCCCAGGCTGTCAATCTGGTGCCCGTAGAAGCGGGCTGGTGGCGTGGGGGGAGGGGACGGGGGAGAGGATGGCATGTGCTTCTTCTGGGTCCAGGGTGTTCGATAGCTGATGGGCTCCCCCCAGCATCTCCGCGGGAAGCAGATGATGGTGGTAGGAGCCACCGCCTGGGAGAAGGCTGCGTTCGGGCGCCTGCTGCACAGACCCCAGCCCTGAGCGTCTGGGAGAAGCGTGAATACCCTTCCGGCGATCCCCCGGGGATGTGGGAGGCTCTTTGTCACAGCAGTCCGTGTTTCCTCACAGAAGACGCCACCGAGGAGACAGCGGGGAGAGGGAGGAAGAGGGGAGAGGGAGGAAGAGGGTCTTCGGAGCAGCCACAGTGCAATCGCCGGGGAGCTAGAGGTACCCGGGCATTGCCTCGTGAGGCTGGGACCAGGGGGGACTGAGACAGGCTGAAGCAGAGAGGGATCAGGTGAGGCCGGGACAGGCTGAAGCCAGGGCTCAGTCACACTCAGGAGCCGGGTTCCATTCAGAACAAATAGGTGACAAGCAGCTGGCGTCTGGGGCCTGTCCCCCACCCCCTTCCTTGGAGCTACACCAGAGAGGCCATGGTCTACAACTGACAGAGTTAGAATCAACCCCAGGTCTGGTCTCGTTGATTTAGCCCCTGAGCATTGGCTCTATGCTGTTACCACCTTCTTATGTAATAAAGAACCAACCCTGCCCATCTCCCCAGGAGCCCTGCCACGCGGGCTCCTACTCCAGTTCTCCAGGACTGGCTTCCAGCCAAGGATGCTGTCTCTTGGCACCAGGCCCGGGTGAGCGAGCTTACAGAGTGATCAACCCCACCCACCAACAAAGGCCACCAGCGTCGCCCACTCTGAAGGGGGCTCTGTGTGCCCAGAAAGACTTACAGAATGCCCTGCTGCCTCTGGCTGGGCTCACCTAGTGGGGGAGCCCAAAAAGCCCATGGGCCCCTTGCGGCAGCTCCCATCCTGGGGTCTGCTTGATACACAAGGCACAGCGGGTGACAGAAGTCACCCCGAATTGCTCTCACCCCGAATTGCTCACACCGGGCTCTGAGAGAGCATTGCAGCTAGGTGCTGGCCGCGCACGCCTCCCATCCTTGTAATCTCAGGTGAACCCCGAGCAGGCAGCGCTGCGCTCCCCTGGACTCCCTTAGAGAGGCAGGGCCTAGCTGGCCCTCTGGACAGTGATAGGGATGTGAGCAGGATCCGTAAGAGGCGAGGCTAAGGCCCTCCCATACTTTCCCCACTTTCCCACCTTGTACAAGTCCACCCCGTTTTCTGAAGCCAGAACACCCTGGTTGCTTTCATCCAGGGTCTGCCGTAGTTTTGCAGGGCAGTCTGATGCTCTGGGGAGACCGAGAGCGAGTGAGGCCCATGGGCGGGGCTTCTGGTATCTGCTTGCCTCCCTCCTCGCCTCCTCAAGCTCATCCAAAGCAATGCTTTGACCACACTCTTCTTTCCCCACTGAGGATCCCTGGTGGCCTGGTAAAGGTGAGAGCTGCCACTTGAAACTGTCCATTGCTCACAGGGAAAAGACGAGGCTCTGCTCCCACAAAGATTCACCACCTGGGGGGGGTGGGGATTGTTTTCACTTTCCCCATTAGGCAGCGTTCTTAAAGAAGGGCGCTTTTGACTAAAATAAGAGGCTGAAAACAATTGCGGAGTCTAGCCTTTTAATCTCCTAGATGGAGCTGCTGAGGCTCAGAAAGGGGAAATATTTTTTTAAACACACAACACAGATGTCATACAAAAGGGTCTGCTTGTCTGCCTGTCCATCCATCCATCCGTCCATCCGTCCATCGTCCACCCATCTATCCACCCACCCACCCACCCACCCACCCATCTACCCATTGAACTATCTTTCTGTCCATCTACCTACCTAATCAACCAGGACTGAAGGCTCTTCCCGCCCTGCAGCCTGGGAAACCGGACCCCAAGCTGCGGCCACAGAGGAAAGAAAATGGTCATGAGAAGATGTGGATTCGAGTTCCTGGCTTGCTACTTTCCGGTCATGAGCTCTTGGGTGAGTCACTTAACTTCAGTTTCCTCGACTAGAAAATGGAACTAGAACTTCCACTTCCAAAGCACACTGGGATTTAGCCGAGCAGTGACCACGTTCCCATGAAGAGCCGGGGCCAGTAAGGCCTCAATCGAGTCTCCGGGCCTGGACCAGATCTCTGCGTGACAGCAGGGTGTCTGGGGGCCTGCTTTGGTCAAGAAGTGCTCAGGGTTCCGTCCGACGGTTCAAGGCCACCAGGAAGGAAGTCTCTCTGCTGCCCTTGCAGAAAGCCTGGCCTTGGTCTGCCTCGACTGTGACCTAATTTTGGTCTGGCCAGAGCGGGAGCCTTCCTCTTCCCCTCATTGTTTGCGGAGCCCCCGCGTGAACTTGGCCAGGCTGGTTTCCACAGGAATAACACACATCCAAGCACCTCAGGACACTGTGTGCATTCCCCACCCGCCCAGATGGTTACACTGTCTCAGAGTGGCTCCTGCAGTTTCTGTCAGATGCCCCTCTACCCCTGGTAACCCCGTGGCACTCTCTCATTGCCTGTACGTTCCCCATCAACTGTCACCTCTTGAGGGAGGCCACCTACCTCTGACCCCCTCTAGCAATTAGTTCCCCCCCTTAATATACTTTCCTCAGGAACTTAGATGATAGACTTATCATCCTTATTTATTGTGCAAATCTTTTAAAAATAAATAAATAAGACCCTCTTTGAAGTTTCATAAAGCAATTTTGTCACCCTGATGACTGAGGTTCACCTGGCCCAAGCGGCGGCCTTCTGAGTCACCTCTTGTGCCTACGAATGTTGGAGAATAAAAATGAAAACCAAGGAAGCGGTGCAATCACACCGTGGGGTTGGCCTAGGAGGTTGACTATGCGATGAACTGTCAAAAGAACAAACAAATCGGACGCTGAAGAAATAGAACAAGGAGGGCTAGGCTGGCTCACTTACTTTGGGCACATCATCAGGGAAGACCAATGGCTGGCGTAGAATATCATGTTTGGTAAGGCAGTGGGTCACACACGGGGAAAGAGGGAAGTCCTCAGTGGGATGGGCTGGAACAGCAGCCATAGGGGTCTCAAAAACACCAACCCTCTTTGAGAAGGCACAGGGTGTTTTGTTTTGTTATGCACAGGGCCATCCTGAGTCAGAACTGAGCCAGTGGGGTAACAAGAGCAGCATCTCCCACCAGCACGCAAACACTGCCTCCCCATCCATGAGAGGTCAACTGCGTCTCATTTCTTTTGCTCTGTCTAAGGTTTCCATGCCAGCGTATTCAACTGTGTGGGTCATAACCCACTCTGGGTGGATCATAACCCACTCTGGAAAGCACTGAGACAAATGGGAACTGTGGAGCACTTCCCTGCGCTCCAGGTAAACCTGTCGATGCGTCAAGAGGCATCTGTGTGAACAGAACAAGGGAATGACTGCATGGCTTAATATCAGGAAAAGAAATGCACCGGGGTTGTATCCTCTCACCAAACTTAGTCAGTCTGTGTGCTGAGCAAATATTAGAGAAGTTGGATGACAGGAAGGAGAAGGTGGCGTCAAGACTGGAGGAAGGCTGATGACCAACCTGAACTCTGCAGACGACACCACCTTGCTTGCTGACAGTGAGGAGGACTTGAAGCCCTTGCTGCTGAAGATCAAGGATGGTAGCCTGGATTAATGGATTACAACTCAATGTCAGGCAGACCAAACTCCTCACTGCTGAATCCACAGGTGACAACATCCTGGTCAATGGAGAAAAGACTGAAGTTGTCAAGGGTTTCATCTGGCTTGGATCCCCAATCAGCGCTCACGAAAGCGGCAGTCAAAAGACCAAGTACTTATTGCACTGGGTAAATCTGCTGCCCAAGGATGTGACTGTAAAGACTAAGGCTCACCTGACCCTAGCCACGGTATTTTCAGTAGCCTTATACACACATGAAAGTTGGATACTGAAGAAGGAAGACCAAAGAAGATCCGTGCATTTGAATTACGGTGCTGACAAAGAATATTGAAAGTACCATGGACTGCCTATAGAAGAAATAGGTCTGTCTTGGAAGCAGTACAACCGAGATGTTCCTTAGAAGCAAGGATGGTACGACTTCATCTCATGCACCTTGGACATGTTATCAGGAGAGGCTAGTCCCAGGACATCGTGCTTGATACACTAGAGGTAAAGCAGTAAAAAAGAAGCCCCGTAGTGAGATGGATGGACACAATAGCTGCAACAATGGGCGCAAATATGAGGATTGCAGGATGGCCCAGGATGGGCTGTGTTTCCTTCTGTTGTCTGTAAGGTCACTACTGGTCTGTCCGTCCATCGCACGTTCAACATTCTTTGTCAGCACCCTAACCCCAATGCATCCAACAACAACAATGGTTTTGAATTTCATTCCTCTTGTTTCCTGTATCAGCAGTTGGTCCCTTTAGATTGCTGAGTGTGGCCCATCATCTAGGAGTTCCTGGGTGGCATGAAAGGTGAAGAGCCAGTCTGGTATATGAGAGGTTGGCGGTTCAAACCCGTCCAGAAGCACCTTGGAAAGCAGGCTCAGTGAGCTGCTTCCAATAACCACAGCTTTGAAGATCCTCGGTTCTTCTCTGCACACATGCGGTCTCTATGAGTGGGGGCCATGCTCACAACCACCTCCCATCTGATGAACCTGCCACAGTGGATTTTTACATTCTCCCGTTAGTAGTCATTCAGGTTGTTTACAATTTAGGCCATTAAGAATAAATGTGCCACAAGCCTTCTTATATATGTCTCTTGTAGACATGCTTTCCTTTATCTAGGGGACCTAGAAAAACCATCGTTGGGGAATGAAGTACATGTATGCTTACATTTATAAAACACGGTCACAGTCCTTTAACATCGGTTGAGACTTGTTTGGGGGCTCACCGCCTGGTCCATTTCAGGGACAATTCCACATTCACTTGAAGACAGTGTACGTGCTTCACTTGCTTGGTGACGTGGAGATGACAACACACATCCTTCATCATCATATTCTATCTTGAATTAAAGGAGCCCTGCTGGCCCTGTCAGGTAGCATTGGACAACTAACTGCAAGGTTCGTGGCTCAAACCCACCAGCTGCTCCGAGGGAGAAAGATGAGGCTGTCCGCTCCTGCCAATGTCAAAGAGGTTAAGCCAGCAGTGGTGTGTTCAACTTCCTGCATAGAGAGTAGCGCTGAATTGTCAGCAGGCACTGTGGTTCATCTGTTTTGCCTGCTTTTTCTGCCAATTCCTGTTTCAAATAACTGGACCCTCTGCTGTTAGGTGCTCTCCTACTCAGGATTGTTGTATCTTGTAGATAATTGACCATTTCCTCATTATAAACTGGTCTGGTGATCTGACTGACCTTGTCCGATCTTAATGTAGCCCTACCAGCCTTTTTAGGTTGAGTGTTTGAATAGTTCTTCGCTGTTCGTCCCTTTGTTTTTAACTCATCTGACTTGGATGAGCTCCTTGTGGGCCATCTACCATTGGGTCTGGCTTCATTCTATCCTCTGACGACCTCTGATGTCACTTGGGATGCTGGGTCCATTTCTTTAATGTCATTGTATTCTTCAAATCAAATCAGATTAAGGCTATCATCTTATTATGTGTTTCCTCTTTGTAACCATCTGTCGCTTTGTTTATCCTTCCTGGTCTTCGTTTGAATTAATCAAATACAATTTTCTTTCGATTTCACTTTATCTTTTCTATTAGCGTTTAAGCTATAAATTTTGGTTTAATTTATTTTCTAGGGCTGTCTCCAGAGATGACAAAACACGTCTTTAATTGGTGGCTGTGTTTCACCTGGGACTTCTAAGCTCAGGGTCAACGACTCAAAACCACCGGTCACTCCGCGGAAGAAAGAGGAGGCATTCTACTCCCACAAAGAGTCCTGGTGGCATCGTGGGGTAAGCGCTGGGTTGCTGACTGGAAGATCAGCAGTTCAAAACCACTAGCCACTCGGAGGGAGAAAGATGAGGCTTTCTACTCCCGAAAAGAGTTACAATCTCTGAAACCCATGGGGGCAATTATACTCTGTCTGCTCCCATAGATATCAGTTAGCTTACATTGGATGTGGTGTTTCCACCTTCCATATATTGAGGAGAGTAAAATTTCCAACAAGAATCATAATTGTGCCTGTTTTCTTATCTCATTATGCCTATTTCTGCTTCAAATACTTGGAACCTCTGTTATTCGGTGCCCTTGCCATTCAGGTGGGATATACTCAGGGTCATATTTTGGCTTTCATGAACTTGTTTCAATTTTCTTTAGCCTTAACCTGAACTTGCAAATGAGCAATTGATGGACCGTTCCACTGTTGGTCCCTGGCCTCGTTATAGTGCTGACATTCAGATTCTCTGTGGACTCTTCCCACAGATGTGGTCATTTGATTTCTCTGAATTCTACCTAGAGAACCCATGTGTACAGGTGCCACTGATACTGTTGAAACAAGGTAAGAAGTTGCTAACCTTACAAAATTCTATCATGGGATCTCCAGCTCCATTTCTGTCCACCAAACCCACGTTTTTCACCTACGGATCCTTCCTCTTTGCTTCCGACTTTTGGTTCCAATCTCCAGTAACTACCAATGCATCTTGATGGCACATTTGATCAATTTCTGATTGAAGTCATTGGAAGAATTCTTCAATGTCCTTCATCACTCGTTTCCGTGGTTAGTGAGTAAGTTTGAATAATAATTGTATTGACTGAATGTCTCTGTATGCGGACAGATATTATCCTGTTCACAGACAACATTACACTTCAAGATAGATCTGGAAATGTCCTTTCTGACAATGGGCGCAAAGCCATTTCTCTGGCCTGTGCCATTCCCGGCGTAGTAAGGCATAGGATTTTCTGATTCGAAGGGGCCATTTCATTTTTTTGATTTAATTTGGAGTTCATACATATAGCACGTCATTCCATAGTTCAATCACATCAAGTAGTATTGTGCAATGCAACCACGACGGTCATTTCATTTTTGACGACGTCCACTTTTCCCAGATGCATACCTCACACGTTCCAAATTTCAGTTACTAACATCAAAGGCCTCACTGTCGCAGGCTCTCCTCCATCCACGTCATTAAGGTTGACTCTGCGTTGAAAAGGCAGCTCGTCCTTAGCCATATACTGAGTGCCTCCCATCCTGAGCGGTTCATATTCTGGCACAATGTCTGAGGTTTTTTTGGGGGGGGTTGGTGCCATTCAGGAAGTTTTCAGTGTCTGAAAATGCTTCACTGATATCGTTAGGTTTACAGTGACTAATTCCTTTTACGTGGACCGCCTATTCCTTCTTGGTAGTCTGGTCCTAATCTGGATGCTCTGCTGAAACCTGTTCACTTTGGGTGACCCTGTGGCATTTGAAACACCAGAGACACAGCTTCCAACATCACAGCAATACACAAGCCACCGCAGGATGACAAACTGGCAGACAAGTGCTGAGAGGTTTACTTAAGTATCATCCAGGTATTTTAAGTGTGCTGCTCAATGATTTTTGGTACATTCACCACAATACAATTTGCAACCATTTCCATGGCCCTGAGAAGATGTCGTGTATTCCTTTGAACCTTAGTTGCCCACCCCTGCCCCACCTCAGGCAGCCATTAATATGGCTCTATGGCTTTGCCCCTTTTGAACATCTCATGCTAATTAGACAATACGTAGTCTTTTGCTTCTCGTCTCTTTCTCTCAATGCAATGTGTCTGAGATTCATCCATGCTGTGACTTGCATTACTAGTTAGTTCCTTTGTTCTGAATACTAGTCCATTGGATGGATACATTGCACTTTGTTTATCCAGTCCATAGCTGGTGGATCAAAGACATGCTACATAAGACCTGTTTTGAGTGCTCAGAAGCAAGGATGTTACTGAAGACTAATGTTTACCTAACTGAAGCTGGTACTTCCCATAGCCTCATATGCATATTAAAGTTGGACATTGAATAAGGAAGACCGAAGAAGAATTCATGCATTTGAAGTGTGGGGTTGGCGAAAGACTACTGACTGTGCCCTTCAATATCCAAGGGCAAACACATCTGTCTCGAAAGAAGTACAGCCAGAGTGCTCCTCGAGGCAAGGATGGCAGACTTTGTCTTACATACTTCGGATGTATTGTCAGGAGAGACCAGTCCCTGGAGAAGGACATCATGCTTGCTAGAGGGCAGTGAAGGGCAGGAAGGCCCTCAAGGAGATGGATGGATGTGGTGGCTGCAACAACGGGCTCAGGCCTGGGAACTGCTGTGAGGATGGCGCAGGACTGGGCAGGGTTTCGTTCTGCTGTGCGTGGGGCCACTATGGGTTGGAACTGACTTAATGGCCCCTGACAACAACAACAGCAACAGTTGATAGCTATTTTGTTTGTTTCCACTCGGCTATTATTCATAATGATGCTAGGAACATTCCTATCTAAATCCTGCTGTGGGCATATATTTCACTTGCTCTTGCATAAATACTCCTGGGAGTGGAATTGCTGGGATAAAGAAGTTCTGCTGAACTGTCGGGTAAACATTGGACTGCTAACCACATGATCAGACGTTCAAACCCACCAGCCTCTCTACAGGAGAAGGAAGAGGCTGTCTCATCCTGTAAAGATTTTAGCCATAGAAACTCTATGATCAAGCAATTCAATGGCAGTGAGTTTTAGAGTAACTTTTTAGGGACCTGTAAAACTGATCCTTTTTACATTCTTTTTTTTTTTCTTTCTTTGAGTGAGTGGGTGAGTGGGTGGGTGAGTGAGTGAGTGGGTGGGTGAGTGAGTGAGTGGGTGGGTGATTGAGTGGGTGAGTGAGTTGAACTTG
>NW_022103958.1:6317046-6331889 GCF_000313985.2 Echinops telfairi | reverse complement strand
CTTCATTCTGGCTTCAGTAGTTCCTCGTGGTTGCCTTGACTGTGGTTGAGTGACCGTGGTCACTCCCTACCAGTCCTCCCGTCCCCTCCCTACCATTGGTTGTGAACCATTTGTTGTTCCCTGTCCCTAGGTTAGGGACATGCTTCCTTTTATGATGTTCTTTATTCCTTCTTGTAGATTTGCGTTTCTAGCTAGTATCACTTCCTGCTAGCCTGATCATCTTTGTTTGTTATTGTTTGATGGGCAGGTCTGCTAACAATAGCATTTCAGTTTTTGTTTCGGAAAATGTCTTTAGTTTGCTTTTTATGTTTGAAGGTTCTTTTCACTGGGTATAGCATGTTAGGTTGACAATGTTGGTCCTCGAAGCACTTTAAGATGCATTCTATTGTTTTAGGACTCACATCGTTTCCAATAAAAAGAAAGACATCCTTCTTATCTTGTGTTATTATATGGAATACTGTATTCTTACATAAATAACACGTGCCTTCTGCATTTGTTTGCCAATCCCTCTTCCCCTGGGGGGTGTTTCTGTAAAATCCCTGTTTATTTGTTTTCTCCCATAGCAACATGGAAAAAGTAAATCAGCAGGAAGTGATTTTGAAAATACCTCCAGGGGGAGGGGAGGTGGGCAGACACACGCAGACAGCGTCAGTCTGTGTAAATGCATGATAATGCGTGTTTCTTCCTGGGAGGTGTTTAGGGATTTCTCTCTTCCTGTGGCTTTCATCTATGTCAGAAAACACCCTGACTGTGGATTTCTCGGTTTGTGCTGCAGTCCCCCATCTTTCTGGAATTCCAATTCGATGTCTGAAAGCGGCACACTAGCACACGACAGGCATGCTGATGCTTGCTTTATTTATTTCCCCCATCTCCTTCTAACGACTTCAGTTGGAATTCACTTTTACCTGCCTGTAAGTTCACAAGTCGTTCTTCTGCAGCATCAAACACTGGTAGTCTTCGATGTACAATGTGGTTCCGGTCCGATGTGACATCCTACGTGTAGTGTGCACCTAACAATGGGGTTCCGTCCCAATACTACAGGCAGTCTTCGACTTACAATGGGATTCGTTCCAATGATTCCATCATAAATTGGTTCTGACATAAGTTGAATCTCTCTCCCCACCCTATTTACGTGATCATTGCCTTTTACTCTCAACAGCTTCATAAACAGGATCTTTATGTGGCTTTCATTGAAGGAAACATTTACCCATAAACTGACAGATCTCTTTTATGCGTACGTACGTACGTACACACAGAGAAATGCGTGGCTTGTGAACTGGACTGACGATGGGAGGAGCTGGGCACTGTTGGCATCTTATTGGGTGACATCCACACGTGGAAGGCTCTGGGTCATCTGGGTTATTCGTGGGGATGAGGAGGATGTTTCTAGCAAGACAGCTAGTGAGAGTCAGACGTCCCTGTGCGGCCCTGTTCTTCTCCCAGTGGTGAACCCCTGCTCCCTGCCCCTGCCTGTTGGCTTGAACAAGGCAATCAGCATCTGGGTCCACGTGTGCAAGCCCCTGAGTTTTTTTTAAACTTCGGTGAATCCTTTGGTGGTAAACAAAATTTAACTACTTCTTTCCTTCCTTTAGGAAGCCTGGTGGCATAGTGGTTATGTGTTGGGCTGTTAACCACAGGGTCAGCATTTTGAAACTACCAGCTGCTCCTCAGTATAAAGACGAGGCTTTCTGCTTCCATCAAGAGTTACAGTTTTGGAAACTCACAGGGTCTGTTCCACCTCGTCCAAAGGGGTTGCTGTTAAGTTGGGATTGATTCAACAGCAGTGGGTTTGGGGAAGAGTAATTTCTCTTCTTCGTTATTTCTTTCCTCTTCACAATGTATTACATCCTGATCCATCTGTGCCTCTTGTCATGCGTCTAATCTCTGTGTGTTCTCTCTGAGGTATTCCACATCAGTGCCACTGGGTTCTAAAGTCCAGGTCCGGCCGTCAGGAATCATTTCCCTCCAATCCCTTCCATCATAGTGTTCTGACCACAGGCTCAGAGCATGCTTACATAACTCAGCACGTTTTCTCCAAGCCTCCTGCATGCATTTCCCCATCACTTCCTCCCAGAAAGATGCAATGGTCTGGATACATTTGAGAGTATCATCGCTCTTCCAGAAATTAAACAATGTTATCATACTGCCACCTGTAGCAGCGATCGCCTGAGCAAACATGGTCTCTAGGATACCTGTGAGTGAGGAAGGCACCTGGTCCATTGACTGAAACAGCTGTTCTACCGGGAGGTAAATAGACCACTTTCACATCCTGACTTAGATTAGCTGCATCCAGGAGAGGTGTCCTGGTGGTGTAGGGGGTTACAAGTTGAGCTGCTTACCGCAAAGTCAGCAGTTCAAAACCATCGGCCGCTCCTGCTCCGAAGAAGAAAGATGAGATGGATGTTCTGTTCCTATAAAGATGTACAGTCTCACAAACCTACAGAAGCAGGTCTACTCTGTCCTGCAGGGTCACCGTGGGTCAGAATCCACTTGAAGACAGGGAGAGACAGACAGAGAACGTCCCAGACATATGTTATCCAGCAGCAGCAGCGGACTCTGGAAAGGAAGGATATTTTCAAGGCAACCCGCTCACACTTCGGGCATAAAGCCATTTAAATACCTCACCTGGATAGCACCCCCAGCCCCAGGCCTTGGGGTTGACCTAGAGTTGGCCTGCAGCTAATGCTTGTCCGGGTTTTTGAATGTGGGGTGAAGGTGGCAAGGTGGGTGGGGTGGGGGGGTAACCTTTCAGAATGTTAAACAAGAAATGGTTTTCATTGACATTCACCAGCACATCCTCCATGCAGTGATATTGTCTTTAAGTCCCTCGAAAATAGGCACTGGATTTAGCCCTTTTGGAAAATCACAACATCTGCAAGTAACACACGGCAGTGGACACTATGTGTCCTACGCTTGGCTGATGATAAGAAATACAAACAAAAGAAGGACAGTCTTAACTGCCGTTCGTCATAGCGTTAGGATGTCCTTTCCAACATTGTAGTTTTTATTTCCAGAATTGACATTGGGTTCTTTTGAGAATTTCCACGTGTAACCTGCAATGTCCCCTCTCGTCACCCTACGTATCTATTTTGTTCCCACACACTCTGTTGTGTGTGCTCGCTCTTACACACATACATATTTTCTTGGCTAAATTTGAAAAGCTGGGACACGTACACTTCTCCTGATTCTCTGTTCTCCAGGTGATGGGTCACGTGTTCCTCTTGACTAGCATTTCAGTTTATTACTCCCTTGAAAGCATTCACACAGAAGAGCCACTGGCATTTGAAGAGCCGTTGTAATTGCTCTGTTTTGTTTTGCCTATTTTAGAACGTCAGTGATTCAAGTCAAAGGCTGATCATTTTGATTGCCCTTAGAGTATGGTGGTGCGGGGGTTGAAAACCAGCTTTCCATTGAGTGGACCTATAATGAACACAACCACCCACACAGTCTGCCTTTGTTCACATCTGGTCTGTGTTTGAGCCAGGAGGGGGTGGTGGGTGGTGCAGAATCCGGTCAGCTTGGTGCACCTTCGTGTACAACCAACTGATTTGGGATCCTGCAGTGCAACTGCTGAGACTGTGTAAGACCACACAGCTGGTGTCTCTTTGCCAACACCTTTCAGAAACACTCGGATGAGGTGGGAAGGCAGGCTGAATTGCTGGACCAAATGACCTTGACTTCCATTGGAGGCTCACCCAGACACCAATTCACCTTGCTGGCCAAGTGCCCTGTTGTGTTTTGTTTTGCATTTGGGATTCTTCCATATTCCACTTTAATCTGTCACCTTACACCCTGGTTCAAGGCTGAGGTCCCCTTGACACTGCAAAGTCTTTGTAAATATGCCTGATTTTCTTGTGTCCACTTATACACAGTGCTGGACATCCTCCAGGCGTGGAAGGAATATTAGCAAAGTTATGGGATTTCTCCAAAACACAATAACTAACAGAGAATCACACCATTGAGTTGATTCTGACTCATAATGACATTATAGGACAGAACAGAACTGTTCCTGTGGGTTTCCAAGACTAAGGCTTTAAAGAGCAGAAAGCCTCATCTTCCTCCTGTGGAGCAGGTGATGGGTTTAAACTCGACATTCTGGTTGGCAGCCCAACGCATAACCCACGACTCCATCAAGACTCCTTAAACCACACTCAGGCTTGATAGTTCACCAGAGAGAATCATGGAATGTCCCCAAAGCTGTTAGGGTCACAGTTGAGTACAGGGAAGGCTTTTGATGAAATCAGTCAAGAGAAGAGATGCAGGGGCAGAATCCAGGAGGGCTCCTGACAACAAAGAGCTTCCAGATGGCCTTTCCCACTGGCGGTATGAACAGGGTCAATTCTTCTGGCCACTATTGGTGGCAACAGGCCTGGAGTATGGACAACCGTGGAACCTAAGCAAACCTTGGTATCCAGAGTCTTTACCAGGGCTCCTTGGTCAGCTGCTCACGTGGCTGATCTCAGTCTAGCTCCTTCAGAGGTTGGGTTGCCACTGCTGAACTCAAAGACCCCTCTCCCCTAAATCACAGTGTTAGACGCTCGTATGGTCAGCCCCTACATCACATAAGGGCATTGCTATTGTGACAGTTACATAATCTCCCATCAACTTGCGAAGGGGTGGAGTCTAGCCTGTCAATCAGGTCACAGCTTGGTGACCTCATTTGGAGGCGCAATGGAGAGAAATCACTCACAGAGACTTAGACTCTCTGCTTAATCTTCCTGCTGACAAGACACATGGAGCTATCCTAGAGCCCTGGAGCTGGAGGAGCCATGTGGCAATGCATGCCAGCATGCTTGCACTGTCACTGGATCCACAAGACTTTCCACCCACTGGCCTGTGATCTTCCCACTGGCCTGTGATCTTCCTGTATTCGGCATCGTTGCATGTCTTGCGTGAGTCTGAAGAGAATTTTATACATTGGTATGGGACATATGGCCTAATATCAGACTTAAGGGCTTGATCTGGACTGAGCTGGGATGTTTTCTTAATATACAATTACTCTTTGATATAAAGCACTCTCTTACACATGAGTGCCTATGAACCTGTTTCTCTAGTCAACCCAGACTCACACAGCTATCAAGCATACAATTCCAAAGGCTTAGAGAGGATCTCCTAGAAAATGAGGGCAAAGATCAGGCCTCTCTCTGGTCAACATTCACTTCCTAAGTACACAGGCTCCATCTCATCCGGAAGGCCAGGATTTCAGCTTTTCCTGCCTTCTAAAACACTGGCAGCAGGACAAGAGGAGGGCATGGGAGGGTCCATACCCTGGCAGTTTGTGATGCCCCCTCCTCGGCTTCGAAGGGAACAAGTGAGTTCTAGGGAAGCACATGTTTGAGCCCCAGCTGCTTCCTGCCCAGGTGAGGCACCTTGCTTCCATGAAGCTCATAGCCTCAGATGTACTCTGGAGCTGTTCTGCTCTGTCCTGAAGGGTGACCAGGAGTAGGAATTAATTTGTGACAGTGGATTTTGTTTGGGTTTGGGTGTGGTGTGTGTGTGTGGGTGAGCTTAGTTATCCAGGATGTAACTTCTTTTCTAGTGTCACTAAAAATGTGAGTATTAGGGACTGATTGTCAAAGTGATGTCGGTTGCTTGAGAGAAAGCAGATCATAAATTTAGTGGATGCAGGATACCAAAAGGAAGAAGTTCAAGCTGCGCGGAAAGCATTCACCTTAAAATAAAGGTCCCAAGAACTGATGGACCACCCATCGAACTGTTTCATGTATCCTACCACAAAAGATGCATTGATAAGTATTGGTGATTGGAATGCAAACGTTGGAAACAAAGGAAAAGGAACAGTAGCTGGAAAATATGGTTTGCTGATAGAAACAAAGCTGGAGATTGCATGATAGAATGTTGCAAAAACCAACAACCTGTTGATAACAGATATCCTTTTCAGCAATGCAAATGGCGCGTAGACACCTGGGCTTCTCCAGATGGGATACACAGAAATCAAGTACACTCCATCTGTGGGAAGAGATGACACAGAAGCTCAGTGTCAGCAGTTAAAACCAGGACAGGGCTGACTGTGGAACAGACCATCGAGTGCTTAAATGCAAGTTCAAGTTGAAGCTGAAGGAAATGAAAACAAGTCTATGAGAGCCAAACTATGGCCTTGAGTCTATCCCACTTGAGTTTTGAGACAATGGTAAGGTAGTTGAGGGGCGCCAGATACCAAATCAGCTGAATTTAAGCAAACAGGCTTTATTAAGGAGAAAACCCCAGCCTCGGTGAAGTCCCACAGTCCACAGTGTCCAGGCCGATGGAGTCGCACACCAGGCTACAGGGGTGGTGCTTATAAAGCCGGGGAACATGCGACTGAGCTGCCTTGAGCCCATATAAGGTAAAGTAGTTAGGGGTTGGGAGATACCGGTCTATCCAGGTTTTTGGAACATAAGGTGTTTTCCTGGTTCCGGGTGTATTCGTGCCAGGTGCAGGGTTGGCCATGAGCAAAATGGGCAGGCCGTGAGCAAAACGGGCTGTGTGAAACAAGAACTTGCAAAGCTGCTGAGAGGTTGCATCAGCCAGCTCTGGTCAGCTCTGCACGTGGGTGGGGGGAGGTTCAGAGGTCCCTCTCTGCTCCAGCTCTAGTCAGCTCCACACGTGGGTGAGGTTCAGAGGTCACTTGCTGCTAGGAGCCGGCCTGATATTGATCCGGCCAGACATTCCCAACTCTTTGGTAATAGGGGCAACGACTCTTCTGGCTCCTTCCTGCTGGTATTGGGGCCACGTGGGAGGGGCTTACGGGTTGGGAACGTCTGGCTCCTGCGGGAGGGGATTGTAAGGGTGCAATAACATTTGGTTAATGGCAATACAAGAAATTTCTTGCATTTGGTTGAGAAGAAAGTTAGCAAACGGTGCCGGAAGTAGCAAAGCACAGATGGTTATGAGAGGGGTTATTAGGGGAGCAACCCAACTGATGAATGGTTTAGACCACCAACCTCCATGTTGGACACTGGGACCCTGACCAGAGAGCTTTTTTCCCCAACTCACAGAGTTTGTTGATATTGGTTTCCACCAACCCAGATTTGTTAACATAATAGCAACCCTCCTCGTTCGGGTACATGCACATTCCCCCTTTATCAGCTGTCAAAAGGTCTAGGGCCCTTCTGTTCTGTAAGGCTACTTAGGCTAGGGATGTTGTTGGGTGCTGTAAGAGATTTAAAGAAAATGCACTGTCTTCAATTGTTTCTTTCAGTTTGGAGGACCAGCTTTGTGAAGAGCTTAGAGAGTGGGATAGGGCTCCTGCCCCCATTCCTGAGCCAACCAGGGAAGAGGCTACCACTAAACCAGCCATGACAGGGAGGAACACTGCCCGTGTGTGTCTGGTAGTGCCATGGGAGGGATTTTGTAGAGCGTTTACTTCAGGGTCTATATACGTAGTTAGCTGGGGAACCAGGGTGACCAGCATACATAGATGGGATCGGGAAAGAGTGGAAACATTTTTTGTTAGGCTGCCATTGCACCAAAATAATCTGCCTAGGGCGGGCATTGAGTGGGAAAATGAGGTTACTTGTGGTGTTGTTACAACTTTGTCCTGGGTGGGAGTAGCAAAACGGCCACTTTTGCAGCAGCAGATTATGGAACAGTGGGACTCCAATTACTGGCAGAACAGCGTCTGTTTTTTCCGTGTAGTTAAATGGTTTAGGTAGAGATACTGCTGCCAGAGGAGACCTATGGTGGGCAGCACAAAGGAAACAAAAGGAAAGATTAACCAGGTTGGAATGGTTAAGAAGGGATGCCCTTTCTTGGATAACAGTGAGCCAAGAAAAAGGTTTTCCTTTGGACCTCTGTCCTATAACCTGTTCCTGAAGTTCTTGTTGGGCTTTCTGGATTATCCGGGTTTGATCGGCAAGGCCAGTGTGTACGTAAGCACGATAGACATATACAGATTGACAAGGGTAAGAGGAACCCAGATACCGGTAGATTTTTCCTGGGACACCTTCCTGCCAGCGAGTGTCCCACGGGTCAGGGATGTTGATCTAAAAGGTATCATTATGATGGTTACTGGTGAGATGATACTTTTGTTTCTGCTTTCCTTCCAGATCCATTTGGTATTTGTGCATCATGCAGGAATCCCGTGGGCAACCTCCATTTTCTTTGACCTATTTAGTGCTGCAGCTGCTAGATGTGGTTTGGGTACACAGGAAGCAAAGAGAGGGGTTGGACCACATTGGAGGAGTGCAGTGGAAGCTTTTACAGGCACCAACACCAGAGATTGGCAAGCTTCAGGCTGACAGCACTCTTTGCCTATAACCTGCAAATGGGTTCCCGAATCATGAGCCCAGGTTTCGGTAACTATGAACTGCCATCGGTGGCTGGGTGATCGCATTTCCATGTACCGCATTTCCATGTTTACGGAAGCCAACACCTGAAGAGGAAAAAACATGAACAAATTGCAACATAACTGAGCCCCAAACAGACCTTTTGACCAGTGATCCACTTGGCCGGACTGGTTGCCACGAGGCCTATTCCAAAAACACATAATAAGGGGCTAAAAAATAGAAAGAGGAGGAGGCATGCCAACATCATTTAAGGGGAGGTTTTGGTTAGGTGGAGTGAAGCTGGACTGATGAGATTGGAAGTCCACGTGTTTTCAGTGGGTTTGGGTTCCAGGGGTGCTCACTTGATGCGCATCAGATGATACCACCCCGTCGGTCCTACCAGTCTGACTGCCGATGGGGTGGTGAGTATTACAGTGTATGGTCCTTCCCACCATGGCTGGAGTCCAGGGCCTGGCGCGGGATGAGTTTTCACTAGGGCCTGGTCTCGTGGGGGAGACGTTAGGGGTTGGGTGCCCAGAAGAGGTGTGTCCCACGTCCAGAAGGTGTTGGTCAGCGTAGGACCTGAGTAAATTGAGGAACAAAGATAGAGTGGGTAAATAAGCTGAAAGCGGGGTTTCATTCTGAGGCAGAGAATAGTTTAGGACAAATGGATGGCCGTATAGAATTTTAAACGGGCTGAGACCCGTGGGGTCCCTGGGGGAAGCTCAGAGGTGGGTTAAGGTAACAGAAAGGAGATCTGGCCAGAGAGGCAGACCTCTAAGGAGAGCTTTATAAGTTCGTTGGTGTGCTCAACCTTGCCTGACGACTGGGGGCGATAGGGAATAGGTAGTTTCCAATTCACTCCCAGGGCCGTTGAGACCTGTTGGGACACCTGGATAGAGTGTGGAAGGCCAAAACTAGGGATTATGATTCCAGAAGAGTCTGAGTGACAACACCTGCTGTTTCCCCGGCTGGTAGGGAATGCTTCGATCCATCCTGAAAAGGTATCTACCAAAGTTAACAGATATTTAAGATGTTGATGTTTAGGCATGTGCGTAAAATTCAATCACCCAGTCCTCTCCGGGGCAGTGCCCACGGAATTGGTGGCGGTTTCTTGGAGGCTGAATATTGCTCTGGGAGCTAGCGGCAGCACAAACAGGGCAAGTTGAGTGTACCTGTTCGATAGCCATGCAGAGACCCACCAGGTCTATGAGAGATTTCAAGAAATAGAATAAGGCCTTGGGGCCTATATGTAAGGTGTTGTGAACTTCCCTGAGGAAGGAGTGTTTGGGGGCTTGTGGTAGGATAAGTCTGGTATTTAGGTTCATCCATTGATCAGAGACCTTAATGGCTCCTCTTTTTTTATGCAGCTGCACTTCAGACTCTGAGTATGCCGGCTGCCATTTTATTTAGAGGAGGAAATGAAGGGCTGAGTGCTCGAGCTATGGTGGCAGGTTCTGTGTGAAATGTGTGCTTGTGGCTGTGGTGTTTGCTTGGGCATTGCCCAGAGAGATGGGATCTTTAGCGGTTTGATGACTTTTGCAGTGCACGATGGCTACTTTAGGAGGCAAGGGTAAAGCCTTTAGGAGTTGCCTAATGTGAGCACCATTTACTATCGGAGAACCAGGAGTAGAAAGGAACCCACACTCTTCCCATATGGCTGAGTGGGAGTGAGCTATCCAGTATGTGTATTTAGAATCCTTGTAAATACTAACGGTGCGACTCTGGGACAACTTTAAAGCCTGAGGAAGCGCCACCAGCTCGGCCTTTGGGGACGTGGTTCCAGGGGTAACGGGGCTGCTTCAATCACCTTGGTGGAGGAGACAACAGCATAGGTTGCCCGTTTGATCCCCTGATCGTCTACTCTGGAACTTCCATCCACAAAAAGGGTCAGTTGTGGATCAGGTAGAGGTTGGGACTGAAGGTCCCGAATTGGGTGGAGGTAGGTTTCAATGATTTCCGTGCACCGATGTGAGGTAGGCGTGGGGTTATGAATAGGGAACAGAATTGCAGGGTTAAGGCATGGACACGTTTGAACAGTAATGTGAGGGTTATCAAGAAATAACAAGTGGAATGTTCCCAACAAAGATGGCACTGTGACTTAAGAGGTCTGACAGCTGGTGGGGAGACAAGACAATGAGAGGCTGGAAGTTAGTGAGTGTAAGAGCTTGTTTGGTGAGTTCCGCTGCTGCTGCTAGTGAGTACAAGAAGGGTTGCCAGCCCCTTACCATGACATCCAGCTGTTTGGACAGGTAGGCTAGGACCCAGTGGTTGGGCCCTGCTGTTGGCACAAGACCCCCAGTGCTACATCCTGCCGCTCATTTGTAAAGAGTTGAAGAATTGCCTTTGCTGAGGGGAAAGTGAGAATTGGGGCTGAAAGTAATAAGGCTCGGAGCTTAGCAAACCCTTGGTGAACAATTGCTGGGCTGGTCAGGGGTTCCTGGGAGGTTTCTTTGACTGCTTCGTACAGGGGCTTGGCAATGAGAGCAAAGTTGGGAATCTAGATACGGAAAAATCCTAAAAATGACAAGATTTGGTCTGCATTTTCAGGAGGGAGTAAATCCTGTAGGGCTTGGGTACAGCAGGTAGGTAGAGACCCGCCTTCAGGTGAAAGTGAAATACCCAGGTAAGTGATGCTCTGGGTGCACAGCGGAGCCTTAGAACAGGATACCCAATACTTCTTGGTCCCCAGGAAATTTAATAATACACCAGTGACTTTTTGACAGTGAGATAGCGATGGGCTACAAACTAGCAGGTCACCTACATACTACAGTAAGGTACTAGTTGAGGATTAAACCGAGATAAGTCAGCCACTAACGCCTACCCGAAAATGTGGGGAGAGTCACAGAAACCTTAGCCATGTTAATTGTTGGGCTATCTGAGACTGGGAGTCCGACCAGGTAAACACAAAAACAAAGTAGGAATCAGGGTTGGAGAGGGATGGAGAAAAAAGCATCCTTATGATCCAGAACAGTAAAATATGTCGTTTTCGCTGGGATATTACTTAATAAAGTGTAGGGGTTGGGAACTACGGCAGCATTAATAAGGCAGAGGTTCTGAATGAGCCTGTATTGGCCTTTGGGTTTACAAACCGGAAGTATGGGAGTATTACATGGAGAATTAATAGGGACCAAAATATTGTGTATTAACAGGTGATTGATGATAGGCTGAAGTCCTAAAAGGGCCTCTTTAGGTAAGGGAAACTGTGGGCATGACGGAAAACTGTCAGGGTTTTTAAGTTTGATTTTAATGGGTGTATGATGGGAGGCTATAAATCCCATACTTGAGGGTTTACTTCAGATAGAAAAGCTGGCAGAGGGGTAGGAGGAGCATCTGGCCCCAGGCTGGCTACAGCAGCAAAAAGGAGATGGGCAGCGTGAGGCTGTTGAGGCATTAGGGAAGTGGAGGCCTTAAGGTGTACAATGTCACATCTGAGCAACGGAACAGGGCATGAGGGGATTATTAGGAATGAACGGGGAGAAGGGGCATTGGTTTAAGATGCAGGGTAAGAGGGGGGTTTGTTGGGTGTTGAGGAGGAGCCATCAGTCCCCTTGACAGTGACCGTGGAAGGGAGACTACGCCCAGCATATGAAGGAAGGACAGAATAGGTAGTCCCCGGGTCCAGTAAGAAGAGGTGGACTTACCCGCTACCTGGATGGTGACCCTGGGCTCGGGTAGGGTTATTAGGGTATCTTAGTGCAGGCATCTTCGGTCTTCTTCAGCAAGCCCCAGAATCTCACCAGCCTGGAAGGACTGTGGTGAGGCTCCGGTTGACCCCGGCTGTTGAGGCAGCCAGGGGAAATCTGCAAGTGGACAGTCAGACCTCCAGTGCCCCTTCTGGTGGCACACCGGGCATGGCTTTGTCGGGGGTCAGGGGTTTTGTCATTGGTGGGCCCAATGTCTATCCTTACCACACTTAAAACAAGCCCCGGCGGGGCTGTATCCTGTTTCGTGCGAGGATGTTCAGCCCCTCCCCTGCCAGCCTCAGGGCAGCTACCAGAGCCTGGGTTGGCAGGGCCGCCTTCTGCTGTAACCTGGACTGCCAGGCTGATTCTGCCACTTCCTCCTGGGTGTTAAAGACTTTAAAGGCCGTTTTTGCCAGATCCTGTAATGGGGTTTGTGGTCCCTCCTCTGCTTTTTAAAGTCTCTTTCTTCTATCCGGAGCTGACTGAGAGATAAAATGAGAGGTCAAGACGGCTGCCCCGGCAGGGGTTTTGGGGTCCAGTTTTGTAAACTGGGTGAGGGCCTCCTGGAGGTGGTTTAGGAAAAGGGAAGGATTTTCATCTTCCCACTGTGTTACCTCTTTTGGTTTGTCAAAATTGACCACCTTGTTAGACACCGTTTCCATCCCTTGTACCAGGCCCCGTACTAGTAAGTCATGGTAGTGGTTACCCACCGCTCCAGGCTGGTAATACCACCCTGGGTCCTTGGCAGGAACAGCCATCTGGCCCACTGGCACACTATTGTCTACCAGGTGGTTCTGATCTGCATACTGCCTAGCTTCAAGGTAGACTCTTTCCTTTCCATCAGGCATTAAGGTGGAGGCTAGGATGACGTATATATCATGCCAGGTCAGATCATATGCCTGAGCTAAATATAGAAATTCCTTAATATAATTACTAGAATTAGCAGAGAATGAATCCAGGTGCTTTTCAATTTGGGACACGTCTTGGAGAGAAAACGGAACATGGACCTGTACCACATCCTCAGTCCCTGTTACCTCCCTAAGATGCAGGAGGTGGGAACGGGTATGCACCGACACAGGAGAGGAGATAGAGGAGACAGTGGGTGGCGAGATGGGTGGGACCAGAGCAGAGGGTTGGGGCTGTTCAGCAGCAGAGGGGGAAATTGGCGGCGGAGAGAGGGGGAGTGGCTGTGCATAGGGTGGCAGAGACTGGGAGGGAGGATGATTAGGAATTGGTCAAGGTGGGAGACCAAGAGTGTCTGGCTCTTTGGTAAGCATAGAGGATGGCACTAGGGTAGGGTCAGGAGAGTCGGGGTTATTTTCAAGTTTTGATTTCATCGCCATGCTCCTTTTGGTCGATTAGCTAAAAGGACCTGTGAGGCATAGGGATGGGCAGGCACGGAGATCCCAGAAAACCTGAATGTACAGGACCTCTGACCATTTTCCTGAATGGTGGCAAAAATTGTCCAGTCAGTGAGAGTTCCAAAATCGAAAGTACCCTCAGAGGGCCACCTAGATTGGTTGTCTAAGGGGTATTGAGGCCACTCGGTTGTACACAGGAAGATTAGTCATTTTTTGCGGAGGCTTTGGGAAAATGCCAGTTTTGAGAATTTAGGAGGAGACAGCTCAAGGGGTCTTAGGATTAGTTTTGGATAGGTATTTCCATGATGCCCCAACACCCCAGAGAGTTATCCCCCAAGACATGGCATCCCCGTGTTAGAGTAAACTCTAGAGTAAACACAGGTGGTCCCCTGCTAGTGAGACGTCTCCCAGGTCACAGGGTCCCAAACAGGAGTGGAAAGCCATCCCTGGTGTGTCCGCAACACAGGACAATCGAGAATGGCATGATCGGTTTTGGACTCAGGTAAGTCCTGCCCCGCCACCTCTCTGTCTGAGCCCTTCCTGTCCTGTGTCGCAGACACACCAGGGATGGCTTTCCACTCCTGTTTGGGACCCTGTGACCTGGGAGATGTCTCACTAGCAGGGGACCACCTGTGTTTACTCCAGGCCAAAGACCAGAAAGCTCCCTGGGGAAACTGACAATGCAAGAGGAACTTCCAGTCTTCTCCAAAGCTGCTCCATGCTCCCACCTGCTTCTGGGCCCACCTCTCTCCATCCCGTGTGGAGGAGGACAGGTCAGGAGGCAGCCACAGAAAATCTCCAGTGTGGAAATGGAGACTGAGACTCACAGAGAGAACTAAGGAGCTTGGACAGAGGAGCTATCCGGAGAGAGGCAAGCCATAAAGAAATACAATCACAATAAAATAAGAGCCTCTAAATCCGTAGAGCGAGAGCAGAGGAGATGATGCGTCCTGCAGGAAGAGAACACAGGGCCATAAACAGGGAACATGGGGAAAGAACGAGAAGTGCTCTTAAAGGGCATGGGGAGTGGGAGGGCGGGAGGCGTTCAAAAGAAAACTCAGTAGAATGCTTAGGAGGCCTTTGAAAATGATACAGACAGAAAACTAAACATAAAGGCAAGTAAAGCTCATGCCCAAACTGGTGAGGCTCGAGGCTCCATGCCATCCAGTCAACAGCATGCCCAAACGTGTCCTGGTTTTGACAATGAACCGGGAGGTCCCTGCACGCTAGAAATGGCTCACACCCACTCACTGTGTGTTGAAACAAATAACACGCACAAATGTGCTGTACAGCTTAAGGGCTTTTTGTTTGTTTGTTTTGCCAACTGTGTCCCACCACCATCCCAGGTATTTTCACAACCACACTTTTCATAACCATATTTTTTTTTGCATTCATTATATATATATATATTTTAATCAATTTATTGGGGCTCATACAATTCATCACAATATATAGATCAATTGTGTAAAGCACATCTATACATTTGTTGCCCTCATTATTCCCAAAATTCGCTTGCCTCTTGGGTTCCCGGA
>NW_022103958.1:6309419-6315823 GCF_000313985.2 Echinops telfairi | reverse complement strand
TCTTTCCTCTATTTCTTTGCAGCTTCCTCCTGTCCCAATACCATGTTCAGCCTTCATTCTGGCTTCAGTAGTTCCTCGTGGTTGCCTTGACCTTGGTCACTAACCATATTTTTTTAACATGTTAAAAAATAGCATCGTATACTGACAAAGACATCTCCACACCTATGCTTATCGCAGCAATTTCCATAATAGCAAACACATGGAAACAACAGCAGACTTCCGTGACAGAGGAAATGGATCAACAAACTCCAATACATCCCTACCACGGAGAGCACGCACCCACACAAAACAAAGACAACGGTCTTAAACACTGCAAGACAGGGACAGAGGACACAATGTTATGCTTAGCAAACTCAGTCCCCCCTCACAAAGATAAATATTTAAGAGCACCATTATTACAAGGAAAAACAAAGCAAAAGAAACGGAGTTTTATACACCCAAGGACGAGATTTTGCTGACTACAACGAGGCCAGGGGGTGGGACTGGGAACAGGGAGAAGGAAGGGATGGGATATGGAGGAGGGAGGGGGAGGAAGAGCCATCTTTTGGGGGGGGGTTTAACAGGATGTCCTTGTTGATTTCACTTCTTGAGATGGGCTATGTAAATAGATACAGTATGTTTCCCCATAAAAAAAAAAATCCCTCCTGATCCCTTAACCTTTGAATCTCAATAGGGGTAAGGGAAGGAAACGGAAATGGACTTCCAGACATCACGATGGCAACCTATGCACAAATCTGCCCCATGCAGTTGATGTATGGGTTGTAATAAGCGTTGTAAGGGCCCCAATACAATGAGGTTTTATTAAATAAACGTCTAAGTAGAATAAAAAATAAACAGAAAGGGATGGGCTTGCAGTCTTCGGGAACAGACAAGCTCTTCTCAAAGACAAGCCCCCACACACCCCCTGTGAGAGGGGCTGGAGGAGGCACGGGGAGCCCACAGAAAGGTGGTGGCTTGAACTTGCCCAGGGGCACCATGGGAGAAAGGCCCGGAAGTCTGCCTCCATGGAAACATCCTCCCAGGCAACGAGGCCAGTGGAGTGTGGCCGGAGGACTCAGCTGGAGGGCAGCAGGCTTGGCAGGCGTGGTGTGGTTTGGTGTTCTGGGGGTCTGGATGGTCTTACACTGAGGGCAGTGGGGGAGGGGAGTGGGGGAGGGAAAGGCACTAGGGCACTCTACACTGCACTGCCTTTGCAGATTTGGGGGAGTCTAAGGTTAAAAGCACGTGAACAACAGCAAAACCAATAACTCGTAACATGAGAAGTCTCGTCTTATACAAGGAGGGACTTGGTTGGCCACTTTGGGTGGTGCCTTGGGGGGCTTCAGGGCTCCCAGTTGGAGGCAAACGCAGACCCCCGGTGTGAGAGGCAGGCTAACGGAGAGCGGTCTATGGCAGAGCCCTGGGGACAGCGGAGAGAGACTACACTGCCCATCCCCAACCGTTGTGTGGAGGAGAAAACAGAAATGAAACCACAAACATGCCTCTAATATTGCCCTTTGCAAGGGAGATACATACAAGGACATGCCCTCCAGTTGCGCCTTCCTTGACTCTGGGCAGTGTCTGGGGTGGGTGGTGGGCACAGGCTGATGCCACCCTGTGCGGTAATTCATGATGTCAGACTTCCCCCCAGCCCACCCCATGCCCATAGATCGGCCTTCTGTACCAGACGATATAGGATCCTTGGTCATGTTCATGACCAACTTCAATCCTAGCATAGTACGCTCTGTGCATCCTTGTATGTTTCTTAAGTGTAATCTTCTTAGATGGTATGAAGATTAACAACAAAATTGCTCTGTAAAATCTTTCTACGTGGGATGACCTTATTAGTTAACAGAAACATTTTATCCCTCCTTTCCTTTAAGTATGGGGTCCTGGTGGTGTACTGGGTTAAGCATTGGGTGGCTAACCCCCAAGTCAACAGTTCGAGCCCTTCGGGCACTCCATGGGGGGGTGGGGGGAGACTGAGGATTTCTACTCCTGAAAAGATGAACAGCCTTGGAAACCCTGAGTCAGGTCAACCACGAGCCAAAATAGGTTCTGTGGTAGAGGGTGTAGCTTTTTAAATTCTCAACAAAGTTATTGGTAGAGTGCGATGGTCAGGTTTTGTGCCGATTGGGCCGTACCTGTAAGAAGATATGGATGGGGTCCAACCTATCAATCAGGCCACAGGTGATGGTAATGACACCTCCTTGGGGTGAGCTGGGGTGTGTGTGATCTTTTTATAAGAGATACCGAGGAAAACTGATCTCATGGTTGCCCCACTTCTTCCTGCTTGCTGGGATTGTGCACCTGGCGCCTGTGGCCAGCGGGCCATGTGGCCTGCCGACCCTGGGAGCTGTCAGCCACCCGCCATGTCCCTGCAGACCTGGATCCACAAGACTCTACCCCCGCCCCCCCCCCAGCCTGTGATGTACCCACTTCCCTCTTCTCGTTCCTGCTTCACCAGCCTGTGTCCTTGTGAGTCTGGAGGGGCCTCCAGCTAGCCTCTGACCCATGGGCTTGAGCTGGGCTGGGACGTTTTCTTGATAGAAACGTCTTTCTTATACATCTGTGACTATCATCGGTCTTGTTTCTCTAGAAACAAACCTAATAGCTAGAGGTTCACAAATACTAATGACCAGCCAGATACTTAGGGGTTCCCGAATGCTAATTCCCACCACCAAAATGCCAAACTCACTGTCACCAGTCAGTTCCGAGGCACAGCTACCCCCCAGGCCAAGGCACACGTGCCCCTGTGGGTTTCTGTGACTGTCACGTTCGTGGAAGGAGAAGGACTCGTCTTTCTCCACCGTGACCACAACACTGGAGCTAGATCCCCAGAAAAACGGACCAAACCAGGAACTTGGACTCAGAGCACTGAGAAGAACTGCTCCTTAGGGCTCCCTGACTGTGATGTTGTGTCAAGATCAGACAGTCCCAGCCTTCTCCCATGGAGAGGCCGGGGTGTTGAACCTTTGTGGTTAGCACCCAGGCGGTTAACCCACAATGCCCCAGGGGCCCTCCGGGTCTCAGTGGGTGCTCAGTAGATAGTTGGTTTTTGAAGGGTTACACGAATGAATGAATGAATGAATGAATGAATGAATGTTCCATACTCCACGTCAAGTTTCCAGGGCCAGGGCTTTGGGTCAGCCTCAGGAAGACTTCGGCATAACGTGATTTGCTAAGTATCAGCCAGAAGCGGTCTCCGACTCTCCTGTCTCTGCAGGGAGTCACGCAACCTCTCTGCGCTCAGATCGGCCCATCTGTCAATGAGGAGGAGCAGCTGCCACCCCCTGCAAGGCGCTGAGGCTCTAGGGGGAGGTGGCTGGCCGAGGTCCCCAGCACAGGGTGTCACACCGGGAACAAAATGTACGTAACCGGTGGGGAAGTGCGAAACACAGAGTCTGGGTTATCTCGTGTGCTGTGACCACAGAAAGACCACACGTGGGCGGTTTCGACAAACAGAGATCTAGGCTCTCCCGGGGGAAGGCTGGCTGTCTGGCCTGGGGGCGGGGCCTACATGTGTGCAGCTTCTATTCCTCGGTGATCTCCGTGGGCAGCGCGGCATCTATGTTCCCACACCTGTGCTTGCTTGGAGGAACGCTGGCGGTATAGCGGTGACACGTCGGGCTGGGACCTGCAAGGTTAGCAGTTCGAAACCACCAGCCACTTCACAGGAGGAAGACTTCATGGAAACTCACAGGAACGGTTTCCTACCCCGCCTCATAGGGTCACAGAGAGTCGGCATCGACTCAATGGCAGGGAGTTTGGTTTTGTTGTCTCGTGTTTGCCAGCCTGCTCAGTCTGTTCTTTCTGCAGCTCAGAAAAGACTGTCTGGAAACCCACCCTACGTCTCTACTGCTGCATGAACGCTGCTCCCAAATGAGGCAGCAACCATCGGTATCTGTCCATTGGGAAGACCTGGTGGCACCATCCACTAATAGCCACAAGGCTGGCGGTTCAAACCACGCAGCAGCTCTGTGGGAGAAAGATAAGACTGTCTGCTCCCCCAAACCCTACATTGGGTCCCTAAGAGTTGGATTGGAGCTCTGGTGGCAGAGAGAGTGATGCACTGGGTTGCTAACCAAAAGGTTGGTGGTTCGAACCAACCAGCTGCTCTGAGCAGGAAAGATGAGGCTTTCTACTCTGGTAAAGATCCACAGCCTCAGAAACCCGCCGGGGGAGTTCTCAGACTGTCTCATAGGGTCGCTCTGAGTCACCGTCAGCTCGACGGCAGTGAGGCTTTCATTTGACTTTTCATGGCAGTGGCGGTGGGGCCCTGGAGGACAGAGGAGAAGTGCTGTACTTTAGATGAGCCTCCGCCTCCAGGCCTTTCTCCCACAGAGCCACCAGATGGACTTGAACCGCCAGCCTTTCCGTTAGCAGCTGAGCACTTAGGCCTCCTGCCTCCTGCCAGCACTCCTTGGCGATCTCATTCACAAACAAGCAAATAAAGAAACAAACAGAACGACCCCCCATGCCTGTTGAGCCATCGTTACACAGAGTGACCCTAAGAGGCCAGAGTAGGACCGCCGCGTGGCAGGTCAGAGCACCCAAGAAGCACCGCAGGCCTCCTCGTACGGACTTATTGATGGGTCGTGATCAAGGTCAACATTTTCCACCATGTCAAGGATGCTGCTTCTAGGCCTTCTGACATTTGTCATTCTCCCAACCCCACAGCCGCATTTCAAATGGGCAGCCCCGACAGGGACGGACTACCCAGGAATCCATGGGCTGACTAGTCTTTCGGACTGATCGGTGGTGAAGTTTCCCATGAACTCATTGTGACCTGCGCCCTGCACAAAGGGTCTCCAGGCTGTAATCGTCATGGGAGCAGACTGCCACAGCTTCCTCCTAGGGGTGTTTGGTGGCTTCAAACCACGGTCTCTCAGTTGGTCGGGGAGTGGCCACTCACTACCAGTGAGTAGGACTTACACCGCATATGGGATTGGAGGCGGACCCAGTTCAATGTACGACACCCGAGGAATGTCTGCCGCCAGACCTCATGGGTACTCAGTCCCCCGTCAAGATCCTGAACTTCAGTGGGGATGTGGGGGCCCTTAGGAGAGGGTGAATGTACTTTAGATGTGGAATAATAGTGTGGTCAAGGGGGGCTTCTGAGGTGGATGAAAAATGCATCTTAATAACATTGCAAAATGCTCAGCCTCCATGGTCTGCTTCCTCTGTCCCCAACCTGACCTGGGATGATAGTATTTCCCTGAGCCCCACAGGGGAGGGGTCCCTTCCTCTTCCTCAGCACCCAACCAGAGCCCCAGATGCTCAGGGGACACCCAGGCATGGGATCTAATCTAGAGGGCCCATCCCTGTAGCACCCTACACACCGGCACACAAATATACACATACACACATGTACACATATACCCACATACATACACACACATATACATACCACACACATGCACACATACCACACACACTCATACACACCACACACATATACATATACACACATAAACATACATACACACATACAAACACCACCATATGCACATGCAAATACACCACACACTCATACACACAATCATACACAAACACCAGACATTCATACACACACATATATATACATACACATGCATGCATACACCACGCACATGCACACATACCACACACATATGCACACACACCACACATATACACACATACACACACTCATACACATACACCTACATACATGCACACACACACACACACACACACACTCTACCACCACCACCACCAGGGCCCAGATGGCCCCAGGCCAGACCCTGAAGACTGCCGCCCACATCAGAACCCAGCCCCAGGAAGCACCTGGGCCTCCCCTGCAGGGGCTGGAGGAAGTGCCCGGGGAGTGGCCGCTTGACTTCAGATGGTCTCCTTTGTCAGGAGCTGCTGGGCCACGCTCTGCAAGAAGCCAGCCCCCAGCAGACACCCTCAGCAGACAATGATGGCGCAGCCCCAGCTCTGAGAGCAGCAGCCTCCTTCGCTGGCCTGCTGAGGAAGCTGAGACACAGAGGGAGGCCCAGCCAGCCCCTTCCATTTGGGCACACTTGTGTGCATGCACAAGGAGCCCTGGGGTGTTGTGGGTTACGAGTTGGGCTGGTACCAGCAAAGTCAGCAGTTCGAAACCACCTGCCATTCCAAGGGGTATCTACCCTCAAAAAGAGTTAGAGTTTTGGGAACTCACAGGAGCAGTTCTACCCTGTCCTATGTAGGACTACTATGACTCGATGGCAGTAAGTTTGGTTTTTTTTTTGCTTTGGTGTGCATGTACACACACGCACACATACACACAGGTCCACAAATACAAACACAGGCTACGTGGTGAAGATAGATTCAAGCACACATGCTCTTCTGTGAGTTAGACACATGAACACACACACACAGTCACACAGATCCTCCTGACCACACGCACAGCACTACAGCAC
>NW_022103958.1:6293925-6309319 GCF_000313985.2 Echinops telfairi | reverse complement strand
CCCAGATAATTGTGTCAGAAAGTAGCCACACACCTGCTCCCCACCAAGTTGTCACACAGCAACCTCAGAGCCTGCTCATTAAGCCTTCCCAGGAGGCTGACATTTTCCCGGCAGCCGTGCTGCCCCTACTGCCCAGTGGCCTCCATCCCGAGTGGCCTTTGTGAAGGACGCCAAGGGGCACTCAGCTTAGCTGCCCCACCCCCATCCCTGTACCTAAAAGACTCTGCACACTCCCATCACAAGGGATTCTTCTTGGGCCATGGCTCACTTCATCATGGAGGTGCCTGGGCCCTCTGGAAGGTTGAGGCCGGATTCATAGATACCCAAGGATTTCCAAGTTCCCTGGTTCCAAGGACATTTGAGGGACTAAATTAGCCTTGGCTTTACATGGTAGCTGTCCCAGCTCCTTTGTGCCTAGTCCAGGACCTAACCTCTGACCCTTTGGCTCATGGGAGGCCCTACCACCCCCTTCTTGATATCAAGTTTGAGTTTACAGCCAGCCACTCCCTGGCACACAGGGACCTCATAGCCATCCTGATCTCTCTTCTCCTTACATTGGGAGCTCATCCTGCCTCCGGGCCTTTGCATCTGCTCCTTGGGGATTGAGAATGCTGAGCCATTAGTCTACAACATTCCACCTTGTCAACCTCGGTGCTTCTAGAGCACCTACTATGGCACAGCCCGAGATGGACGTGCATGTGAGAGACTCAGTGCGTGTTTGTGAGACACTCACTAGGCATGGAGCACTGTTCTAAGGAGTCTACGGGCATATAGGCTTCCTAGGGCTGTTAACAACCTGGGACATGCAGGTGACAGACACAACCTTGCTTGCTGAAAGCGAAGAGGACTTGAGGCATTTGCTGATGAAGATCAAGGATTACAGACTGAAGTATGAGTTACAGCTGGTGTTAATCACATAACTTCATGTCAACTTGATAAATAGAATGAAGGGGTGTAGTCTAGCCTGTCAATCAGGTCACAGCCTGATGATGCTTCCTTGTGGGTGTGGCTTCTCATGGGGATTCTAGGAACTTCCTCTCTCTTCTCCTGGGCCACGCTCTCTCTGTGTTTAATCTTCCTGTTGAGGAGACACACTCGGGGAGCTGGAGGAGCCATATGGAGACCTGCGTCAGTGCTGAGATGATGCCCCCACTGTTGGATCCACAAGACTTTTCACCCACCCACCCGTGATCTTCCTGCACTCAGCATCATTGCATGTGGCTGTGTGAGTCTGAAAAGGAATTTATACACTAATATCAGACATATGGGCTAATATTGGATTTATGGACCTAATCTGGACTGGGCTGGGATGTTTTCTCAATATACAATTGCTCTTTGATATAAAGCTCTCTCTTACACATATATGAGTGTCCCTGGACTTGTTTCTCTAGTAAACTCAGTCTAAGACACAACTCTGTGTAAAGAAGATAAAAATGTTCATCTCCAGGACCAATAGGTAGCATCATGATAAGTAGAGAAAAGATGAAAGTTGTCAAGGATTTTGTCTTGCTTGGATCCACAATCAATGGGAAGCAGCAGTCAAGAGATCAAAAGACGCATTGCATTGGGTAAACCTGCTGCACAGGACCTGTTTAGAGTATCGAAAAGCAAGGACATTACTTTGAGGACTAAGGTGCACCTGACCCAACCATGATATTTTCAAATTGCCTCCTATGCATGGAAATGTTGGACCTTGAATAGGGAAGACAAGAAGAATCAATGTATTTGAATTGTGGTGTTGACAAAGAATATTGAAAGTACCATGGACTGCTAAATAGCACAAACAAATCTGTCTCAGGAATGCTCCTTAGAGGCAAGGGTGACCGTGATAGTTAGGTTTATTGTGCCAACTGGGCCTCCATAGCGACACATGGGTGGAGTTTAATCAGATTGCAGCTTGATTGGAGGGTGATAGAGAAACAGATTTTCCCAGGCCTGCATCCTGTCTCTCTTCCTCCCTGGTGATCAGACCAGTGTGCTGCTGCTCGAGCTAGTTCTTTGCCTCAACAGTGTGCTGCACTGCCTGTGGCTGAGCCAACCTGTGCATCCTGTCACTAGAGCTTGAGGCTCTCTTGAGACCTGCTTCTCTGCTGTTGGTGCATACATCACTTGAGTTCGATTTCCCCTCAGGGCCTGCTTCACTACTGCCCCACCCTACTGTCTGCTGCCTGTAAGGCTGACTCTGCCTGTCTTGAGGGCAGACTCTGCTGTCTGCTTCCTTGACCTTGGACCCGGCAGAGTAAGGTGAAGGATCTTCAGTATATTAACAGTTCCACGAGAGTGAGTTGAACGGAACCTTCTGTACTGTTGTGTGGACTAATTAGCTGTTATATTCCTTCTTGCGGTATAAACCCATCTATATATCTGTATCTGTATCTATATCTATCTATAATCATAAGTGTCCTGGTTTTGTTTCACTAGAGAACCCTGCCTAACACAGGGATGGAACTTCGTCTCATGTGCTTTGATTGTTCTCAGGAGAGGCCAGTCCATGGGGAAGGATGCTGTGCTTGGTAAAGTAGAGGGGTAGTACAAAAGAAGGGGGCCCTCAGTGAGATGGATTGGCACATGGGCTCAAACACAGGAACGACTGGGAGGATGGCGCAGGAAAGGGCACTGTTTCATTCTGCTGTGCATAGGTTGGTCAGGACCAAGTCACTGGCAACTAACAACCACAGGGCTACTGGACACCATGCCACTAAGTAGGGGGCTGCTAAGAACAGAGAGTTAGTCTTACATTGTGCAGGGTGGGGGTGTGTGATCAGTGTGTCACTCATGCTGACTCCTTCAGAGGCTGTGTGAGAGAATGCTCCAGCTCTCTCTTCCTCTCTGCTGCTGGAGCTGCAGCCGTCCCTTGGCTTGGAGAAGCAGCTTCACACGCATCCTTCCTCTGTCTGTCTCTTTCTGTCCCTCCTCTTCTTTCTAGGACATTGCTCCTAGAAGCCAGGTGGCATACTGAGTGACACATTGGCTTTAAACGCCCCTGGCAGCTCTGTGGGAGAAAGACGAGGCTTTCTACTTCTGCAGGGATGTACGTCTCAGACACCCACAGGGCCAGTCTCCTCTGTCCTACGGGGTCGCTATGATGTGGCATTGGCTCAGTGGCAGTGAGTTGTTTTTTGTTTCTGTTTTGCCCCTAGAGGATTAGGATCCACCTATCTCAATATGACCTCATGTTAACGGATAGCATTGTCAAAGGCCTTCTTTCCAAACACCATCCCCCGGCAGGGACTCAGTGCGGTCCACAACGCCATGGGCTAGTTCATGTCCCAACAGCTCTATGGCGTGAGAACCAGTATCCTTCTTATTTTACAGATGAGGAAACTGGGGCACGGGCCCAGGAAGTAACATGCCCAAGGTGACGGAGCTGGTTCTGAGCAGAGCCGAGCATGTGACAGAGCCTGGTCCCTTGGTCCTAATGCTATTGCTATCGACTTGATGGCAGTGGCCTTGGCTTTGACATTCCTCTAGGAAGGATCCCTGGTGGCACAGTGGTTAAAGCGCTCAGCTGCTAGGCCACCAGCCACTCCTCAGCAGAACGAGGTGGCAGTGGGCTTGTATAAAGATGTCTAGCCTTGGAAACCCTCTGGGACACTTCCACTCTGCCCCCACAGGGTCCCTGTCACTCAGAAGGGACTGGATAGACCTGGTTTGGTTTGGAGATTTTTAAACCTGTGATCTCCATGCCTCAGAGAGTCAGGGGTCTTGAGCAGGTTCACAGGCCTGGATTTAAACTCTTGTCAGTCTGCCCTTACCTACCTGGAGCAGGCCCCGGGTGAGACCCCTCCATCATTCATAGCAGGGACATGGTCCTTATTCCCCTACCTTCAGGGAGTCAATATGGACAGTGGCCAGACAGGTTGGAAGACATTGGGACTGGCTTGGTTCAGCCCCTTGCCACCCATGAATAAATAATAGTAATAGCTCAGACTTATATAGGGTGCCACCAGCCTGCTCCTCCCCACCTGCAAGTTTGCCACACTGTCGTGGACTATGTGTGGCTGTGATGCTGGAAGCTTTGTCACTGGTATTTCAAATGCCAACAGGTTTACTCCTGGTGGACAGGTTTCAGCAGAACTACCAGAGTGGGTTACACAGGGCTCTCTAGAGAAACAAAATCAGAACACTTATGATTATGTATCTATGTGGATACGTTTATACAGTGAGAGGGAATATAACAGCTAATTAGGCCACACAGCAGCACAGAGGGGTCAGTTCAACTCACTTCCAATGAACAGTTAATATACTGGAAGTCCTTCAACTCATTTGGAATGCCGGGTCTAAGGTCAAGGAAGCAGACATTGGAGTCCTTTCTTGGGCAAGGCAAGCAGAGTCTGCCCACAGGTAGCAGACAGTAGGGTGGGTCTCTGTGGGGGTACAAAAGACTGTTCCCGCTCGACTCCCCTGAATATATATGTTAGTTTTAGGACACTGCTTACAACTAATGGTAAATGATGGTCAAGTTATCTCCCTGAAGACTCCACCATCCAGAGCAAGCAGGCACCACTGTTTCTCCCACAATGGGCAGGACTCACTCCCTGCTGTTAGGGACCGTGGATGGCTTCCCCTGAAAGCTTAAGCTAAATACAGTCTCGAGCTCTAGGGTAATCAAGGCTAGCCTGTCATCCTGAATCTAGGGTCCACCCATCCTGTCACATGTGTATCCCCAATGCCTCCCCTTCCTATTGCGTGTATACCCCTAGATCATCCCCCTCCCATTACTTTAGTACCAATAGCACAACCCCTTCCTGGGACATAGTCTTTACCTGTAATTAGGGGGCTTGCACGTCCCCCAAAAGATATATAAGCCTTGGTTAGTAATAAATCACTCTCTCTCCTGCCCTGTACCACCAAGGTGGTGAGCATGCTACCACGAGATGTGTCTGACTCCTTCAGTTTACTCTCTCTCCTATCTCTCATATTTACTATGACTTTACTATAATATTTACTAATTATTGCTGTACAATTGCGCCTACTGGACGTGTGATAATTTGTTAGAGCTGGGCTCCCCTGATAGGTCACCAACAGCCAGTAGTTCAGGATCTTAGCAAAGCAGGCAGGGATCAACAGGATCCGCCAGCCTCAGGCTCAGTGATGTGCGCACCAGCAGCGTGAAGAAACAGGTCTCAAAGTAGCCTCAGGCTCTAGCAACAAGATCGATGGGTTGGCTTGGCCTGGCCCCTAGGAAGTGTAGCTCACAGGTTGAGGCAGAGAACTAGCTAACGCAGCAGCACACTCCAGCACACTCTGATTGCCAGAGAGCAAGAGGGTGGGGGGTGGGGCAGGACTTGCAGAGCCATGTATCTCTTTGCCCTCCAATCAAACTCCGACCTGATTATTCCCATGTGTTCCTATTGGCCAGGCTGGCACAAGAAACCTATCACACCTGATGATCTTCTGAAAACTAGCCAATGAAAACCCTAGGGATCACAGCAGTGTCCTGTCTGAGGGGATGCCCGCAGGTAAGGGTCTAGCTTGGAAGGCTCTCCACATGCACAGAGGCCCCAACAACGGACTGGAGCATACGGAAGACCAGGAAGAAGGGGTAGTACCCGGAAGCAATTCCTTCTGTCTGACACAGGGGCTCCTAGGGTCGGAGATGACTTACGGACATCCACAGCAGCACAGGGAGGTAGCTTAAATGCTATACACACAATCCCCCTCAAAGGGCCTACGCATAGTGGACATTCCATCAAAGAAGTCATTGGACTAGGCCACGATGGGCCTCCTGAGGAAGCAGCTGAGTCACACGCAGGCACGGAGCTGACAGGTGACATACACGGAGGTGCAGCCAGCCTGCATTTCTCCCAAAGAGGGACCCCGGAGTGCCACGCGGGCCCCCTTCAAAGGCATGCTTGGAAAGCACGGTGTGCACGCATCAGAGCGCATCCGCCATTAGCGCGTAATTGCTGCCACAGGCGTCGCTAGCTGTGGTCTCCAGGGTCAGATTTGCAGCCAAGCCGGAAGCAGCCCTGCAGCGGCCGTGGTAAAGACAGAGGAGAGGAGGCCTCAGGGAAGGAGGCCTGGTCCCTGGGTGAACCTGCCACGCCAGCACCGGGGTCAGACCACTTTTGATGGAGTCTTGCAGTCTCCTGCTGCCCGCAGGGCCCAGAAGTGCCAGCATTTGAGTCTCTGAGCTGCACCTCCCACTAGGACCTGAAATGGCATCGTCGGGACTGGCAGTCCTGGCATTAAAGGCATTCTCAGAGACTCTGTGACACTCTTGTTGCGTGCAGAATACCACTGAATTCAGCCTTCGTAGCCAGGTGACTCAGTGGTTATTAGTGAGGTCGACAGTTCCTAAGACTGAGACTCTACTCCCCCAAAGAGTTACGGCCTCAGAGACCCAAAGGGTGACGAGGTGGCAGCACCAACTCTACGGCAGTGAGTTTGGGTTTGGGCTTTACCTGGTTTTATTTTGAGCGAGCCTCTAGCTGCCTCCCCTGGGTCGCTGGTTCACGTAGCTGCCTCCTGGCCAGCCCCTCTGTCTCTCAGGTTGTTCCCATGTGAGTGCATACCGGATATTGAAGAAACAGACACAGAGCCTGCCCTCCAGAGACTCGCGGGCTTATGGGGGAACCGAGACACGCTCCCCCAAACCGCGACCAGGCGCAAGAAGTGTTTGTGACCAAAGAGGCCTGTGGGTGCCTGGGAAAAGCAATGGCCTGACCGTTGCGACCAGTTCTCTGATCTGCACCCCGAGGCAGCGCAGCTCTACCCAGCATGCCTCTCTCCCCAGGGGATGGGCTCAGGTTCCCTGTTTTTGTTTTCTGATTGGAGATCAAAGGCTGAGAAATGCTGGACATCAAGCTCACAGTCAAAAATCAAAACAAAACAAACACCTCCGGATGGGATGGAGGGACTCTATCACCCTAACAGCTGGCACCTGCACGCCTCATGGGAGGAAGCGCTAAACTGCTTGGGGGAAAAATATTTTGACAAGTGCTGGGGAGGTAGGCAGGGACTGATGGGGCCTGGGGCCACGGCCTCAGAGTAAGGAAGGGTGCTGCCCTGGTGCTCGGGGGCGAGGTGTGCATCCTGGGATGAGGAATGGACTAGCACATGAGGAGGGATGATGGCAGTTATTTGTTGAGACTCTGGTCCGTGCTGAGGGAGGAGTGCACGCTGTACTTAATAGACTGCAACAGTCAGGGTGCCAGATCTGAAAACAGAAAAGAAAGGCAGTGAGCAGGAAATAGAGAAAGGGAACTGATTTAAAAGAACAGAAATAAGGAAGGAAAAAAAGGAGAGAGAGAGAGTGTGCACGCGCACGTGTGTAGCCTCCTCTGGCTAGCAGAGGCAGTAGAAGACATATCAACTACAAGCATATGGTTACTAAAAAGAATAAATAACAATGGCTTAAACCGAGGGACTGGGAGAAATCTCTTGTTCTCAGTAACTGGCCAGGGTACTATGATGGTTCTGCTCCGTGAAGTTGCTAGGCCTTCCCAGGCTTGGAGATTTCCCTGCTTTGGAAGGAGCTGTGACCTCCACCCCCACATCTACCAAATGTACGTTGAAGTCTTAACTATAGCGGTACCCGAACCAGCAACCTTGTTTGGAAGCAGACACTGTGAAGATGCTGAGAGTGAAGTTACCGGGAAGGCCCCCGCAGTAGGGTGGGTCCTAATCCAGCCTGGGCGGTGGCCTGTAGGAGAAGAGCCATTGAGAGACAGACAGATGGGGAGGCAGGACACAGGACGAGGAAGCGACACACCAGAGACTGCCTGGGGCTGGCAGCGGCAGCAGAGACCCGAAAGGGTCTTCATCTACCACCTTTGGGAAGAACGAAGCTCAGCAGACACCTCAGGTTGAGCCTCGGCGCTGAAACAATACATTTCTGATCTTACAAGTCAGCCAGTTGGCACCCTTGGCAGGGTGACTCCCACAATGGGCCCCGCCAGCAGTGGCCAGGGTGGCCCAGGAGTGGGCAGCAGCTTGTTCTGTTACATGCCAAGTTGCTAAGGATGGGGATGGGCTAAAGGGTATCTGATGACTATTGTTGTTACAGGACGCTGCAAGGAAGGCGCTTCAGAAAGTTCATGGAGAAATCCCGTTCCATTTTTCTAGGGACCTTTGGAAGCCCTGCTGTGAATCCCCAACCCTCCAGCATGACCTTCAGCACAGGCTTCCGGATGGCATCCTCTTATAAGTCTGGATTCCAGCCAGCAGGAGGGGGAGAAAGGAGAGGGCCGGGCAGGTCCCCTCCCATGAGGGAGACCTCCTGGCAGTGACACAGATCACTTTGCACACACCCCCCTCCACCCCTACTCTTGCCCCGCACCCCTTCCATTGTCTAGAACCTGGTCACTGGCAGGTCCCTGGAACATGGGAGGCTGGGAAATGCTCTATTCTGAGCAGCCATGGGCCCAGATGGCTACTGATAGGAACCAGAGCTCCCTGCTAAAGAAGGAGGCTTGGAGGGATCATAGAATCAATGGCTGGTTCCAATGGTCGGCTCAGAACATTGATAATAGCCAAGAGTGGCCACCGGCCACCGAGCGGGGCTTCCAGCCAAGGAAAGACCGCCAGTGTCTTGTGAGCCAAGGACAGAGCAGCCAGGGATTCCATACTCTGTGCACAGGTGGAGAAACGGAAACAGAGAGAGCCGTTCACGAAAGGCAGAGCCAGAACAGGGTTTGGGGGGGGGGGGCAGGGATAAAGGGAGGGAGGGAGGGAGAGAGAGAGATCCAGCCCACCGCTATCCTGGTCGAACTCAGCCCCCACTCATCTGCCAGAATCGGAATCCATGTAGGCAAGACCAGCAGAAGAATTGCCTGGTCCACCGTCGACTCGCTACATGAACACGTGCCCCTGGCTCTAAGGGGCCAACACGTGAGTTTCCTTGTTACGTAGCCAAATCCAGCCTCTACCTGCCAGCTGCCCACCGTGAGTGACCTAGGGGAGTTACTCGGCGGCTGCTATGGAAAGACATGGGACCCACCCGCTTCTTCCTTCTGGTAGGCTATACACGGGAGAGGGAGAGGCTGGTTTTGCAGCACCCGGCTGGAAGCAGACTGTGTGGGAGCTTCTCCAGCCCCCTGGGATGGCTGAGGCCCATCCAGAAGCGAGCCCTGCTCCTTGCCCGATGGCAGCCGCTGGTTTCCTTGAAAAGAAACTCATTTGCTAAAAGGACAGGCTGAAGAGGTGGGTAGGGGCGGGGCGGGGCAGGGTGTCTGTGGGGTTAAAGGCGAGAGCGAACCCCACAAAACATCACAGGTCTGGTAGGCGCAATTGTACAGCGATAATAAGTAAAGATTATAGTAAAGTCATAGAGAGCATGAGAATTAAAAGATGGAGTCAAGTAATGGAGTCAGACACAATTCATGGTAGCATTGCTCACCTCAGCTAGGCTTGATGGTCCTTGTGGGGGGAACCCAACCACGAGAGCAGGAGCAGCCTCGGAACCTGAGAACTGGGGAGCCTCTCCTGGCCCGAGAGCCAGAGGGCCCCGGGAATCAGGGAGAGCCTTTCAGGCTCCGGAGAGAGAGCCTCTCTTTATTGCTAACCAATCATTATATATCACTTTAGGGGGACATGATTATAGAATCACATGTCACAGGAAGGGGCAATACAATAGGCATACACATTGGAAGAAGGGGATCTATGACAGGCATAAGCGTAACAGGAAGGGGATGAGCTAGGGGTGTGCTCATAGGAATGGGAAGGTCAAGGGCTATACATGTGACAAGATGGGAGGACCCTAGATTCATAATGGCTACTTAACCTTGGTCATCCCTGGGCAGGTTTGACCTCTCTGGTGTCTCCTACAAGGAAACAGACAACTACTATCCTTATCAGAAGGGAGTGGACCCGACTTGTTGTGGGATAAACAGTGGTGTTTACTTGTTCCAGATGTCTGATAGCTCTCAAGGAGAATGACCCCTAATCTACTCCTGATGACCTCCAAAGTGTACAGTCATTCTCAAACTAAGTCTGGCATATATTTGGGGGAGACAACTTGGGAGAAGTCCTTCTGTTTCCCACAGGTGTTGGGCCTTCTGGGTAAGGAGGAAGCTTTGAGAGATGCCAAGAGATGTGCTCTCAGGGAGGCTTGCCCTGGGAATGTCCGTAAAGCCCCAGTTTAAGGAAGCAGGGGAACCCTGGGGGCACGTCTTGCGCAGTTTCCAACTCTCTGGGCCTGGAGGGGGGCAAGTGCCTACCTGACAAGGGTGCCTTGGTCCGAGCACTCGCACACGCAGGGCCCCATGCTCTAGAACAGTGGTTCTCAACCTGTGGGTCGCGACCCCTTTGGGGGTCGAACGATCCTTTCACAGGATCGCCCGATTCATAGCAGTAGCAGAATGACAGTGATGAAGTAGCATGGTAGAGGGGTCACCACCACCTGAGGGACTGTCTTAAAGGATTGCGGCATTAGGAAGGTTGAGAACCACTGCTCTAGACATTTAGGCCCCCAACTAGGGCCTTTTCTCGTCTTACAAGTAGGAGACAGGCCTGGGGGAACAGGGCTCGAACGGGACACCAGGAACCCAGAATTCCAATCTGGCTTTGTGGACACCCCGCGCTCAGTGGTTGCATGGTCACAAACAGGCTGCGGCAGCTCCAGAGCTCATGTCCATGTGGAAGGGAGGATGAAGGCAAAGAAGGTAGTCGTCTTTCTAACCAGCAATCTTTCCCGGGAGGACGACAGTACTCCTGAGACTGCTTGTTGTCACCCATGCCGCTCTATCATCTCAGACCGACCACCCGGGAACGTGCAGGCCCTCCCTGGGGGATGGTGACAACAGGAGGGTCACCTCTGTCGTAGAAGCAGGCTGGGAAGAGGAGTGGGGGGCTGGGCCTACAGCACTTGTCACAGACGTGAAAGTCTCTGGCTTGCCTCTAACCCCAAAGCTTGTCACCTGGTCCTCGCCAAATCAATCGGGGGACAGACAGGCACCCCCACCCCAGCCCAGTAGATGGGCATTGATGAGGGACCGTCAGGAGCGTGGGAGCAGAAGGGAGAGGCCTCTTTCCCTTACCAGCTAGATGATCTCGGGCGGGTCACTTACCCTCCCTGAGCCTTAGTGCCCCTTCCTCTGGAAAAGGAAAACAGTCTTAATGAGACCTGGCAGGCATTCAATGAGACAGACGGCCCCAGGGGTTCCCAGACCCTGAGAGGTGAGAGGGACAGCCTCCAGGGTACACCGTGAGCCAGGGCGAGCTGCGGGCTGCCTCTATGCCGAGCCCTGTCTGCCTTCCGCTCATCCCTCCCCAGACTGCACCCCCATTCTTCAGGCTGGAAAGCTGAGCATCCCAGAGGCTTTTAAAGTCCAGGGCTGCCAAGCCAGAGAGCAGGGATTCCAATTAGAACTGCGGGACCAAGGAGGCTTCTATAGGAAGGCACAAGGTCCCCAGGGCCACCCCACTCTGGCCCTTCCTGGGTCAGCAACTCAATGAAACCCCATCCCTCTGGGTTTGGCCTTTGCAGGACCCTGCCACTCTGCTGGAAGCCACCATCTAGCTTCCCTCCCTCCCAGGCTGCCTCCCCCAGCAGGAGTGGTATCCTGCCAGGTTGGCCCAGCCACTTCCAATTAGAAGCAATCTCCTGCCCCAGCAGGGGACAGAAAGCAGGCGGGGCCCAGCAGGGGTGCTGGCAGTTAGAGGGTAATTAGCTGTGGTGGTGGAAAGGCTCGGTGAATGAGGAGGCTGCTCACTGTCCAATCACTCGAAGCACCTGCTCCCGCCAGGCCAGCATCTTGTCCTCTAAGGATGCGGAAAGAAGAGATTTGCCACCCCCTTCACCCCACCAGGTCCTTCCGGGCCCTTGTGAGCACAGGACTGCCTCTCCAGCTTCTGAGTCTGAAGATTGAGACCCGGGAAGGCGGAGCAGGTTCTGCGGTTCTGCGGAGCGCACAGTGAGGGGATCCGGCAGAAGGAGGTCGAAAGCCCAGAGTCCCAAGTCTCCATTCTTCCCCCTCAAGCCAGCCATTGTTGCCATGTCCCGGCATCTGCGCCCTTCTGCTGATAGCTGAGTGCTTGGCTAAGGGAATAGGATTCAAAGTATTTATCAGCTCGGATGGTGGGGCCATTGGTGGTCAAATCCGGCGAAGCAGGGTCCCAAAGGTCCCCAGAGGGGCCAAGCATTAACCCCTTGGTTGCTGGATCATGGGGAGCCCAGAGGGGCTGGGGTGGCTGGGACTGTGGTGGGGAGGGATACTCAAGTCCTGGGAACAACCACATCTAGCCCAACCGTGGAAAAGCTTCCATTTTTAATAACCAGGCACTTCATGTGGGGAAAGGGAGCCCTGGTGGCGTGTGGTGGGTCGCACATTGGGCTGCTAACCATAAGGGCCACAGTTCAAAACCACCCGCCTCTCCTAGGGAGAAAGATGAGTTTGTGTGCTGATGTAAAGGTCTACAGTCAGTTCTCCTCTGTGCTGTGGGGTCAACGCCCTGGTGGCGTTGGTTGGCTTTGGCTGCCATACGCAGACACCCACCCGTTGGCCCATTGATGCTGAACAACAGGGGAGCTCCCAGACCAAGACAGACTAGGAAAAAAGACCCAACCATCTACCTTCCGAAGTCAGCCAATGAGAACTCTGGGTCACAGCTGCGGGAAATGCTGTTTCATCCTGTGTCCGGCTGTGAGTCGGGCCATGGCAGCTCCTAGATCAAGCCTAGATGGGAGCATGGATTACATTACATTATGTGCAGAGATAGAGACGTGGATACACACGTAACCAACTCACTAACTCTCTGCCCTCGAGTGCATTCCCACTCGTGCCCACCTAGAGGGCAGGTCGAACTGCCCCTGTGGGTTTCCGAGACTCTCACTCTTTATGAGGGTAGAAAGCCCCATCTTTCTCCCCGTTATCAGTAGACTAACTTGTCACCACTGTGCACCAGGGCTCCACACAGATGGATGTATACATACAGAGGGAGAAATGCATACATACTTCCTTACATACTGTATGAGTCTAGGTACTTTGGAGAAACAAATCCACAGCAACTCACGTATAAGAGAGAGTTTTATGCAAAGAAAATGTGCATCACGAAAACATCCCAACCCAATGCTGCCCAAGCCCACAAGTCCAACATTAACCCATACCCAACACCAGCCCACAAAGTCCTTCACCTCACAAAACAGAGGCAATGATGCCGACTGCAGGAGGAAAGCTGAGTCAGTGAACGTGTAAGCATCTCAGCACTGGCAGGGGTCTCCACACGGCTGCTCCAGCACCCAGGGCTGCATCGGGATAGATCCATGCGGCTTCTCCTTGGGGATGTCTTGTAGGAAATCCATCTTGCAAGCTGAAGCAGGGAACTGCTAAGGCAGCTGCACCCGATGCAACCATCACAAAACAAGAGACCCGAGAACTAGAAAGGCGAGGCTTCACCACCCATTTATCCCTCTGCCTTTCAGCCAGACCCACATGTGATTATCGGCCAGGCTGGCACAATTAACTAACTCACATACATATATACTTACATACTTACATCCATAGATCAGGTATGTATGGATCATAGAACAACAACAGCAATGACCCTAGTAGCCCACACTCGGTAGTATTCATTTTAGCCACGGCCAAGTCTGCCCTTAGAGTCTGTGTCTGCTCTCCAGACCAGCAAGCTGGGGCCAGGGAGGCTGCTGGTGTCTTTCTGCCCAGCCCACACCTCTCCCCAAACTCCAGAACTGGCACCCAAAGCCCAAGATGGGTGACTCAGCCCTTCTCCCAAGAGCAGGCACAGGACGAAGCAGACACTTCCAGGAAGCGCAGCCAGCCCTGGGGGAAGCCCCCATCTGGCTGAGGCAATCTGTCTGTCTGGAAGAGGGTGGAGTGTTCCAGACACTACACCAGCTGTGCCCCAAAGATTGTCCTTGCTAAAAAGAGCTTCCTGGGTAAATCCAGTTGGAAAGCACTACAAGCTCTTATCTCTCTAGGGAGTCCCAGTCCCAACCAACATATGACAGGCTCTGAAACATCCCAGTGTAAGAACACCTTTGGATTTTGCTTCACCAGACATTTCTCAGGCTTATTTATCCACAGAGTGCTTTGTTGTTTAACCCCGGTAGGTCTCAGAGGGCATGAGTTTGCCTTGGAATGCAGCTTTGGAAATTCTATGTCTGCAAATCCTTTCTCTGATCTCCACAGCCAAGACTTCACCATGTGGCCAAAGCTGATGCGGAGGCCAGGGCTGTGCCCACCTGGCAAAGGATGACAGGACTCATGAGGAGGGGGAGCAAGGGGATGGGGTTGATTTGTACCCCAAGGGCCCCCAGAAATGTGCCTGTGCTCCCCTAGTTGGTCTCACTCCACCAGCAATCAAAGCCAATCCAAAGGCTGGGGCTCAAGCCGTGCGCCAGCCGCCCCAGTTCCTCAAGGTGGAAGGAAAGTATAAAGCCACAGCGCAGTTCTGGGCTTCGGGAAAGAGACTCGAGGGCTCTGGGCTGGACCCAACTTAGTTCAGATGCCAAATTCACCTCTGGCAAGTCACACGACTTTTCTGAACCTCAGTTTCCATCTGTATAAGTAAGGTGGAGGGTAATGTATTGAGCACAGGGTTGTGGTAGGAATAAAGGCTTAATAACGATGACTTTAAACACCCCCACCCTCACCCCCCCATGAGTTGCTATTAAGTCAACTCAGACTCATGGCCAGTGAGGCAAGTCAATGCGGACTCAGTGGTTCCTTTTTCAGTACATCGCCAGGCCTTTACTCTGAGGTGGATGGATGGCAACAGCCAGCCTTCTAGTTCATAACTATGTACTGTTTGACTGCTAACAGCCAGGTCCACAGTTTGAAACCCTCAGCTGCTCGGTGGGAGAAAGAAGAGGCTTTCCACTCCCATAAAGAGTTACTGTCTCAGAAACCACAGATGCAGTTCTACCCCATCCTACCAGGTTGCTTTGAGTCAGAATAGGCTCGATGGCAGTGAGCTTGGGTTGGCTTTGGAAGTTGTCTCATGCTGAGGGCTAGAGCAGGTTGGTAAGCAGCTGAGGACCCTAACCAGGCCCGCACTTGCCCCAAGTCCTTACTCTAGTGGGCTCAGGACCCCAGCCACTTGTCAGTTCCCATTGTTCAAAAGCCTCTCCTCCAACACCCTGGTGGTACAACAGTTAAATGTTTGGCTGCTAATCAAAAGGTCAGTGCTTTGAACCCACCAGACTGCTCTGTGGGAGAAAGATGGGTTAAGCAGCTCCCATCAAGGTTATAGCCTCAGGAAATAGAGGAAAGAACTAGGAGGCAAAGGGCATTTATAGAGGTCCAAATACAGTCATATACATACGTAAATATATTTATATATGATGATGGGGAAATAGATTTATGTACATATGTCACGCGCGGATGACACGGCGCAACACGGACCGAGACAAGAATGGTCAGGACCCTTCTGGTAGATGCAATCTGCGAAGTTTATTTAAGCTGCCTCTTGCTCCGAGGTCAGCTGC
>NW_022103958.1:6265264-6293825 GCF_000313985.2 Echinops telfairi | reverse complement strand
GGTATAAATACCCTGCTCGGTGACGTGTCCTACCAGGATTGGTGCAATTTGATAATGCGTAGCGAGCGGCTGGCAGCGCATGCGCAACAAGCTTGTTTACAGCTTAGCTCTGACGATGCGGGCGCGGTCCGGCGCCATCTTGTAATGGCGTCCACATACATATATTTATAGGTTTAGCATTAAGGTTGCAGATGAGCATTAGGCCTCCACTCAAGTACTCCCTCAATGGAAGAACACTTTGTTCTATTAAATTGGCATTCCATGATGCTCACCTTCCCCACACGATCGCTGAAGACAAAGTGGGTGTATAAGCAAATGTGGTGAAGAAAGCTGATGGTGCCCGGCTATCAAAAGATATCGCATCTGGGGTCTTAAAGGGCTTGAAGATAAACAAGTGGCCATCTAGGTGAGAAGCAACAAAGCCCACATGGAAGAAGCACACCAGCCTGTGTGATCATGAGGTATCGATAGGATCAGTGTTCAGGCATCAAAGACCCAGAACTAAAAATCATATCATTGTGAATGATGGGGAGTGCAGAGTGGAGACCCAAAGCCCATCTGTAGGCAATTGGACTTCCCTTTATAGAAAGGTCACAAGGAAGAGATGAGCCAGTCAGGGTGCAGTGTAGTACCAATGAAACATACAACTTTTCTCTAGTTCTTTAATGCTTCCTCTGCACCACCACCCCACCACCACTATCATGACCCCACTTCTACCTTACAATTCTGTATAGATTAGAGCATGTACATGGATACAGATAAGAGCTTGCAACACAGGGAATCCAAGACAGATAAACCCCTCAGGACCAATTTGAGAGCAGCGATACCAGGAGGGTAAGAGGAAGGGGGGGGAGAAGGGGGGAACCAATCACAATGATCTACATATAACCCCCTCTCAGGGGATGGACAACAGAAAAGTGGGTGAAGGGAGACATATTGGTCAGTGTAAGACATGAAAAAATAATTATAATTTATAAATTATCAAGGGTTCATGAGGGAGGGAACGTGGAGGAGGGAGGGGGAAATGAAAAGCTGATATCAAGGACTCAAATAGAAAGGAAATGTTTTGAAAATGATGATGGTAACAAATGTACAAATGTGCTTGACACAGTGGATGGATGGATAGATTGTGATAAGAGTTGTACAAGCCCCAAATAAGATGATTAATAAAGAAAGAAAAAGAAACAAACAGATAGATAGATAGATAGATAAATAGATAGATAGATAGACATAGATAAGCCCCTTTAGAGTCCCAAGAATCCATCACCACAACCCTTCTGCGCTGACCTCTCTGCCTTCAATGACCTGGCCCAGCAGGTTCCTTCAGAAACCACTGCTTGGATTGACCTTTTTTCTAGAAGGCAGCCTAATGAGACCAAAACGAGTTTAGGACCAAGAGCCCCTGCTGCAATGATCCGCCGACCACAGCGATGTGTTTAAACATTGTTTTGACTAAACCCTTACATGTTGAACTGGGGAAAAACAGAGTATAGCCTCAGAAAACTCTCTGGGGCAGCTCGGCTCCAGTCCAGCAGGGTAGCTTCCAGCCACATAGGCTGATGTGCCCTTGAGATGTGCATTAGAGCAGAATTTTACATTTGATATGATCATCATCGGTTTGAAATTTGAACGGCTCCCCGTGGCGAGTGGGTTCAGGAGTGGACAGTGCCGGTCGACCATTCGGAGCCGCCCTGCCGGAGTGGAGCTTTTTTCCTGGGGATCACAGATGTGATGGGTCACTAGAACCCTTACTCGTCACGGAATCTGCGAGTGTTACGGCCGTGGAAGCAGGCTCTCTGAAGATTTATCAGCTAACTGGGAGTAAGTGGGTCCTAATCCGATATGAGGGGTGTCCTTAGAGAGCAGACACAGAGGGAAGATGGCCACAGACAGATGAAGGGATTGGAGTGGATCCAAGGAACACCAAGGATCATCAGACTGACCGAGGGCACCAGAAGCTGCAAGTGGGACAGCGTCTCTCTCGGGAGGACCCAACCCGGTCAATGTCCTGATTCCAGATTCTTCCTATGAACTATGAACCAATATACTTCTGCTCTTGTCCACACTCAAGCTCATTGCCAGTGAGTTGATTCCTACTGGTAGCTGCCCGTGGGATAGAATAGAACTGCCCCCGTGGGTTTTTGAGACTGCCGATCTTTACGGCAGTAGAAGGCTTCAGTCAGGGGAGCAGCTAGTGGTTTCAGACGCTGACTTGCTGGTGAACACACTACCAGGGCGACTTCCGGTTCATGTAAGCCCTCTGAGATAAGCAAAGATACTATTGTGATGACTGAGGTGCGCCTGGCCCAGCCATGGCATTTCCAATGGCCTCGCATGTGGGAGGAAGCGGGGCAGAAAGAAAGGAAGCCCGAAGAAGAATCGGTGCATTTGAATCAGGGTGTTAGCAAAAGCTATGGAGTATACCAGGGACTGGCTGAAGAATCAATCAGTGTCTTGGGGAAAATGAAGCAGAACACTCCTTAAATTGAGGATGGCTTCATTTGGACATGTCTTGCTTAACTCGGATCCACCAGAAGGAGGGCCTAGTCCCTGGGGAAGGGCAGTATGCTTGGTAAAAGTCAGAGAAAAAGAAGTAAGGTCAGAGGAAAAGAGGAAGCCCTTCAGTGAGATGGATGGGTTGACAGCGTCTGAAACCAGGGGCTCAAACATACCTAACATTGTGAGGGTGGTGTGGCCGGTCCATCCTCTGGTGTCAACTTGAGACTCTTCAGCGTGAGGAGGTGAAGTTTAGGCTGTCCATCAGGGTGCAGCTTGATGACCTCATTTGGAGGCACTACAGAGATAAATAGCTTGCTGGAGGCGGGACACACACACATTGCGGGCCAGACATTCCTTCTGACAAGCCACCTGGTGCTATGCTAATGGCAGCTAGAGCCTTGGAGCTGGTGGAGCCTCATGGAGACCACGCCAGCAGTAAGATGTTTCCACCACCACTAGATCCACAAAACTTTCCACTCACAGGCCTGTGATCTTGCTGCATTTGGGGTCATTGCATGTGTTGCGTAAGACTGAAGAGGAATTTACAGACTGATATCAGACACATGAGCTAATATTGCAGTTATGAACTTGATCTGAACTGGGCTGGGATGTTTTCTTAATATACAATTGGGTAATCTTTATAGAAAGCACTTCCTTATACACATGAGTGTCTATGAATTTGTTTCTCTAACACAGATGGGGCAGGACTAAGCAATGTTTTGGCGTGCATGAGGTCACTCTGCATTGGAGCTAACTCAATGGTGCCTGACAACATAGGCTACCTAATGTATGGTACTTGTAAGAAACCCTGGTGGGATGGCGGTCACTCATTGAATTGCTAACTGGAGGGTCAGCAGTTCGAAACCACCAGCTGCTCTGTGAGAGACTATGGGGATTTCTGCTCCAGTAAAGGGTTACAGTCTTGGAAAACCACAGGGGCAGCTCTACCCTGTCCTGTAGGGTCGTGATGAGTGGTAAATCGACTTGATGGCTGAGTGTTGGTGTTGTAGGAGCCCCAGGAATGAACACAGAACCAACATTCTCTCATGCACAGAGCAGGGGGTCCGAGAAACCTCATGGGTGAGTGGCTCTGTGGTTGGAGAATTATGTCACCTCTCAAGGAGCCCTGGCAGAGCAGTGATTAAGTGCTTGGCTGCTAACGAAGAGGTTGATGGCTTCAATCCAGAAACCACTACTTGGAAAAAGAGGTGGCAGTCAGCTTCCGCAAAGATGGCAGCCTAACAGCCCTCTGGGGCAGCTGGATTCCAACCCACAGGGTGGCTGGGAGGCAGCATGGACTCCACTGCAGCACGTGCGCTCTCTCTTTCCCGCCTACCTATCTGAGGGCACTTGCAACTCTCTATAGAGGAAGCCCAAAGCCTCTTGCCCGGGCCGATAGAGAGCCTCAAGATGCAGGGAGACACGGTGGAAGCGGTGCCGGGTTTCATCTTGCTTGAATCCACAATCAATGCTCATGGAAACAGCCACCAGGAGATCAAAGCATGTACTGCGCTGGGCAAATCTGCTGCCTAAGATCTCTTTAAAGTATTGATGCACAAAAATGGAGGACTAAGGCGTGCCCGGCCCGAGGCATGGCCCAAGTTCAATGGCCTCCTCTGCGGGTGAAGCTCGGACGTTGAATGAGGAAGACCCCAAGAAGAACAGAGGCGTTGGGAAGGTGCTGCTGCTGAAGGTGCTGAAAGCACCACGCCCTGCCGGAAGAACAAGCACCTCTCTCTGGGCAAGCGCCCCGTCAGGATGCTCCTGAGAAGCAGGGACAGGTTATCAGGAGAGACCAGCCCCCTGGAGAAAGACATGCTGCTTGGTGCAGTAGCGAGGCAGCGAACAAGAAGACCCCCAGCAAGATGGATGGACGCAGTGCTTGCAGTCATGGGCTCGAAGATCACCAGAGTTTGTGAGGATGCAGCAGGACCGGGCAGTTTCACTCTGGTGGACGCAGGGTCGCTGGAGCCGGAACCCACTTGGTTTGTACTAATCCCTGAAAGCATCCATTGAGTGGCACACTGCCCACTGAGCCTCATCCTCCCTCCTTAACAGTCCCCACCCCCACCCCCTTGCTGAAGAGGCATCGGGCAGGAGGAGGAGCTCAGCTCCCTGGGGACTTGTTTGCAGCAGGACACTTATTTAATCAATCAGCTCGATTAGCTGCAGAGAAGCTGGGAAGTGGCGGTCTAGCCTGGCATGGGCACTAGCGAGGAGGCAAAGGGCTGGGGTGGGAGGACTGGGCTCCGGGGGGCGAGTGAGTCACAGCCAAGATGCTGGTCTTGAGCTTTTTAATCAAGAAGGCTCTTGATGGGTTTCTGGTAGATGAGCCCCAGGACTCAGGGGTTGGAGAGAATTCTGTGTTAGGGATTTTTTTTTTATAAAGGAAACAGGAAGCTTGGTTCCTTCCTGCTGCTTGGCAGGAAGTCTGAGCAGAACTGGGATTATATTTGGAAAGACAAAAGTGGGAGAGAAAAGTCAGGGGTCTACAGTGCCTGAAAGATAGTTGGCAGGGACGGTCCAGGTTTCTGTGCTCAGCGCTGGCCCCATTGCCCCCTGGGTAGGAGGAGAGGCTCACCATCCTGAGCCTGTATCCTTGATGCCCGAGCGTGTCTAAGGTTCTGTTTTCTCCTCAGTACCACGAGTTTACAGGTGGCAGAGATTTCAGGGGAGTCATTCGTGTGATAGGAACCCGGTAACACTGTTGGGTAAGCATCGGACGACAACCCCCCAGGTTGTCCGTTCAAACCCACCAGCCACTGCACAAGGGAAAGGGGAGGCCGCCTGCTCCGGTCAAGACTGATAGCCTCAGAACCCTCTGGGTAGGGTCGCTACGCATGGGATTCGGCTCCCTGGCAGTGGGGTTTGGTTAGGAACTCCTGTGAGGTGTGCACTAGAGAGTCCACGCTCAGCAAACGACAGCCCAGGGGGTTATCCTCATTGCCATCTGCCAGGGCTTCGAGTGATGGAGAGGTCAGGAGAGACGTCGCTGGCTGAGACGAACTGGAGAGGCGGGGCCAGGGTGGCTCAGAAGTGGGGCTGAGGGGACTTCACGGAGTCCCACACGCATCCTTGTCGTCCTGTGGGTATGTCCAAGATAAACCGTTGTTGTCAGGCGCCGGCTCACGGGGACCCCACGTACAGCGGTCCTGTGCCATCCTCACAGGAGTTCTTCTGTTTGAGACCAGGGCGACAGCGTTGTGTCACTCCTTCTCGGCGATGGTCTTCTCTTTTTGCTGCCCTTTCCCGGGGGCTGGCCTCTCCTGAAAACATGTCCGGCCGGCGGCGTCCGTGAGATGAAGGCTCCATGCTGACTTCCAAGGTGCTCTCTGGTTCCTAGCACCGTAATTCAAGTGCGTCCATTTATCTCCGCTCTTCCTTCTTCAACACCCTGAGTGGCAGCGAAGCCCAAACCCCAACCCACGGCCACTGAGTGGATTCCAACTCAGAGCGACCCCACATGGGGTTTCTGAGGCGACACCGCTCTGTGCGAGCCGACAGCCTCATCTTCCTGAGAGTGGGCTGGAGCCACTGACCTTCTGGTTAGTAGCTCAACACTGAACCCACTGAGCCACTGCTGCTTTTTCACAGCCGTGGAATCTTTCTTCAAAAATGGCATGCAGCTATCCTCTTACTCTGCCTTGCCAACCGCTGGATGTCTGTCCACCTCGCTGTCCCAGTAGACCGTCTAGGCCGGGTCAGCTGGGATCCCCATTGTACCCCAGCTGTCCAGCTTCTGCCATGGCTAGCTGTGTGGCTGAGTAGGAGCCGTCCCAGGAAGTGCGGGGGAAGTAATGAAGGCAGTTCTGTAGCTCCCAGTGGTGACCTCACACCTTGCTGAGAGAACAAGGCCATTGCAAACCCTCTGGCCTAGCCTTCTGCTTCTGGGCAGGATGGGCGCCCTTGGCCATGTCCTGGTTGTCTTGGACTGCTGCAAGAGAACCTTCACAAAAAGGTGGCTTTAACAACAGAAATGTCTTCTCTCGTATTTTAGGGGGCTAGATGTCCAAACCCAGAGTACTGGCTCTCTCTCACTGTTGGAGAAAGGTCCTCATCTCTCCATCTACTGCTCCTGGGCCTATCCCAGGTGGCTAGGCCTCTCTCCTCTGCTCAGATGGCTCAACTTCTTCTATCTCTCCAAAGAGATCCCACTCAAGCTCCACCCTACAGGGATCCTGCCTCGTGAACAGAACACCGATAACCCACTCCCAAATGGGTTTATAAGCACAGGAACGGAGGCTAGGATTAACAGGGGCAGCATTCAATCCATAGCAGCCCAAGTCAGGGGGACAGAGCCCTGGGCAGGAGGCTGAACTAGCCTCTGTTCTCAGGATCATCATCCCAGCTGGGGTCAAGGGATGGGATCAGCCCTGCCTGAATTCCAAGAGCTAAGAGTAGAGACTGGGTACTTCCTTTAAGGAGCACCAGGGTGGTGTGTCCCGAAGGATCGAAAAAGTACTATGCATTCAACAGTCAGCTCTGTAGGGCCCACAGTTCTCCTCAGCCACCCTTCTCCCTTCCTCCAAGGCTCTCTCCCCCACCCCCATCCCCCCAAAAAAGACTTCCCACATCTCCTTCCCTATAAGGCTCAAATCCTCCTGAAGGGCCATCTGCCACCCCTCTCCCCCAAACAAGACCAAAAAATAAGACCTGTTAGCATGGAGTTGATTCCAAACCATGGCCGAACCCTTTTGCTGCAGAGCAGAGTTGCCCACTGTGCTTCCTTGGCTGTAATCAGGTGGCCAGGCCTTTCTTCTGCAATACTTCTAGATGGGTCGGAACTGTCCATTTCCAGTTAGGAGGCAAGTGCAAACTCTTTGTGCCTTCCAGGGACCTCCCTCTCCCTTGCAGTCTCTGAACACGGAGGTGGCGGTATGTGTTAAGGAGTCGATTCTGACTCAAGCAATCCTAGGGCCCTGGTGGTGGAGTGGTTGCATGTTGGGCTGCGATCCACATGGTTGGCAGTTCGAAACCACCAGCGGCCCTGGCAGGAGAAAGACTAGGCTTTTTCTACTCCTGTAATAGTCAGTCGGGGACCCACGGGGCAGTCTGTGCATCAGCAGGGACTGGATAGTAGTGAGTGGACAGAGCACTCCTACGGCACAGAGCAGAGCCGCCCCGGAGGGTTTCTGAGGCCATTCTCAGGACAGCAGCCGGTCACCCAGTCTTTTAACTTTCCGAGCACCTGGCTGGTTCACACCGTGGGTCTGTGGGCTAGCACTAGTGTTCAACGGGCGGGCCGCCAGGGCTCCTCTGTATATATAATCACCCGCTGTTGGGTGCCATCCAGGGAGTTCCGACCCATGACGACCCTGTGCACAGCAGAACCAAAGGCGGCTCCACCCTGCGCCACCCACACCATTGTTCTTACGTGGGAGCCCATTGCTGCAGCCACTGTGTCCGTCCATCTTGTTGAGAACCTACCTCTTGGTCCCTGGCCCTGCACTTTACTGAACAGCACGATGCCCCTTCCCAGGGCCTGGGCTCTCTGATAGCATGTCCCACGTCAGCGGGCTGAAGTCCCGCCGCCTGCTTCGGAGGCGCAGCCCGGCCATGGTTGCAGATCTGCGTGCAGGTGAATACTGTAGCGGTTGCCCGCCCGAGTAAGACGGTGCTTCTTCCGAATGCCATGAGCTTCTCAGGGGCATGGGGGGAGGGACAAGAGGGGTCCCGGCATCCGGTGATCACTAGGGCCAGGCTTGAGTTGACAAAGGAGGGGACAGGGAGGCTGCAAACAGGGAAGGCAGGGGTTGAAGGCACCAGCAGGCTTCTCCACAGCGATGTCTTCTGGAACAGACCCAGGGGGACTAGGTTGTTGCAAATTATGTCTCCCCAGGAGAACGCTATCATTTGATTTCCAGCAAATTACAGAATTACGGGGTGGAGATGGCTGGGTCGGTTCTGTATTTGGCGCTGTCATGCCAGTGGATCCCGCGAGAGCTTCTGGGATGGCGCTCGCAAACCTGATTAAGGAACGCCACGTACTCCCTCCAGACGGGGGCCAAGGTGCTCACAGAAGAAACCCTGGCTCAGGCAGCCTAAGCCACTGGACCCCCACCCTCTCCCCCACCACCCCAGGTCCCCCGGCACTGCCAGTTCCCATCAGCTCAGAGGATGCAGCCACGGCGGGGTGGGGGTGGGGGCGGCAGCTGGCAGATGCTGAGCTGCCAGAAGGTGTTGCTGGCACGTCGATGGGAACCAGATTATGCCCAGCATCCAGGGAGGTTGGGAACATGTGCCGAGAGGAACCAAGGAGGGTGTGAATGAGCACATCTCGTCGGAGCAGGGGAGAGAGCTGGGGTGGGGCCCGGGGTGGGAATGAGAGCAGGCCTCGCTGCCATGTGAGGCTTGCTACCTGTGGAGGACATCTGGTGTTTTGCCCGCTTACCGCAGTTCCCTCCTTCAGGAAACAGCATCCTGGTTTTCTGTTGAGGAAGTCCCCAGCCTCCGCTCTCTGCCCCTGTAATCCAGGCAGGGCTCGGGAGTCGGCAGCCAGCCTTGTGGGGGCCGAGGGCAGCCATGTCGATCGGTCGGCAGGTTTAAGTTTCATGGACTACGTTGATCTAATCTGTTAGATTCAAACACACAGCCGTCGGGTCAATGCTGACTCTCTCAATGCTTCTAGAACCGCCCCTGTGGGTTTCTGAGACTGTAACTCTTTATGGGAGTGGAAAGCCCATCTGTGTCCCAAGGACCTGCTGGTGGTTTAGAACTTGGGACCTTGTGGTTACCCTGCCGATGTGTAACCACCACGCCACTAGAGCTCCATCGATCACAGTGAGGTGGTTTATATACTTATCCTCCAAAGTGTTCCCTGTTTCCCAAATGAGAGTTTGGAATGAGAATTACTATCTGAGCCCTGCTTGGGGTCAATGTGGCCCCTCCAGCTTTCTTGGTCACGGTACAAGACAGACAAAGGCAGCCATCTATGAATAGATGTTAGGATAATGAAGCAGAGAATTCCGTTTATGGCCTCACTGTATTTGATTTCACTGACTGTGTGTGACGGCTTTCTGTCATGTATCCTAGGAATTGTAGCCCACCGCATGCTTCACGTAATTAACATTGTTAGGACAACAGTAGAAATGTCGCTTGGAAACAGAAGGGAGCTGAGTACCCAGCAAATAGCCTTTGTTGCAATCCATGCACGTGAATGATGGTGCTGGCAAAGAACATTGCCAGCAGCATGGACTGCCAAAAGTCCACTGGGAAATGTTCAGCCAGGACACTTTGGGCCCCTGAAGTGCAGACGCTAAGTCTCACTCTCCAAGCCCAGCCGGCTCCATCACGAGTCTCACAGTAGGTTGTTCATTGCTCTCCTCTCTACCCCTGGGAGTAGTTATGAATTCGTCTCAGTCGCTCCGGGGAGCAGACCTTAACAGCAAGCGAACCCGTGTCTCAAATCCAGACGTGGCCCCAAGGCACGTCCTGAGCCACAGCAATGAGCATGAGCCCTGGGGCAGGGAAGGTGACAGATGAGATCAAGTTCAGGCCCCAGGGCTTGGGCGGGGATCCCTGGGAAAGCAGCATCCCTTTTCCAACTGCGGTTGCTCAGCAGGAGGGCTGGAAGACCTTCACCAGGACAGGCCTTGTCTCAGGATGAAGGCAGCGCTAAGCAAAGTGGAAGTAGGAGCCTAGACCAAGACCGACTCTCATTCCAGCGCCTGGATCCAGCTGCACCTGAAGCACATCTCCAGTACTTTTCTGGTGACGTGAGGAAAGCAAATCCCCTTGCATCTTGAAGTTGAGTTTCTATCATTCACTGCCCAAAGAACTTGAATGAACACCTCATCTCCTGTCCTACACTCCAGCCATGTGAGCAGAACTGCGAGTTCTCGGAACAGGCCAGGCACCCCCACCCCTCGCCCACCCCCACCCCAGGCTGTTGCTCAAGATGTAACCTCTACCGTGGGAGCACAAGGAGCTCAGTGGTAGAATCCTTGCCTTCTGCGCAGGAGACCCAGGCCCAGTCCCCTGCCAGTGCGCCTCATGCAAAGCCACCCTCCATTACCGAAGGCTTGCTTGCCGCCATGGTGCTGAGCAGCCTGCGGTAGCACTTCCTGGCTAAGACCCTAGGAAAAAAGGCCTGGTGATCTACCTCCCATGATCAGTCAATGAGATCTGATGGATCACAAGGTATCATGGGACGGCACAGCACGAGGCAGCGTTTTGCCCCTTTTGTGCCTGGTGTCACCGTGAGCCTGATTTGACTCAAAGGCGAACAACAGCAGGACAACCTGAACTGGGCATGCCATCCTTGGCTCAGGGCATCCAGTTGAAATCCTTGTGTCCCTCAACTGTCTCCCCTTCAAGGATCACGCTGAGAGGTGCCTCTCAACTTGCGTTCTCTCTCCCACTCCCATCACTGACAGAGTGGACTTCTGTGTGGGACCATGCCTGGAGACTTTGAGTCTGTCCTGTGTTTGCATGCATAGAACCCCCTCTGTACTGAGCCCAGCGCCGCACCGGGAACCTCACAAGCACGGTTTCTTCTCATCCTCAACGCCCCCTCTTGAAGCAGGTGTCTGGACAGTCTCCATTCCATGTGTGGGGCACTGACTCGGAGAAGTGGAGACGCTGCATTGCTGCGGCCTTGTTAGCACAACAAGGAAACCCCTATTCTCCAAGGGCATCGCGCCCACAGGTTAGGACCCCAGTGGTTAGGACCACACTTATTCGGATGGTGTGTTAGTCTGGGCGGACTAGAGAAACAAATTCACAGATACTCATATGTATATAAGAAAGAGGTTTATATACAAGAGCAATTGAATATCGAGAAAGCAGCCCAGCCCAGTCCAGATCAAGTCCATAAGTCCAATATTAGCCCGTATGTCTGATAGCAATCTATAAAGTCCTCTTCAGACTCATGAAACACATGCGGAGACGCCAAGTGCAGAAAGATCACAGGCCAGTGGGTGGGAAGTCTTGTGGATCCAGTGGCACTGTAAACATCTCAGCGCTGGCAGGGGTCTTCACTTGGCTCCTCCAGCTCAAGACACTAGTATAGCTCCATGTGTTTTGTCAGCTGCAAGTCTCCCAGGGAGTGAGCAAAGAGAGTGTCTCCCAACTCCAAGGAGGAATACCGGAGTTCCCAGAATCCTCAGGAGAAGGCCCTGCCCACACAGAGGCCTCACTGGCTATGACCTGATTGACAGGCTAACCTCCACCCCTTCACTCTGAATCCTCTCAAGCTGACAAACGATGATATCACCGCCGCAGATGGGACACCACACACTTGATGCCAGATGATGGCCAGCTCAGAGAAGGGGGAGGCAGGACACTGGCAAGGGACGGGGTCAGACTAAAGCTGGTCCCGTGCCCCACGGCCCTCTGCAGCAACTGGCCACCAGGAAGAAAGAGCAGGAAAGACGGGTAGCCTCTCCCAGTTGCTTCCAGGAGAAGCCCCCTGGAGCCAGCTCCCCTGTTGTCCTCGGAACAATGACTCTGAGCCAGGAACTGTGCTGGGACAGGGTGCCCGCTCTCCAGCTCTCCTCCCCGCTGCCAAGGACCTGTCTGTGATGGGGTTGGCAAAACAGGGCGGGGACGGTGATAAAGCACCAATCCAGAACTTCTTGGCTGGGGGGGTCACCACAACATGAGGAACTGTATGAAAGGGTTGTAGTGTTAGGAAGGTTGAAGACCCCTGGTTTAGAGTCTAAATTTCAAGATGCTCAAAGGATGGAGGGAGGGTCTTGAGTAGTTCCCTGGGCTGAGCCTTCTCCTCATCCTGTGAAACCGAGCCCTGCAAACTAACCCAGGTGATTTGAGCACCTCACCTCGCCCTCAGCCCGCAGGGTCCGCCTGAGTCCATGCCATTGCCTGGAGGACCTGGGTGATTTGTGCTTGGCCGCTGTCTGCTAGAGAAGAGTACACCTGAGACGCAGAGGAGACCTGGGGATCAGACCTAACCCTATCTCACCACCAGTGCCGCTCAGCCCACACCCTGCAGAGGCCCGCTGGACCCCAGACCTACACGTGCCAAGGGCCAGATCGGCTTTTGTTGGAAGCGGCAATCTGCTGGTGGTGCTTCAGCATTGCTGTGGCAAAGGTTGGCGGTTGAGGATGGAATGGTCTCCGTGTAAGAGAGAACTTTATATCAAAGAGCAATTGTATAGTAAGAAAACAGCCCAGTCCAGATCAAGTCTGTAAGTCTGATATTAATCCATATGTTTGATGCCAATCTACAAATTCCTCTTCAGACTCATGTAACACATGCAATGACGCTGATTCAGGAAGTCACAGGCCAGTGGGTGGAAAGTCTTGTGGATCCAGTGGTGGTGGAAGCATCTTAGCGCTGGCCTGGGTCTCCGTGTGGCTCCTCCAGCTCCATGGCTCCAACTGCATCAGCATTGCTCCATGTGGCTTATCATTAGGAATGTGTCACAGGGAGTGTGTGTATCTTTGTCCCACCTCCAGTGAGCTAATTATCTCTGTAGTGCCTCCAAATGGGACCTGATTGACAGACTAAACTCCACCCCTTCGCTCTTAATCACCTTAAGTTGGAACCAGATTATATAACTACCACAGTCTCCTCCACTCCCTACGGTTCCCAGGTGGAATTCCTGGCCCTGTACCTGTAGGATGTGAGCCTATTAGGAAGTAGGGGCTCTCCTTTGTTATGGTAATGAGGCCAGGATAGTGTCAGCTGGGTCCTAAAACACATTGCTTATTAATTATAAAAACAAAACAACCCAGTAGAGGCACACCTACATAGGAGAAGACAAACCCCATGTGATCCAAAGATCATCTAGGATCTCTGAGGATCACCAAGGGTCACTGGCAGACACCAGGCTCTAGGGGAGGGGCTTGTAAACAGAACGTGGCTGTTCGGTGCCATCAGGCCAGTTGTGACCCAGAGCAATCCCATGCCCAACCGAAGGACACGCTGCCCGGCCCTGTGTCCTCTGTACCACTGTTCCTCCGCCCGAGCCCACAGCTGCAGCCACGGCATCACTGCATCTTGCTGAGAGCCTTCCTGTTTTCCACTGCCTGTGATAGGTAGGTTTATTGTGCCAACCTGGCCAATGAACACATGTGGGATTAATTGAAGGGCGGAGAGATAAATGGCTCAGTGAGCCTCACCTTTCTAGTTCTTGGGTCTCTCGCTTTTTGATGATCGGACCAGTGTGCGGCTGCCTTAGCTTGTTCTCTGCCTCCATTTGCAAGCTACACTACCTGTGGGACACCTAACCCGTGGACTGTGTCGCTGTAATTTGAGATTCCTTCAAGACCTGCTTCGCCACACCATTGGAATTTATATCGCTTGAGCCGGGGACTGTCGGACCCTGTCATCTGGCTGACTGTTGGTGACCTGCCTTGCTCTTTGCTGCCTGTGGCCAGATAGCCTGAATTGCTCTACAGAGGACTACCCAGCAGCCCTCAAGACTTGAAGGACTGCCAGTGTATTAGCTGTCTCACGAGAGTGAGTTGCACTGAGCCATTTGTACTGCCTTATAGATTAATTGTTTATTTCTTATGTTATATATATGTAAATATATGTAAAATCAATAGTGTCCTGGTTTTGTTTCTTTAGAGAACCCTGTCTAACATACTGCCCCTCCAGAATAAACAGAGATGAGACCCTTATTTGGACCTGTGGAGTCCAGGACTGTGGGACCATGTGTTTCTTTCTTTAAAAACACCCCTCCTGGTATTTCTGCCACCCAAGGAGACTAAGACCGCAGTACAAGTACACAGAGAGAGAGATTTAAAGAGGGCAACCGCACAGTCATCCCAAACACACACCAGCTGTCAGCCGCGCACGCACTGCAAAGATGTAAGTGCGGGTTAAAATCCACATCCAAATCTCCCCTCAAGCCTCGGGGGCTGGGACGGAATCACGTTTGTTTCTCTTCTCTCCACCTGCCTGCACCCCGTTCCCTTTTCTGGGTCATTCTCCACAACCTACAAACCTGCTCTGCTCTAACTTCCCTCGTCGGGCAGCAGACAGCAGCCCCCAAGCAAAACAAAGTCAGAACATTCTCTCCGTCTTGCCTTCGCCTGCACACCGCTTTCATCCATGACCTTTTCACACAGAAGCCTGGGCACGCGTCGCCGGGCGACCTGTGTGAAAGCACATCATCTCCGTCTGCTCGCCTCTCGTCCTCTCGCCAGGAGCCCGGCGGCGTTGTCGGGTGAGTGGTTGGACTACTCATCACAAGTTCAGGGGTTCAAACCACGGCCGGTCTGCAGGAGATAGTAGAGGCTATGTGCGCCCATAAAGACCCACAGCCTCAGAAGCCCCAGACCGAGTTGCTGTGACTCAGATCCAGTGGAGGGCACTGGCTTTTGGTCCTCTGCCTCAGAGACCTGGTGGCCCTGTGGGTCAAGTGTTGGGTAAACTACAAGGTCAGCACTTAGACCCACCACCTGCTCTGGGGGAGAAAGATGACGAAGCTCCCTGCACCCGGAAAGATCTCCTCTTATAAGCAGTTCTGCTCTGTAGGGTCGACTCGATAGCAGGGTGTTTGACTTGGTTTTGTCCCCTTGCCGACTTCAACCAGGGGTGGCTAACACATCTACTCCTCTGTATTTTTGGTTTTGCCCCTCATGGCACAAGGGGTAAGTGCTTGGCTGCTAGCCAACAGACAGGCAGTTCACATCCCCGGAGGAAAGACCTGGCAGTCTGTGCCCACAAAGATGGAACCACTAGGGGAGCAGTGGTGTACTCCGCTTCATGGCTAACAGCCAGGGTGGTGACATGATATTGGTTATGAGCTGGGCCACCAAATGCAAGGTCAGTGGTTCGAACCTACTAGTCTCCCCAAGGGAGAAAGATGAGGCTGCTCCCATAAAGAATGACAGGGGCAGAATCCCATATGGGGCAGTTGTGCTCTGTCCTGTAGGGTCACTAAGAATCGGGATGGATTCCATGTCAGGGAGTTTGGTTTGGTTTTAGGCACAGCGACGAGTCCACCGAACTAACTCTGGTCGGGATTCTCAAGAGTTTCCCTGCCACAGCGATGGATCCTGAGCGGAGAGGTGACTCAGGGTACCTTCTGAAGGCGCCCGAGGGAAGGATGGCTCCCTGAGGATCCCTGGTGGGGTCCTGGGCGCCTGCTCCTGGCTCTCCACTCTCAGACCTTCATTTTCATAAGCTCCACGTTCCTGCTCTTCCAAATGCCTCCCTCCAGCCTGCCCACTTAATTGAAGCCAATTATTTAGTACAAAAGAGCAGGGAACACATTAATTCATGCCTTTGTCCCAACAACAGGGCTTTGAACAAGGAGCTCAGCTGGCTCTGTCCCCGAGAGCTTCTCATTAGGCACCAGCTGAGTTCAGCTTCTGGGGGCGAGACTGAGTCCTGTCAGGCTCACGCTGGGTGACAAGAGCAATTTGTGAAGAGCCTCTGGGTGAAGGGCCTGGCTCTGCTCAGCGCTTCTTGACATGAGACAGGATTTGCAGAGAGTGGACAGGCCGTGGGCATTGAGGCGGGAGTGGCTGCAGGAAAGCCTGGTGTCCTGACCCCTGCGACGGTGACAGTCACGGTGCCCCAGGGGTAGCCTTTGCAAAGCATTTAGTAGGGTACCAGAATGTGGTACGGGCTCATGTTAGCTATGGATGCTCACTTGTGAAAGCGAGCTTGTTACTGCCTTCAGAACCTCCTGTTGTAGGCTTTGTTGTCAGCAGTTGCTGATGCTGTTGTCTGTTCTGCCAACTCGATTCCAACCTGGAGGGGACAAGCCGAGGCAAGGACAGCGATGGGACATGCCCCTTTTGGACAGAGCAGAACCCCACCAGGAGGTTTCCTGGGCTGGAGGCCCCATAGGAGCAGAACACCGGGTCTTTCGGCAGCTGAACTCTTCAACCCCTTGGGTTTAAGTCCTTTCCCTGCCAATTACCTGGAGCAGCCAGGAGCAGCTTTTTTTTTTTTTCTTTCATGTTTCTGAAATGGCTGTAATGGTGGGTCTTAACGACAATGGCCGCTATAGTCGAAAAGCGCCACGCGTGTGCTTTAAAGAACAGAAGTTCTGGAGGCAGAGTTCTGGAGGCAGAGGGTCCAATCCAGGGCTTGGCAGGTCAGCTTCTCCTCCAAGTTGATCTCTCATAGTTTCTGCTGCCACCTTGGCATTCCTTGGTGGCCCTTGACACCTTTTCAACTGGCATGGCCCCATTAGCATAACAAAAGAAAGCCATCTCTTTTAAAAGAGCTTCATCCTAGAGGATGAGGGCCAGGCATTCCACAGTGGTCTATGAGAGGACTTAATTAAGTCATGATTGCACCCTCAGAACAGAGGGAGCCATGTGAGAGAAGGTCAGGCGCACAGGGAGCACCCAGTATGGGGCAAGTGGGGTGTGATCGTTAGAAATTGTGTCAACTTGGTTCTGCCAGTTCTCTATAGTTTGGCAGTAATCCCTCATCATAGGCTCTAATACGATGTAATCACCTCCATGATGGGCTCTACCATAGCTTAATCAACTCCATGAGGGGATCTACCATAGGTCACTCAACTCCATGATGGGCTCTACCATAGCTTAATCAACTCCATGAGGGGATCTACCATAGGTCACTCAACTCCATGATGGGATCTACCATAGCTTCATCAACTCCATGATGGGATCTAACATAGCTTAATCAACTCCACGATGGGATCTACCATAGCTTCATCAACCCCATGAGTAGCCAGCAGTTGTGGTGGCCCAGAACTGCCTTGATTAGGTCACAACCTTGATGCAATTAGAAGAAAGACTCGTCAGCGATGTGACCTACTCCTATTAAAGCAGTCTCTGGGGAGCTTTACCTCTGTTGGAGCTAGGCGCTCCCTCTTATTTGTTAGCCCCTCATCATACTGCCTGCCGATCCCAGGAGCCATCCTGGATGGACTGCCAACTTTGGATTTGGCTTGGCTTCCAACAGCCTCTGACCTTCCTGCTTCCTGGCTAGTCCACCCCTGTAGCAACATGAGTCAGGGGAAGCCTCTAGTCTAGCATGTGACCCACAGACTTGAAGCAGATGGGACATACTCGCTTCTACAATGAGATCAGTTTCTTGATAGAAATCTCTTTCTACAAACATACATGTATGAGCATCATCACTGGGGTGGCTTCCCTCAAGAATTCAGCCCGACGCGTGGGATCCCCCACGAACTCTGCAGCCCAGAAAAGGTAAGACTTCACATCTGAGTGGTGATCCCTGATGGGGCCCCGCTGAGCCTTCTCCTGGTTCTCCACATTCAGACTCATTTCCATGCTTCTTGGAAGCCGTTCAACATCTCTGAGTCCTCATTTCTCATCTGGAAATTGAGTGACAGATGGTACTCAGAAAGACAAACCATCCAATATACCCCCAACTCTCTTCAATGTGCAGGGATGGGGGCTATTCACTCTTTATCCTGCTAGCCTACTATAGATACTTAACTTTGCAAATGCCACCCCACTTTCCTATTGTGGTGACAATACACACAACTAAACACTCGCCCATTCAACAGTTTCTAAAAATATGGAATGCCACGGCCTTGATTATGCTCTTCTTGCGAAAATGCACTTCAAAGCAATTAATTCCCCTAACGACTCTTGATTTAGCCCCATTTCAACTAAATAGAAATGGAGCTCAGCAAGTTTAAAACAATGCAACCAGACCAACTAAGGAACCCCTCAGAGCAGGCCTCCCTCCTAGCTGCGTTGGAAGCCAACGTCTGTGTGTGTTTCCACCCCTGGGGCTGACTGCTTCCCTACCTCAGTAAAGGAAAGGGTCCCTGTTCCCTGTTGTCTCAGACTGGATCCTCTAGAGAGGCAAAACCAGTGGAGCGTATCCACGTGTATGTTCAGAGAGGTGGATCTCCAGGAAATCGCCCACACAGGTGTAGAGAGGCAGGCAAGTTGCAAGTCAACCCATCAGCTGTCAGGCTGGAGATTTCTCCTGACTCATGTCACTGCAGAGGCTGGTGAATCCAAGACTGGCAAGTCAGGCGGCAGGCTGCTGCCTGCAGACTCCAAGGTGGGCAGAAGCGACGAGAGGCTGCTGATAGCTCCCAGGAACAGCGGGCAATGTAGCAGGCCGCTGTCTCAAGTCCAAAGAACAGGAGGTCAGATAAGGACCCAGCGCGGTATCCAGACCCAGTAAAAAGTGAGCAGGCTTTCCCACTGTATCCCATTTGTTAGAGGCAGACTGCATTCCCGAGGAAATTTCATTACAACTGATTGGCTGGCTGCTCATAGCACATCTCATCATGGTGGCGATTACATAATATTAGATCTCATCATGGGTGAGGACTGCATCTTACCTGGCAACCCCCTGGGGAAGAGCCTGGTCCGACCAGGCTGATGCACACACGAGGCTAACTATCACACCAAGGTGATATAGGAAGAGGTGATCAGGGCTGGGCTTATGAAGGCAGTGGCATCTCAACCTTGAAGGGTGGATCTGGTCAGAACAGGTAGAATTGGGGAGCAGGAAAGGCAGAGGCACACGCTGAAGAAGCACAGAGGTACACCCACGGAGATAGGAGGTGTCCCTCTTGGGGTGGTGTGGGGGGTGGTGTGAGTTACTCAAAACTAACAAACGTTGGCCACGGAAGCTTGAAATAGAATCTGCCACCATGAGGCCTCTCCAGTCTGCTCTTGCTTGGTGTCAGCTGTCACTGACGGCATCTTTATCACCCCTATTGGCCCTGGGCCCAGTGCCTTATCAAGGGCTTGAGTGTCGCCTGAGTCCCCTGGGCCCCATTCAGACAAAGCCCTACCTGTGGCCCCCTCATCCCCTCCCAACCACCACCACCACCACCACCACCTCTGGCTCTAGGGCAGGTTTTTCAGCCTCATCCCTACTGACTTCTGGGGTCAGACAGGTCTTTGTTGAGGAGGTGCTGTTTCTCTGCCTTGTGGGACGTTCACCATCTACCTCTGCCCAGTAGATGCCAGCCGTACCCATCCCAGTGACTCCTGGTGCGTGAAGAGAACTGTACACCAGAGGGTTTGCTGGGACTTGTCAGAAGTAGATCACCAGGCCTTTCTTCCAAGCCCTTTCTATTAGCAACGGAGCTCTTAAACGTTCAGGCTACTTCTCTACCTGCTCAGGAGCCCTGTTGGCATAGTGGGTGATGCTTGGTCTGCAACCCACATGATTGGCAGTTTGAAACCGCCAGCCGCTCCGAGGGAGAAAGTCGAGGCTTTCTACTGTAAGGAGTTATAGTCTGGGGAACTCACAGGGGCAGTTTGAGTCTGTCCTGTAGGGTTGCTATGCGACAGAATTGCCTCGATGGCTGTGAGTATTTTGAGACCTACCCACTCTCCTATAGGACAGAGTAGAACTGCTCCCTCAGGGTTCCATGGTTCCCAGTCTTCACGGAAGCAGATGGCCCCATTGTTCTCCCGTGGAACCGTGGCTGGGTTCAATTGCCAAGGAGCAGATGCCAACTCGTCTTGAGCCTGCAGGACAGAGCAGAACTGCACCCCAGCGTTTCTGAGACTGTGCACCTTTATGGGAGGAAACCACCTCCTCTTTCACCCAGAGAGCGTCAGATGAACTCAGATCACCACCCTTTCTTTCAGCTAGCGACCCAGTGCCCCTGGGCCTCCCCGTGCCACCTGGGGGTTATTAAAAAAACCTGTCTCCAGACACTCCCAAGTGTCCTCCTGAGCTTGACAGCCACTGTCCTTGGCCTGCTAGCCTGGACTCCTGCTAAACAACAGGAGTGTAACCCCAATGAGCTCACTGAGGTGCGCCTGAGAAGCTGGCCTTCGCCAGACGCACACTCAGCCTCAGCCTCTGCCCGGCAGAACCAGCAGGCACCAGGCTAGGGCCCTGAAAGAAGAGAAAGTTCGGGAATTTTCCAGAAGGCCAGTGCCTGGGGCAGAAAGGTAATAAATGTCCTCCTCCCCCAGAGCAGGACCAAAGCTTCTCACTGGGCGGGTTCTTGGGTTTTCTCCGAAGAGCAGCACTCTCACTGAAAGTTGAGGAACTAGACAAATCAAGCATCGCACGTCCTGCCCATCTGACTATTTTTACGTCCCCATGTCGGGCCACGTGTGGGCGCGATCGGGATGTAATTACAGGCATCTCGGGTATACGCAATGGGCAGATGCTGTCTCCTTTTGTGTTCTTTTGTGTGGGTTTTTTTTTTTTTTACCAAAAAAATCTCCACATCATGTCCAAAATATCTTTTGATGTTGCTATCTGAGATCCATCATTACTCAAAGTTGGACTTAGGAAAATGAGGGGGCTAGCTCATCGGGGCGAGGGCCTGCGGCTTCCCGAACACAAGGCCACGGGCTTGGCTTCACCACAGACTGTAGAAGGACGCTCAGCCCCTGGGGTGGACTGCGAGGTCCTGCCGCTTCCCCAACAGTAAGAATGTGGGGGCTGGTCTCCAAGAGGGCTGAGGTCGGCTCCTTGGGTGGAGCCCTGGAAGCTCGGAGAGGTCATAATGACAAGGCTGTGCTGTTTGGGGTTACAAGATCCTGTGGGTTCCAGTTATAGGAGCGCCATGCCTCCTCCCCGCACTCCCCAGTCTGCCCCCACCACCAGGGGGGACGTCTGCTTCTCAGGCAGGGCCACAAGATCCTATAGCTGTCATATCTCTGGCCATCCATGTGCTTGGGCATTGGGTCTCTCTGATGGGAATCATGCCCTACAGGGGCGGGGTGTGGAGAAGGCACACTGGGTACCACTTCCGGGACCGTGTGCAGCACATTTGGAGGAAAGGGTGTTCAGGTGGGGGCAGGGCCTGTGGGCACATCACGTGACCTCCAGCTCACTTGACCTGCCGCACTGTCTCCACCTGCTCCCGCCACCTCCTCAGAAGGTGAGATTCAGTCCAGCGGGTTGCGCCCACCTGGGCGGCTCACACACGTTCTCCACAAGCATGGTTGGCAGCTAGGCTCTGTGCCAGGCAAGGTTCTGGAAGTCGAGGTGCATGGCTGAATAAAGCCAACAGCCACCCCCCCGGAAGAGGACACAGTTCATAGCAAAGCCTGCTGGGCACAGAGGACGCGATGCTTGCGTGGCCAACCGCAGGACGAACCTCAAGGAAGGCACCTCGTGCGGTGGCTCTCCAGGAGCAGTGACCGCCGAGGGGAGCGCAGGCTGTCTGAGGAAGTGGATCTTCAAGTGAGCCGAGCCACGGAGGACGAGAAGACAAGAACAGGCAGTGCTGGCTTGCTGGGAAACAGCCAAGAGGTCTGTCCGGTTGGAGAGTGGGACGAAGGCTTGGGATAGTACCTGAGGCACTCGCCGGGCAGGCCACGGGGAGGAGTCCGGACTTTGCACGGAGTGACGCAGAAAGGGAGTGGAGGTTTCCTTGCTAGAAAGATGACTCTGGTCCTAAGTGGGAGGTGGGAGATGGAGGTGGGAGGGGGTTCATCGTGAAGCCGAAGATGATCGGGATCACGCTGGTCTCCTTGGGTTCATCCACCTGCTGCCTGCTCTCCCAGGCCCCATCGCCACTCACTAGTGGCCCGATTTGCCCCGTGGGTCGTCAGACGAACACACAGAGTTGTCTTCGAGGAAGAAGTGCCAGCGTGCTCCTGGGGCACGCGTGGTGAGACTCTGTCTCACGGACTTTGCATGTATTGTCAGGAGAGTTTGGAAAAAGGCATCCCTCAGTCTACAGCTGTCTTTAGCACATAACGTTGAGTTGGTACTAAGCACTGACGCGGATGTGGTATCGTGTGGGACAAGGTCCCTGGGAGTGACAGCCGAGTGATGACAACAACTCCAGTGAGAACCGGTTCCCAGGGCTCAAGGACCTGTCAAGCACCTGTTCTTCTCCTAAGGACCACGTGGAGCAGAGCCACGTCACCTGCCGGATGCTAGCCTGACCCTAGATCAGCAGTGCTCGACCTTCCTAATGCTGTGACCCTTTCATACAGTTCCTCGTGTTGTGGTGACCCCCCCCCCAACCATAAAATTATTTTCATTGCTACTTCATCACTGTCGTTTTGTTACTGTTAGGAATCGGGCGACCTCTGTCAAACGGTTGTTTGACCCCCAAAGGGCTCTGACCTACAGGTTGAGAACCGCTGCCCTAGATGATCTACTGAAGGGAGGTCCGGGATACTCACTCGCTGCCACAAAGTCCACTCTGACCCACTGAGACCCTATAGGACAGACTGTTACTCTTTACAGGAAAAGAGAGCCTCATCTTTTCCCCAGGGAGATGCCCTTCCAGTTGCCAGCCCACTGCATAATCTGCCACGTCATCAGAGCTCCCACATTCATGACAGAGTCCATAAAAGGCCAGCCAAGTTAAGTCCAGAGCACTCCGGCCAATCCAATGAGCCAAAGGCATGCTTGCTGTTTTACCAAGATGGCGGTTCATTTATGTAGCAGCTAACAGATGGAGCAGCACAGATGCAGATGGGACCTGAGCTCACGTCTGTCCAATCTGATGTCAGAGGCAAACCCACTCCCCACTGCACTCCTCCATTCGCATCTCAGTTCTGGTGATGCCAGAGAGTAGAAGTGAGGTGGTGGGAGCTGGGCCTGATGACGTGGATGTCAGTGCCTCCCCTGCAAGTGATTAAAGTGCCTGCCCTAAGCTGTGCCGCCTCCAAAAGGCACACCCTGTGAGCTGTGGTGCCCGGGGGAAGCATGAATAGGGAGTCTTGCTGTCTGAGGGATGGATGGCAATTAGTCTCTCAGACCCCGCTTTGGTTATCTTTTCTTGTTCGGGATCATTAGCCTTATCCCCCGGCATCCACTGTTAGAACGCAGGAAGGGGCCTCTTAGCAGGTCCTGTTCTAGCCCAGTAATTGCCCATCCGGAGAACCCAGCACGCCTTTCAGAGAAGACTGCCCGATTCCCAGCATTGACTGGCACTTTGTGTTTGCAAAATCTGCCGGAAGTCTCTATTCATCCCATTCATTTGACTGGCTTTCTGGATGAAGTTGAAAGCCACAGTGATGTTATAATCATGACACTTCATAGTAGCACTTTTTCCTGGGATAGTGGAACAGTTTACAGCTGTTTGTTCAATTCACCCCACTGCATCTCGGTGAGCCTGGTGGGTGGCAGTGGAGGGGGAGAGCGAGAGGGGCCCAGAGAGTTTTGCTCGCTCTGATTTGTCAGGCTTGGCAGGTACTCAGAGAGGAGTTGCATCTTCTACTGTTGGGTAATGGCTCCATCGCTACACTTACTATCTCTTCAATCCCTGCAGGTCAAGAGGCTGGGCACAGCTTTGATGGGCTCTGGGCTTCAGGGACTTACCAGGCTGCAACTGCCCATTCCAGGGCTTCGGTCTCATCTGAGGCTGGACTGGTGTGGTAGTCCAGGTTGACTAGAGAAACAAATTCACAGACACTCCTATGTGTATAAGAAAGAGCTTTATATACAAGAGCAATTGTATATTGAGAAAACATCTCAGCCCAGTCCAGATCAAGTCCATTAGTCCCACATTAGCCCATATGTCCAATACCAGTCTGTAAATTCCTCTTCAGACTCATGCAATACATGCAATGACACCGAGTGCAGGAAGATCACAGGCCAGTGGGTGGCAAGTCTTGTGGATCCAGTGGTGGTAGAAGCATCTTAGCACTGGTGTGGGTCTCCAGGTGGCTTCTCCAGCTCCAGGGCCCTTGGCCCTGGCTTGTCAACAGGAATGCTTCATAGGGAGTGAGTGTGCCTCCCACCTCCAGGGAAGAAGACAAGAGTTCCTAGAATCCACAGGAGGCCATGCCCACACAGAGGCTTCATTGGCTATAACCTGATTAGCAGACTAGACTCCACCCCTTTACAAGTTGACAGTAGATTATGTAACTGCCACAACTGGGGAGGAAAAGATCGACTTCAACTTCAAGAGGAGATGGGAGGGAGCTTATGTGTGCCAGAAGATGTCTTTCTGTAGCAAAGTGAGGAGGCTTTGAGACCGAGTTCTGATGAGAGTAACACGTGGGGACCTTATAACTACAGTTTTATCTATAGCGAGGCGCCCTAGTGGTATAGTTGTCACAGGTTGGACTACTAACCTCAAGGTTGTGGGATCCAGCCCACATCCAGATGGGGTCTTAGGGACAGTTGTGTAATTGAAGGGAAGACATGAAGAGGCAGACCAACATTTGGGGGCCTCACCTCCTCCATGGTATCAGGAACCAGGTCAGAGAGAGAGGGAGAGAGAATATATTCTTATGTCAACTTCTATAGCAGTGGTTCTCAACCTTCCTAATGCTTCGACCCATAATACAGTTCCTCATGTTTTGATGACCCCCCCAACCATACATTATTTCATTTCTATTTCATGACTGTAATTTTGCTACTGTTATGAATTGTAATGTAAATATCTGATATGCAGGATATATTTTCATTGTTACAAATTGAACATAATTAAAGCATAGTGATTGAAGCATTAATTAAATCATTTACCCAGTAACGATAATTCATGAAGTGTTGTTTTACCTCCAATACTGCTGCCTTCAACACAGTAGCCGCTTTCAACATAGTAGCTGCTCTCTACACATATGTGACTGGTCCACATAAGAACATTATGGCACCAACGCTTTCACATACACCTGTATTTGTACAGGGAGTTTCTGATGGGGTTGGCACAATGACGTCATCATACAGGGTACTCTCGTATGTGGGCATATCTGCATGTGGGTGGACCCACCTGCTGACGGATAGAGGAGTGGTGTCTCAGTTCTTAAGACCATCAGAAGTATGTGTTTTCTGATAGTCTTAGGCAATCCCTGTGAAAGGGTTGTTCAACCCCCATATAGGTCGCAACCCACAGGTTGGGAACCACTGTTGTATAGTCTCAGGCATGAAAGCCTCCCTCATGACAGGTAACCACATGTGTAACAAAGTGGACAGTATCTTCACCAGAGAGGTTCCTGAGGAGTAACTAAACCACAGTGCTGGGGCAGGTAAGAGGGGGTGACAGTCCCCTGAGCAGGGGGAGCAATAGCCACCTGTCTGCTCCTACAGATAAAGCTGTCAGCCAGATAGCAACCAGCCATGTGCTGTAAGAAGTAACTTTCAGGTAGCACTGTGATGGGAAGATATTTGTGGGGATTATTTCTAATTAGGAGCATGTGACTGGGACCCTTCTCCAACTCACAAATATGAAGGCCTCCCTCCCTCCAGCCTCCTGGTCTCCCAGGCTTCTTTTAATCCTGAGACTAGAGAATTTTTCTGCATACAATTTCTTCCCGGTGCTCACTGTCCCACACAAGGTCAGCAGTTCGAAAGCACTAGTCACTCAGGAGAGAAAGGCAAGGCTGTCTAGTCCCGTCAGGAGTTACAGCCTCCACCCCTCTCAGGACCAGCCCGCCTCTGTGCTGGAGGGTGGCTATGACTTGGAACGGACTCCGTGGCACGGGGCTGGAGTTTGCAACTGGCAGCTGTTGGGCACGGCTGTCTGGTGTGGGCTATGTAAAGCAGGTAAGCCCTTCATGGGCATAAGCCTGTTCAGTTGAGCCCTCTCTCGAATACTTCTACGACTACATGTTTAAGTCGGGTGTCAGGGACTTCTTTGGGGGCTAGCAGTTCTCCGCTTGTGAAGAAGAAATGGATACTATGAGACCAACACACAGAGGCCCTCTTTCACTCATCCACGTCACATCAGTTCCTAGAAGCCACCCACAGCTCCCTGCCACATGCCCCCCCCCCCCCCCCCCCCCCCCCCACCACAGGCTCACAGCTGACTTCTTCCAACCAGGAAGAGTCTCCCTCTCTGGCCTGCTAAGACAGAGTAGTGCATAGTCAAGCAGGACCAAAGGAATGACGTCAGTCACCTTTGTGCACACACACACACACACACACACACACACAGTCACACTCTTCCTCATTGTTGTTGAGTCACGGAGTCGGCTCCAACACAGAACGGAACACAGTCCTACGGCTGCCTCACAGCTCTGTTCTTTGAGCCCGTGGTCATCAAGTATGGAAATCCAGCCTCTCTGCTTGCTTGTCTTCATCTGTCTGTCTCATTTACACACACACACACACACTTAAAAAAAAAAAAAGGAGATAGACCATAAAAGAGACAGATGGACTGCCTGTTCTACTGAATTCTGAACCATCTGAAGGACGTCCACGCACATTGTCTCCCATCTCTGCCCCAGCCCTGCTCCATCTCCTCTTTGTTCAAGTTCCAGAATGCCATTCTGCCAGTTCCCCTAGCTGTTCAGACACATGGGGGAGAGCCGAAGCCCAGCCCAATGCTCTCCCTGAATGCCCCTGCTCACCCCAAGCTGATCAAAGTGGACCTCCCAGACCTGGCTCCTGCTCGCTGGGAGGAGGGGGCCTTCAGCGCTCACTCCCCTCCCCTTTTGTTCTGGGGACTCTTTCCTTCCATATGGGGATCAGTCCTTCCATATGTAGTTCAACGAGACGGCTCAGGCCAGTGGCCTATCCCAGTCCTGGTCCCCTGAATCCTTAGCACATCCCAGGGTGCCATGCAGTCCCCCCACCCGCCCAGGCCCCTCTCTCAGCCCTGCTCTCTCTCTCCAACTCTGCTCCTTGTCTGCCTGGGGCAGAGCGGACACCGTGGTGGCTGGCTGAGCTGTCAGGAACCTCTCACAGACAGACACACAGCCTCTCCAGGCTGGTTGGAGAGACCCGTGTCCATGGGAGGGGGCAGGAAGCGCCTGTTGACTGACAGAGCTTCTTTCTCAGAATTCATGCGGGATGGGCTTTGCGGTGGTGGTAGAATATACATGTGTGCGTGTTGGGTGCGGGGGGGTGAAGGGGTGGAGGGGGGCACTAGTCAGTACCTATTGTTATCAGCCCTCTCCCAGGAGCCTCAGTTCCAAGGACCCAGTTCCCTATCCATTTCCGTCTGCTCAAAGGCCCTGAGGAGCCAGTGCAGCTGCTCCGGTCTCGGCAGGCATGAAGCAAACGCAGCGATGATGACATCTTTCCGCGGCAGAGGCTTGATCTCCCTGCGCAGGAGCCAATTTGCTGCAGGGAAGATTGCAGCGCCCTGCTGCTCCGCTGAAACCTGCCATTTCCAAAATGTGTCCTTCCGCGCCCTGGGCATGCGTCAGAGCGCTGGTCTTCCAGGGCTGCAGGCTGCGCTGGGCCCTGGGAAACTCTGCCTCCAAGGGGCCGAGGGGTCGCCAGCAAAGCCGTGGGGCCTCAGGAAGCATGGGACAGTCACACCACCATCTGTGTCCTCTCACACGGTGCCAGGCCCGTGCCAGGCTGTCTGATACCCTCCGTCTCCATGAGTCGGGCCGACAGCTTCATGGACAGCGCTCATTTGTTGCTCTTCATAGGAAAAGAGACCGAAGTTCAGACTGACTTCCCCAACATCAGGGGGAACAGGCGGTCATGCCAAGTCCTGACCCCACGTCGGTAACCCTGGATCACGCTGCCCCATGGCTTCCTTTTGGTGTTGGCAGCAAAGCGATTGGCTTCAGAACTAAAGCAACCTGTGCAGGGGTGCAGTGGCTGTGTTGGGCAGCTCACCCCAAAGTCAGTCGATGGAAACCAATAGCCGTTCCCCAGGAGAGAGACAAGGTTTCTTCTCCCTTAGAGAGTGGCCGCCTTGGAAACCTGCAGGGTCAGCTCTAACCTGTCCTATAGGGTCACTGTGAGCCGGAAGCAACTCGATGGCAGTGAGTTTGATGTGGCCACTGCCCCCTTGTTTTGGCCTTGGACTTGCTGCATACTCTCTCTGAGCTGCCTTCGTGTGCTCATCTGTAAAATGGGCATCCTGTGGATCAAGGCAGCAGTCACGGCCGAGGGCTTCTACTCCACCCCTACTGGGGAGATGGTTCAGGCAGCACTTGGCTCTGTTAAGTACAGGGTTGCCCAGTCAGGGCAGCTACCAGTCATAAAGGACCACTGCCCTTCTGGGGCTGCAGTGAGACAGACGGAGGCCCAGGGAAGTGACTCCAGGGGGGCCACAGATATTGTTGAGCCGGGACCCTGGACGCTCCAGGGAGCACAGCGGGTCACACACTCAGAACTCAGACCCCCGCTTCCGCCAGGGCCGGGACGGAGTCTCCCTCCAGAGACTGAAGGTAAAAAGCCAACCCACTGCCATCAAGCCAATTCTGACTCAGGACCACCGAGCCTGTAGGGCGGAGTAGCACAGCCCCTGTGGGTTTCTAACCCTGTCATTTCCAGAAGCAAAATCCCACTTCCTTTGCCCAAAGAGTAGGGGGTGGGAGGGGGGGG
>NW_022103958.1:6248878-6265144 GCF_000313985.2 Echinops telfairi | reverse complement strand
TTTGAAACGCTTTGCACTCGGGGCTCCTTCGTGAGTGGAGAGGGTGCCTAAAAATACCCTGAGCCCAGGCAGCACCCACCTTTGTTCTCCATGGCTCCCCGAGGGAGCACTGCTCTGGGTGTCCCCGGGAGAAAACCCTGCAGAGAGGAAGCAGACCAAACCAAATCAAATTCTGTGCCATGGAGCTAGTGTCACGACCCTGTAGGACAGGGTAGAACTGCGCCGCGAGTTTCTGAGACGGTCACTCTTTACGGGCCTGGGAATGGCTCCTCTTTCTAACGAGGAAAGGCTGGTGGTCTTGACCCACTGACCTGATGGTTAACAACCCAATCCATAACCCACAATGCCACTAGGGCTCCTAACAAGGACATGAGTGTTTAAAGGTGTCCCCTGAAAATAGGTGCTATAAATCCTAACCTCTAACCCCATAGCCATGAGCCAGCGGGGAAGTACCTCTTTTCAGCCAAGGGAAATTTGGATCTGGCACCATTCACGGGTCATACTGGTCAAACATTTCATCAACTGACCCTTCATGTGACTCAGAGGGCAGCTGTGAGCATGGCGCAGGGCCAGGCCATGTCGTGTTGTATCCTGCGTTGGCGCGCCGTGACTCAGAACTGACTCAGGGGACCCTAACACCAACAACAGGATGGCTGGGACCACTTTTCTGTAGCGAGGGGTGGGTGAGTTCTCGGGCTGTGTGTTCCCCTGCTGTTCTTTAGCGAGATGGGATCAGGATAGGGTGTGTCCAGGGGACCTAATGAGGGCCATGAGCACCCGAGAACAATCTCTGAGTGATGCTCCCCACCCATGTTTCAAGATGAAGAGAGAAGGACAGCTGTGACTTGTCTAGTCTTGTCCAGCTGTCTTGGTCAGGCACCTCTCGTCTCCGTGGCCTTGCAGAATGCCATTCCACGCCTTCTCGGGGCCCCTTGAACTTGTATCTGGGGCAAGTGTCCCCTCTGCTCAGCCCGATTCCTGCCTATGGGTGTATGTTAAGTCAATTCCTTTTGAGATATAAGAAGGATTAAACTAGTAAGCTGTCACTCCACAGGGAAATCTCCAAGGAGCAGAGAAGTGCGGGAGGGACAAGAACCATCCTCCAGTGCCAAGCCAGAGAGAAAAGTCTGCCTCTAGAGCCAGCAGCAGGATGTCAGACTTCCGGCTCCCTCCGCGGTGTTTGTGAAAGCCACCTGCCTGCGGTCAGCACAAAATGACTAAAACGGGAAACCAGGAAGCGGGGGACGCTGAAGGGGGCAGGGATCATCCAGGTCAGCAGTTGAGTGAGTTCAAGGGTCTTCAGGCTCTGCCCTGTGGCCACCGCCCTTTCGAAGGACTTGCAGGAGAAAGCCCAGATTGAAGGGCTGTGGACACCTTGGATCCTTGGGAAAGAGGAGGCGGTCAGGCGTCTCCTCTGGAGCAGGGCAGGATTAAGGCACGTGAGGGTCTGGAACACAGGTGGTCTGTGGAGCCCCTTCCTGCTTATGCATCCTAATGGGAGACATGAGTTACCTATGTACATGCCTATAGGTGTGTTAGACATGATGTGACTTCTTTCTAAACTAGATGATAATATTAGCAAAGAGCCCTAGGGGTGCTGTGGGTTTGGCATTGGGTCACTCGTCGTAAGATGGGCAGTTCAATCCTACCAGTCACCCTGAGGGAGACGGATGAGTCTGTCAGCTCCCATGTAGAGCTCCAGGCTCACGAGTCCAGCACAGGGTCGCTCTGAGTCAGGACCAGCACCACAGCAGTGGGTTTGGCTTTTTGTTTTATGGTCGAGAACGAACGGAAAACGAGATGAAGTGAGTTATGAAGTTGTTAGTCGCTACAGAGTCTGGAGATTGGTACTACCCAATTATGGTAGTTGGGTTTTTGTGTCAGCTTGGTTGGAAACCACAGAAGTCTCAGTGGTTTGGCGGTTGAGGGCTAGTGATCCCTCATGATGTGACCTGAGATCATGTCATTAACTCCTTGATGGATCTGCTGTGAGCAGCCACGCAGTTGAGAGAAGATTAGGGTAGAGCGAAACCCCCTCATTGGGTCCTAGTCCTGATGCAGTTGAAAGGGCTCAACAGGGGTGTCGCCTAATTCCTATATAAACAGATGCTATAGAACGCTTGAACAAGAGGGAGGTCCTCCAGGGGATGGATTAGCGCACGGCCCCAACAACGGCCTCAACCATGGAAACAATTGTGGGGGAGGCGTAGGACCAGGCAAGGTGTCCATCTGTTGTGCATGGGTCACGATGGGTCGGAACTGACTTGCTGGTACCTAACAGCAGCAGCAGTGCAACACTCGCATGTTTTTTTCTGGATCTGGGTTCTGCATCTGGCTTGTTGGCCTCTGGTTCTTTGGATTTGAGTCAACTGCCTGCCATATTGCCTGTCAATTCTGGGAGCCGTCCTCAGCCTACCAGCTGACCTGGATGTGTTCGCCTCTCCAGCCACAAGCCTGGCCCTTGGATGTGACTTCTTTCTAAACTAGATGAGTTGGGTCTAAGCTGACTTGGGTCTTATCCAGCTTTTCAGCCTGAGGTTTTCCTGTTGATCCTGGTTCATCAGTCCCCGAAGATATGTGAATCAGGAGAAGCCTCCAGCGGAACACCTGACCCATGGACTTAAAACTGGACGGACTTACCAGTTTTTACAACTGTGTGAACCATTATCCTGATATAAACTTTTCTTTTTTGCTATCATCTATCTTCCTTCCTTCCTTCCTTCCTTCCTTCCTTCCTATCTACCTACCTACCTACCTTGAGGAACCCTGGTTGCACAGTGGTTATGCACTGGGCTGTTAGCTGAAAAGCCTGCAGCTCAAAAGTTCTACTCTCTTTAAGAGTTGCAGTCTTGGAAAATCACAGGGGCAGTTCTACCCTGTCATATAGGGTGAGGATCGACTCTTTGGCAGTGAGTTTTTAAATCGCTCGCTCTCTCATCTATCGCAGGTTTTGCTTCTCTGGAGAGCCCAGTCTAATACAATAATATCCTCCCAAGAGATAAGGACTTTCAATTACAGGAGAGAGGACTGTGGGAGACAGATGTCAATGAAGCTTAAAGAACCTTGCAGTGACTGCCCTTGGGACCCATGCATTCTGTGAACCGGAACTAGCTGGTACCCATGTCATTGAGTGTCCTGCTGGCTCCTGTCCACTGCAGTGGCCCTTTTCTTATACCCATTCCCCTCAGTCCACCTGAAATAGAATCGATGCCCTCTGTGGTAGGTACACAATCTGTTGTCAGTTTGAGACTTAAGAATGAAGGGATGGAGTTTAGCCTGTCAATCAGGCTGCAGCTTGATGACCTCATTTGGAGGTGCCAACGAGTTAAATAGCTCATTGGAGGTGGGACACATGCTCACTCCTGAGAGACATTCCTGACGATAAGCCTGACGGAGCTACACTGATGGAGCCAGAACCCTGGCCTGGAGGAACCACGTGGAGACCCCTGTCAGTGCTGAGATGCTTCCACCACCACTGGATCCACAAGACTTTCCACACACTGGTCTGTGATCTTCCTGTATCCTGCACCATTGCATATGTTTCATGAGTCTGAGGAGGACTTTATAGACTGGTATCAGACATATGGGCTAATATCGGATTTATGGACTTGATCTGGACTGGGCTGGGATGTTTTCTCAATATTCAACTGCTTTTGTATAGAAAGCTCTTTCTTATACACATATGAGTGTCCATGAATTTGTTTCTCTAGTCTACCCAGACTAACACACGCTGGCTGGCTCACTTATGTAGGGGCCCATGGGAGAAAGCCCGGGCAGAGAAGACGCTGAGCACTTTGATTCTCTGGAGGGCAGAAAGACATAGCACAGACTGAGTGGGTGCCCCCTCTCTCCACGGCCATGCCGTGGAGAGCCAAGATGGGGAAGAGAGTTACTGGGAGCAAAATTCAATGCACCGTGAGGAAAATGAGGTCGGAGATGGAGTCCCCTCTAGGTCCTGCACTGCTTTTAAGGTGGTGAGTTCCCATCTTGGCAGGCGTGCCAGCAGAGCTCCTGCAGAGGGAATTCAACAGCAGGTGGGCACAGCCTATGTCATGAGCTGGCATCCCTTGCTAACTGGCAAGGAAGGGAGCTACTGCCCGCTGCTCCGGACCTGAGCCTTCCAGAACGTTCCTGTCCTGCGCGGCCAGGTCCCAGTTTGCCTGGGCAGAGCAAAGCCCTGAAGGACAGAGCTTTCAGTGAAATGCCCGGGCGAGAAGCTCTATCGGAAGGTGGGTGGTGTTTCTGGCAGAGCTCAGGGAGGGGCGGGGCAACAGCTAGACAAGTGTGGAGTCAGCACCAGGAGGCACAAAGAGGCTAATCACAGATAATTCTAGTCCCCAGGCCTGCACTCGGGGCCAGAGGGCAGTTCCCGTCCAATTATAGGACAGAACAACTAGTGACAGCGCCTGGGTCACAGGGTGACCAGCTTGGCTGCTCTCTCACCCTCAGACCCAACCCTGGGCCTCCCGGGGTCGGATTCAGAGGCTCAGTTGCCCTCTGAGGCCAGAGCCTCTCCAGCTGTAGAAACCAAGACAGCCCGACCCCCAGCATGGCTGGCAGATGCCCAGGAGTCAGGAATGTCCTTGCTGTGCTCTGAGGGGTAGCCAGGCACGGAGCCAGCCAGCCCTGGGTCCTCTCTGCATTCCACTTCCGGGCTGGGGAAGGGGCCACCCATTTTCAAGCACACAGGTCGCCCAGGTACCAGATTAGGCCCAGGAGGCAACCTGATCTTATCTCACCCAGGCCACAGCCCCCACTTTAAGATGAAGCAAAGACACCTGGAGGTCAAAGGCCTCTCCCAAAGTCACGCAGCCATGGAGATGGCGTTCAAGAGGTGAGGTTCAAAGCGAGGCTGTTCCCACTGCAAACCCACCTTCCTTTCAAGATTCCAAGCACTCAGCTCCTGGGGGACCTGACAAGGGAAGGGCCCACAGGCCTGGAGCCCCGTCTGGGTTGGTTCAAGTGGAAGAGTGCACTGTCCTGGTCAGAGAGACTTGCTGGGAGGGAAAGAGCTGTCCATGTGACAGGCAGGATGGGTGGGGGCGGGGCGTGGGGTGGGGGAGGAACCAGGGGAGAGCCAGCTGCAGAGGTCAGAGGAAGCCAGCTCAGCGGGTAAGGAGGAAGAATCGGGGAACAGGACGCAGAGGTAGACTTGGAGGAAGGAGAGGGGCTGCAGCCTCTGAGAGTGCCACACAGCTCAAGGAGTGCAGCCGGCCAGGGCCGTCTGGGGTCACTTCTTGGAGCAGCTTGTCCTGTAGCATCCTTACATTTTGCCTGCCCAAACCCTTCCAAGGATACCACCTGCTTCGGGCTCCCCCCCCCCCCGCCCCTGCCCCCCAACTCCATGTTGTGCCCTTGTTTTCCTTCAAGGAAGTAAGTGCTCGCCTCCTGGCATGGGGCTGGTCTGGCGTGCAGGATGAGGATGCATGTAGGCGTGGAGATAGGACAGCAGCCCCTCCCCACCCCCACCCCCAGCCCATCCCCTTCGCTCTCTGGCTGCAGAGCAGGCCCAGCTGCAGGGGAGGAAGCCATTAAAACACCTGGCGGAGTCAGAGCGGAGGAAGCCTGGGGGTCTGCTCAGGGAAAGGCTACTCCCCCTGCTGCTGCAGTCTGGAAGCTTCTGGGGGCTGTATGCCGGCCAGGAGACGTTGATGGGCTAGTGGTGAGGGAAGCGCTTTATTAGTGCAGAGCTTTGAGGGTTTGAAGTAGAGAAAGCAGACTAACGGAGGGAGGTTTTTGCAGGGCCCCCGGGTGAGCAATGCAGCTGTGGGGGCCGAGAGAATAACAAGACCTACAAAAGCGATGTCCATTAAGGCTGAGAGCAGGCCAGGGGCCTTGAGGTCCGCAGCGGACCTGCCATTGGCTTTGATTTGGTTTGGGCTCCAGAGCTCGGCTTGGGCGGTGGGGGTGGGGGTGAGGGGTGGAGGAGGATGAAGTAGAGGGAGGAGGGAATCAGGATGGAAGAAAGGCAGTGGGCGGTCCAGCAGAGCTGTGGACGCTGAGATCTCCCCAGATGTCTCTTCTTCCACAGAGTCATCTCTGAAGGACCTTGAAGGATCTCTGTGTAGACGTGTCCCTGCTTAGGGGCGGGACAAGTGGGAACACTGTCAGATAATATGTCTCCCTTCAAGACGACCTGGATTGTGTCACCAGGACGTGCAGCTGTTGGTAACTAGGACTCCAGGATGCTGTCCAAACTGCTGGCAGAGAGAGCCGCGGGGACATCACGAGGAGCGGGCAAAAGGTTCCCGTGGGAATCCTGACACCCACACTCCCCCTCCACATCATCTCTGTCACCAATCTTGCGGGTCCAGAGGGTGGGATTGCTTAGCGGGGAGACCAGAAGTTCCCCAGACAGGTCTTCACGGGGTCAAGGGAGCTGAGGCCCAAGCTGAGCTTACCCAGGCCTGGGGCAGATGACAAGCAGAGTGGGGGTGACTTAAGAGGAGACTAAGAATATCTGCCACCCCCAGAGGTATGTCTACCAGCTTGCTCCAGGGGCCCCAGTCCCCACCCCAGAGCTGCTTTGGCGTCCTCTATTGTTGACAGATATCGGGGCACATCAATGTGGGTAACTGCTCAGACCGAGAGGGAGGGAAGGGAGGGCTTTTGTTCATCCACAACCTGGCTGATAACAAACCAACACAAACAGGCCTCACAGGTCCAAGCAAGAGGAAATCCTTGACAACCTCAATCTTTTCTCCATTTCCCATGATGTTACCTACTGGTCCAGTTGTGAAGATTTTGAATTGCTTTACATTTACATGCTGAAGGTCGCAATCCTTGACCTTCATCAGCAAGTGCTTCAAGTCCTCCTCGCTTTCAGCGAGTGAGGTTGTGTCATCTGCATCTCATACATAGTTAAGAAGCCTTCCTCCAATCCTGATGCTGCTTTCCCCTTCATATGAGCCCGCTTCTCTGATGATTTGCTCAGCATGTAGAATGAATATATATGGTGAGAGGATACAACCCCGACGCACCCCTTTCCTGATTTTAAATCAAGCAGCATTCCCTTGTTCTGTTTGCACAGCTGCCTCTGGGTTCATGGACAGGTTCTCCAGGAGCACAATGTGGTATTCCGGGATTCCAGTTGTCTTAAGGTTATTCACAGTTTTTATGGTCCACACAGTCTAATGCCTCAGCGTAGTCAATGAAACACAAGTAAACATCATTCTGGAATTCTCTGCTTTAAGCCAAGACCCATCTCATGCCAGCCATTCGATTCCCTGTTCCTCATCCTCTTCTGAACGGCGCGGTCAGTGGGCTGCTAGCATAAGGTCAGCAGATGGAATCCAGCCGCTTCTGCTCTGGACAAAGACGCGACTTTCTTCTCCCGTGGAGACTCACAGCCTCGGAAGCCCACAGGGGCACCTCTACTCTGTCCGACAGGGTCTCTGTGAATCAGAGTCGACCAGGTGGTGGTGAGTTTGGAGTGTGAGCTGTGTATCACCGAGTGAGAACTCAAGGTCCCACAGCGTAGTGGTGCAAATAGTTAAGGTGTTTGCTGCGAACTTGAAGGTTCTCCCACCTCCCGTCCCATACAGAGACCCCTGGAAGAATGACCGGGTGCTCCATTCCAAAAAGCTAGCCACTGGCAAATGTTACCCCGACATCGATGGGGTTTTAGTGAGTTGCAGCTGACTTGAGACAACGGCTAACAAGATATGCCGCCCTCCCTATCTGAAGTATTTTCAAGTGAATTGCAGTCCGTTTACAGAGAGCAAGGAGATCCGAAAAGCCTGCGGCCTTGGGAGTTGGGAACGTGTTCTTTGCCGAAAGAAAGATGCAGACATGACCCATCGTAGAAAGAAGAGCCCCTCGGGAGTGTGGACAGGGACTCTTCACCAGGCCCTCTGCACGGTGAATTTCATGGTGTTTGTGCAGGTGGTTGGGTGCCCAGGAAAAGACTGCACCTGGCAACTTTGATACTAGAGTTCAATGTCGTAAACCAGGAGTCCTCAAACTACGGCCTGCGGGCCACATGCGGCCTGCTGAGGACATTTATCCCGCCCGCCGGGTGTCTTTGCCCCGTTTGCTTTTTCACTTCAAAATAAGATACGTGCAGTGTGCAAGGGAATCTGTTCACAGTTTTTTTTTAAAAAAACAACTATAGTTCGGCCCTCCAATGGGCTTGAGGGACAGTGAACTGGCCCCCTGTTTAAAAAGTTTGAGGACCCCTGTTAAACGGATACATTCACAACCTCAGTTCTTTCTCAAGCCTCCCAGTCTGATGGCAAATCTTTTTCTCCTGATATGGAGCAAATCTTAGAAGCCGCTTTTACGAGACCTCTGAATATAAAATGTGGTCCCACATATGCGTTTGATTCATTAAACACGTCTCCGACATCTTATGTGAAAACGGACGGCCTTTGGGAGCACAGTTTTGGGGGTGTCACTGGAGGAGGTACTGGGTGTCTTCCTCGTTTTCTTGGACTGGGTGCTAGGTGCGTGTGTGTTCACATGAGTCTAGAACCTTTCTGGATGTGTAGGCTGTCTTCTCAAAGAGCAGCTGGGGCCTCTGTTCACATCAAAACAGAGTTTTATGGAAGGAACAGAGCAATTCAGATTGGACGGCTCCTACAGAGGATTCAGCCAAGTGTTCTACATTCTGAGAGAGAGGCAATGCTTTAGACAGAAATGTGGGGAAGGGAGCACATGCTGATAGTCACGGGGGGCAGTGAGGACATCTGGTTCAAGATTGTGACAATTAGAAAGTAGAAATATCTGATTCCTCTAACTTCATGAGGAGGGCGAGAGAGAACCGCCATGAGCATTAGCCCAAAGTGGGTTCCAATGTGACAAGGTTAGACACGGCTCTCCCCTGCAATCTTTATCTTTTTAATCTGACGCCACCAGTCACTCCTCCCAGGACACTGCCTCCTTCTTTGCTGGGTTCCATAAGCTATTGCAATAGCCACACGAATTCCCAGACAATACTCACAATTATGAGATTTCTTAGGGAAAAGAGAGGTTACAATTCAGGATCACAAATGGCCCAGGACATAGTTCTTCCTTCAGTCGGGACAGCTTCTCCTCAGCCAAGTCCATAGGCTCACCTTTCTCTGGCCTTCAGGCTCTCGGCCTTGACATGAAATCCCTCCACCTCTACTCTGCCCAGGTGAATGTCACAAAGCGCATTACCTCCACCAGGAAGTACCCACGCACACTCCCTCGGCAAGCCTCGGTAAGCCTCGGCATGGGTCAGAGAAGGGGCCTTCGTTCTACCACCCTCCCATTGCCGGAAAGCCCTGGCTCTTCCTGCCCCATGGACCAGGAAGCCCCCATGCTACCACCTGCTGCCTCCGTTGGAATGGGCTCTCTGCTGTTGCTTCTTGCCATCTGTGATGTTACAGCCCTGGCTCTGTCTCCTTGGTCTAGGAAGGTCTAAGTGCAAGAATCCTAGATCCGCCCCGGGCTTCTGTTGCTTGGTGGCTGTGAGGTTCTCCCTTCCTGCCCTTGGGATGGTTCATTGTAAGCCTCACTGGACGCCAAAAGGATCAAGTCCCTTGTGTGGGAGTTACGTAATTCCATGTCAACTTGAAGATGTCTAAAAGTGTGGGGGTGAAGTCTAGCCTGTCAATCAGGTCACAGCCTGATGGTACCGCCTTATGGGCATGGCATTCTCATAAGGATGGCCCTAAGGACCTCCCCCCACCCCTCTCTGCCTTCACCTTCCTGCTGGTGGACCCTGGTTGCTGTGAGCCCTGTGATTGGATCCACATGACTTTGCACCCACTGACCTGTGATCTTCCAGCATTCTGCATCATTGCATGTGGCTGCATAAGTCTGCAGAGGGACGTATGGGCTAGGATCGGACTTGTGGACTAGTATCGGACTTAGGGACTAATATCAAGTGTATGGACTTGATCGGGAGTGTGCTGGGAGGTTTGCTTGGTATACAATTACTTCTTGAGATAAAGCTCTTCCTTACACATATGTGAGGGTCACTGGATTTGTTTCTGTAGTCAACCCAGCCTAACACACCTTGCTAGGGTTTTCATATGCCATCTTTGCATGAATCTATTATTGGCAAGTTATCCAAGCCCCCTCGAGGACCATAAGCACCTCATTCATATAGTCCTGGCCAGCCTTTGGGTAGGAGTTACAAGACCATAGCTAGAAAGCCATATTAAAATGATCTAGCACATCCAAAAGACAATAGTAAGTCGGCATTTTGTAAGTTCAGAGGCTCTCTTTTCGAACATTGATTTCTTGGGCCTAATGTCGTCGTCATCAGCCCCGTGGACATCCTTCCTGGGGCCTGCTGTGCAAGCATTTTTCTGGCACCTTCTGGACAAACATTTCCTGGCAACCATTGTTTTACAAGCCATAGTCTTGGCCTCTCCATTGTCTGTTGTGGATAGCTAAAGTTCACAACGAAAGGTTCTAGCTTTAGAAAGGAGGAGAGAGGACTGTGGGGCAATTTAATTCCTGAGTGGCATTTTCATTTAGACAAGGGTCGTCATCTTTAATCATGCTGGGCACCTTGGTTCAGAGTGCCTTCAAGCAAGGGGGGGTTCATACAAGTTTAGGGGGAAATGGAATAGAAAGATAATGGCTTTTCTTCTTCCTCTTCTACTTTATTTTTTAAAAAACACTTAATAAAATAAGAATAGGAGGGAAATTCTTCAACAAAATAAAGACCAGATATGCCAAACCAATGGCCAGGATTTCATCTAAGGGAGGGAAACGGAACCTACCCTGACTTCAAACAGGACTCAGGGAAGACTACCCTCTGAGCCCACTCTCAGTTAATATAGTCCTGGGACTCAGCTGGGGCTGGCAGACACCAACTAGAAATCATAGGCATGTCAGTTCACTAAGAAGAAGTAAAACTCCCTCTGTTGGAAGATGATCTCTACATTTTTTAAATTTATAGACCCCCCCCCCCAAATTTATGAAATGAAAAATGCTGGAAGTAGTTGAACATTTTGACCCTGTGATAAGCTATAGGATCGACATCCAGAAACCAAGAGAACCGGTGTATATTAAAGCAGAGAACTCAGAAAAGGGAATTTTAAAAAGCACCATTTACAATAATTATCCAAGAGATTAAGTGGTTAAGAATAAACCTAACCAGAGAAAGAAAAGACTTGTATTTTGAAACAACAACAACAACCAAAAAAAAAACCCTTATAAAACAGTATAAGGAAACAGAAGACACTTCACATAAATGGGAAAGTGTTCTGTGTTCATTTACAGGGAGACTGACTGTATACACTTGAGTATAAGCCGACCCGAATATCAGCTGAGGCACCTCATTTTACCACAAAAACTGCACTAAAAATGTGCTGAGAAGCTTGGCTTATACATGAGTACATATGGTACTTAATGTCATGAAATGTCAATATGACTGAGAACAATATACAAATACAATGCGATTCTGATCCTAACCCCAGCACAAAATCTTCAAAAAAATAGAAAAACTGATCACCAACTTTATTTGGAAGGGGAAGAAACCCAGGCTGGGCAAAAACACTATTGAAAACAACAACAACAATAACAATAAAGTGGGAGGGCTCTCACTCCCTGATTTCAAAACCTATTCACAGCCTCAGGGATCCAAACAGCCCGGTACTGGTACAATGATAGATATGTAGACCAGTGGGTCAGAACAGAAATAAAATCGAGGGTCTGATGTTTGATGAAGGACCAGACACATTAGATGGGGGAAGATACGGTCTTTTCAACAATTGGTGCTGGGAAAATTGGATCGCCGCCCACAAAAGGATGAAACAAGACCTATTTCTCACACCATGTACAGAGAATGAACTCAAGATGAATTAAAAGCCAGAACTATAAAAACCATCCATGAAGAAATAGGGACAAATGTAAGGACCCCCAATTCAAGGTCCTAATAAAGGCACTGCCAAACATAATGAAAAATATCCACACCAGAGGACGGTGGCCGCCTAAAACTATGACATCTATATATATCCAGAGAGTTCATCCAAAGAGGGCACAGAGTGAGAAAAAAAAATAGGCAATAATATATTGGGTAAAGGGTAGTCTCGAAAATCTATAGAAAAATGCAACACCTTGATTAGAAAAACACAAACAATCCAATACAAAAAGGACAGAAGACGAATAGACAATTCACCAAAAACGACCTTCACTAGTGTGTTAGGCCGGGTTGACTAGAGAAACAAATCCAGAGACACTCATAGATATTGAAGAAAGACCTACATATCAAGAAAACATCCCAGCCCAGTCCAGATCAAGTCCATAAATCTGATATTAGTCCACAAGTCCCTCTGCAGACTCACAAAGCCACATACAACCGTGAAAAATGCCGGAAGATCAGAGACCGGGGGGTGAAAAGTCTTGGGGTTCCAACGGCAGTGGAAGCACCACAGGGCTCTCACAGGTCTCCCCATGGCTCGTCCACAGGAAGATGAAGGCAGAGAGAGAGGGAGGTGCTCAGGACCCTCCTTATTCGAAGGCCAGGCCCACCAGGGGTCACCATCAGGCTGTGAGGTGGTTGACAGGCTAGACTCCGCTCTTACACCTTTGTATATCAAGTTGGCACGAAGGTATATAACTACCACAACTTGTAGAGCAGACATGCAGATTAAAACAATGATAGATACCACCTCACCCGAGCACTGACAGCCAAGTTAAAAAAAACCCTCAGAACACAATAAAATGCTAGCGAGGATGTAGAGAGATTAGCCCCTCATGCACTGCTGGGGCTGCAGAGTTGCACAGTCACTGTGGAAAACAGCATGACAGTTCCTTAAATAAGTGAAAATGGAAATAACAAATGGCCAAGCAATCCCTCGCGTGGTCTAGAGCGCACAACTAGGAAGACCAAAGCACAAGCAGCGTCTGCACTTCCCTCCTAATTGCAGCACGAGCCACAAAAGCAAAACCATAGAAACAGCCACCGTGCCTGTCTGGAGGAAGGGATAACTCGATTCTGGTGCTTGCAGGGAATGGAATATTATGCATCTCTGAAAAACAATGCCGAAGTCCTCAAACCTCATGACATGGGCAGATTCGGAGGATAGGATGCTCGGTCCGGTTAGTCAGTCTCATAAAGACAAGGACTGCACGAGATCACGGCCGTTATTTTTGTTGTTGTTGTTAGGTGCCGTCAAGTCAGTTTCCATTCACAGCGACCCCGTGTACAGCAGAAGGAAACACTGCCCAGCCCGGTGCCATCCGCACAGTTCTCCGCATGTGTGAGCCCACTGTCCAGTCCCCGCGTCCATCCGTCTCCTTGAGGGTCTTCCTCTCTTTCACTGCCCCTCCACTTTACCAAGCACGCTGTCCTTCTCCAGGGACTGGTCTCTCCTGATAACGTGTTCAAAGTGCGTGAGACAGGGTCTCACCATCCTTGCCTCTCAGGAGCATTCTGGCTGTACTTCTTCCAAGACAGATTTGCTTGTTCTTTTGGCGGTCCGTGGGACTTTCAGTACTTTTCCCTGCCAGTGCCAGAATTCAAAGACATCCATTTATTTGCTGTCTTCCTTATTCAATGTCCAACTTTCACATGCATCCGAGGCCGTGGAAGATACCCTGGCCTGGGGCAGGCACACCTTAGCACTCAAAGTAACATCCTTGCCTTTCAGCATTTGAAATAGGTCTCCTGAGCAGATTTACCTAAGGCAACGTGTCTTCTGGTCTCTCGACTGCAGCTTTCGTGAGCGCAGTTGGTGAGCCTAAGCAAGATGAAATCCCTGACAACTTCAACAACCTTTTCCCCATTTGTCATGAGGGTACCTACTGGGCCAGTTGTGAGGCTTTTGGTCTTCTTTATGTTGAGCTGTCATCCGCACTGAAGTTTGCAACCCTTCATCTTTATCAGTAAGTGCTTCAAGTCCTCCTCACACCTTTCTTGATTTTAAACAGTGCAATACCCCCTTGTTCTGTTTGAATAACTTCCTCTTGATCCATGTACCAGTTCCACATGAGCACATTGAAGTGTTCTGGAATTCTCATTCTTCTCAAAGTTACAGTTCGTTATGATCCTCACAGTTAAGTACCTTGGCGTAGGCAATCAAGCGTAAGTAAACATCTTTCCGGTATTCTCTGCTTTCAGCCAAGATCCATCTGACATCAGCAATGATGCTGTTAAGCTTAATCAGGCTGGAGAGGCAATTTAAGAAGCCCATATTTATGATCTTGTTTCTCAAGAACAGTGGTTCTCAACCTTCTTAATGCCGTGACCCTTTAATACAGTTCCTCACGTCGTGGTGACGCCCCAACCATAAAATTTTTTTTGTTGCTACTTCATAACTGTCATTTTGCTACTGTTATGAATCTGGCGACGCCTGTGAAATGGTAGTTCGACCCCCAAAGGGGTCACAACCCTCAGGTTGAGAACCACTGCTCTAGAACCACTCCAGGTACCAATTGTGTTAGACGGGGTACGCTAGAGAAATAAAACCAGGACACACCAGGTTTTAGATAGATAGATACACCATGAAGAAAGAAACAGCTAATTAGCCCACAGAGCAGTACAATTGGCTCAGTTACAATCACTTTCATTAGTTAATACACTGGCAGTCCTTCAACTCAGGAGGGATGCTGGGTGCAAGTCAAGAAAGAAGACAGCGGAGTCTTCTCAAGAGCAATGCAGGCTGTCCAGCGCAGGCAGCAAACAGCAGGGCAGGTCACCAACAATCAGCCAGATGACAGGGTCCGACAGTCCCCAGCTCAAGTGATGTATCCACCAGCAGGGTGGCAAAGCAGATCTTGAAGGAACCTCAAACTACAGCGACACGGTCTACCTGTTGGGTGTCCCATGGCTGGTGTAGCTCGCAAGTTGGGGCAGAGAACTAGCTAAGGCAGCTGCACACTGGTCCGATCATCAGAGAGCAAGAGACAGAAAGGTTTATCTCCCTGCCCTTCCATTAAACTGCAACCTTATTAATCCCACATGTGTTCATTGGCCAGGTTGGCACAATAAACCTACCGATCACACCTTTCTTTGACATGGGTACAAATTCAGATTACTACCAGTCAGTTGGCCAAGTAGCTGTGTCCCAAATTTCCTGGCTAGAATAGGAAGTGCTTCCAGTGCTTCATCAGCTCGTTGAAATAGTTGGTATTCCATTAATTCCTGGAGCCTTGATTTTGGCAGTGCAGCTTGAACTTTTTCCTTCAGTATCGTTGGTTCTTGCTCACGTGCTACCTCTTGAAAAGGTTGATGTCAACTAGTTCTTTTGGTACAGTGATTCTGTATTCTTTCCATATTCTCTTGATGCTTCCTATAGCATTCAAACTTTTTCCCTTACAATCTTTCAATATTGCAATGTGGGGCTTGGCTTTTTTCTTGAGTTTTCCATGTAAGACATGCGGGGCGTGTTTTCCTCGTTGTTTTTCTAACTCTAGGTCTTTGCACGTGTCATATAATATTTCACTTTGTCTTCTCGGGCTGCCTTTTGCAATTTTCTATTCAGCTCTTTGACCTCATCCTTTCTTCCATTTGCTATAGCTACTCCACGATTAAGAGCAAGTTTCAGAATCGCTTCTGACACCATTTTGATCTTTTCTTTCCTGTCTTTTTTCTTCTTTTTAAAAAAAATCATTTTATTAGGGGCTCATATGACTCTTATCACAATCCATCCATACATCAATCGTGTAAAGCGCATTTGTACCTTCTTTCCTGTCTTTTAATGACCTTTTGCCTTCTTCATGGGTGACGTCCTTGTTATCATCCCACGGCGCATCAGGTCCTCTGCCATTCATGTTTTAATGCATCAGATCTGTTCTTGAGACATGCTCAAAATTCAAGTGAAATATACTGGAGGTTGTATTTTGGGTCTTGTGGACTTGTTTGCATTTTCTTCAGCTTCAACGTAAACTGACATAAGAGCAATTGATGGTGGGTTGCAGTCACCCCAGGGCTGGTTTTAGCTGCTATTGTGTGTGCCGCCTGCGGGGCTGGATGGGAGGGTCATGCAGCGAAATCCTGTATGCTCATAACTAGGAGTCTGGAAAGTCAACCCCACTGGGGGAAGACCCTTGTGGTTATGAGACACAAATAAATCTCAATACTCATGCCCATGACTGGACACAGTCCCTCCAATAACACCCTCCCCCCCCAAGGAATGGTCCTAAAAGAGCTACCCTAAACGATATCATTCCCGCGTCTGGCTCTTCACTGTCCCTGAAGGTCATCTGTAGCAAAGAGCAATCATGGGAGGAGGCGAGCCAGTCAGGGGGCGATGTAGCAATGATGAGGAATGCAACTTTCCTCTAGTTCCTAAATGTTTCCTCCCCGCTCCCACTACCATGACTCGAATTCGATCTTGCAAG
>NW_022103958.1:6239037-6248441 GCF_000313985.2 Echinops telfairi | reverse complement strand
AGAGTTGTATGAGCCCCTAATAAAATGATTTTTTTTTAAAAGGAAGATGGAAGGAAAAAAAAAAAAAGAAATAAGAAAAGAGCAATGAGATTCCACCGGGAAATGAAGCAACCACCTGCTCTGACAGATTGCTCCCCTGGGGAGGGCTCAGGAGCATCCGAGGTCAGCTAGCGCTGGGTCAGGACAATGATTCACCTCCTTGCTTGTTTGTTATGTTACCCGCTTGACTGTGTATGTGTTCACTGTATGATGCCCGTGCCATTTGAAAGATCTGAAGCATCCGTTACATATACCCATTGGAAAATACATTCTTGGTCCCGACATAGGGACAAGGAGCCCCTGCCTCCCGCTGTCTGTCTGTCTTTATTGTTTTCCACAATCGCAAAGTCTCTCCTGAGGACCCATTGGATGGTGGGGACTCCCTCACCCCATAATTGCCAAACAAACCAGAAAATGGTCTTCACACCAAAAGAAGCAAATGGTTTTCCCACCAAATGAAGGCTATGAAGAGGTTAGGAGATAGGGGGAGGAAACAGGGAAGCGAAAATACTGTCATTTCAACATACGATAAATAGAAAAACCTTTTTGAATAATAATACATTTCTGCTGCAACCCTGCACCAGAGTCTTATGGGCAGTAATTCTTGTGTGGCCTGCTGTGACAGTGTCACCCAATGTGGTCCACACCCCAGAAGCCCCCAAGAGGCACCAGTAGGATCATGAACACCTTGTCCCTCCCCAACCTCATGAAACCTGAACAAGAGGTGACCGTTTCTGACTCAGGTACCAAGGTTTGGAGATGGTGGGGGAGGGGAAGAGTCCGTGCCCCTGCAACAGTGTGCTAGTAAGTGTTTAACAAGCAGCTCTCCGAGCGGGAAAACCCCCCATGTATGTAAGATACATCATCCATCCATACAGTTCTTTAATTATACGTTGCATATAGTCAACTCACTCTCACAGGAAGTCTTCATTAAAGACAAAGATCATGTCTTTATTTTTTCCCATGAAGGTTTTGAAGAGGCTTTGACTAGCCACACACACTCAATGACCTCTCGAGTAAAGGATTTACAACGTACGTATTTTCTAGCATGGCCTCTTCATTTGTGCAAACGTAGGCAAGGCCCTTCCTGAAGAATCCCCGGAACAGTCTTGTCCAAGCTTTGCTGCTTTAACCTACTGAAAGAGCAAGTGCTTCCCGACACTGCGTGTAAACGACACGGTTTCTCCAGCCCCTCCGCACACACGTTGGGAAGCAGGAGTGATGAGCCGCTTCTTGCAAAGACAAGGATAATTAGATAATTAGAAGAAAGGCAGTCTAGAGGGAAGCGGAGAAAGCGAAAGGACTCCACCTGTGTCCTGGGCAGAAGCCTCACTCCCTGTTACGCACTTACATTGGGAGGCTCTTTCACAATCTCATTTTTTTTTAATAATATATTTGATTTGCTTTAAAATCCCGGTGGCAATTATTAACACAATCTTTCTGAATTGCTAGCTAATTTTTAACACATCTAGGGACTCAATTTAAAAGCAGAGTGAACCTAGAATTATATTACATGTTTCACTACTGAACAGAATCTTAGGAAGATTTCAATTTATACGCATGCGCCTGAGTTAACTACCCAATTACATTTTAAATTAGAATGCCTAGCTTCTTGTGCTAATAGACCATGTTATTTTAACACGACAAATAAACATATTTCTTTAAAAATACACACAGACTTTCTTCTGAACCCAAATATAAAATACTACAGGCTTATTCCCATAAGCCTGTCTAAAGGTAACCAACCTCCAGTCCTCCTGGGGCTAAAAGATTTGTGTCCACTAAAGAAAAATATGAGGCTCCTTAACCAGGGTGGCCCAGTTCCCAAGGACATGGTTGCCTGGGACAAGAACTTCTCCGGGATGTTGACTAAATTCTTGCTGATGCCCCAGGTGACCTCCCCGAGCCTTGGTTCAAGGTTCTGGTTCACAGACTTCCCTGCCCGCAGTTCCGTCTCTGGATCCTAGTGATGACAGATCCACCATCCCATTGCCATTGAGGGGATTCCAACTTCTGGCCACCCTGTGAGTCTCACAGGAGAACTGGGCACCACAGGGTTTCCGTGGCTACCGTCCATGGTGTCACTGATGAATGGGCTGACCCAATGGCAACTAGGAACACAAATGACAATCTTTAAAAAACAAAATATGTATTCTGATTCAGACGAAGGGTTTCGAAGCAGATGGTGAATTTTACATTCAACAATGTAGACGCATTCTGTTTCAACCCACTCCTCTCCATCCCCCCAGTGTGGCGTCTCTCATCCCACGGCTGCCCCTGGTGTCCAGTGTCCATTCTGCCTTCTTTCCTAACCCTCTCTCCTTGGGTAAATCCTGCCCTTTTGGTCCAAAATGGTTGACTACTCTAACCGAGTGAGTTCCAGTCCAAACCTGAAGAGTGGCTTAGGGCCATAGGCTTGGGAGTTCCCACCAGTCTCTATCCAACCAGTGAGCCCAGCCTCTTTCAGGATTTTGAGCTTTGTGTCCCCTCTTTTCTCCCACTTTATCCGGGACCTCCTAAGGCTATCTTTTCCCCAACAACTGGGAGTAGTAGGTGGACACCATCGAGCCCTTCTGGTCTCCGTGTGGTGGACATTGATGACTGGGTGGCTCATGAAGCCGTTGCATGGACTGCCCAGGCCCCATTAGGTCCGCATCACTCTTCTTTGTTCCGATGGGGAGAGATCAATATTTGCACCTACATGACGGCTCAGGAGCTTTTTAAAAGTAAGTCATTTTATTGGGGGCTCTTAGAGCTCTTAGAACAATCCATCCATGCGTCCATCCATTGTGTCAAGCGCATTTGAACATATATTCCCATCATCATTTTCAAAACCTTTTCTTGCTACGTGAGCCCTTGGCATCAGTCCCTCCTTTTTCCCCTCCCTCCCCCAGCTCAGGAGCTTTTAAGACTCCAAGACAATCTTGATGGGGGTAGGCGTCTAGGCCATTTCCCCCTGGCACCCCTGGGTGGATGTGAACAGCCAACCCTTCAGTGAATAGCGAGTGCAAACCAACCCCCACCACCTACAGACCAACCAGTTATAGACACACTTCATTACTTTCTCTCTGCTGACACTCAAAGTTATCGTGTGATTACAGTTGCCTATTTCAATTCCAACCATATGTACATGTATTTAGCTTTTTTAACTCTCAGGATCTTTGAAATGGATAGAGTCTTACATTCTTTTGTATCTTAATAATCCAGCAACTCTTAAAAGACATGTGCCATGGTCTCTGATTGGATTTTTCTCTGTTTGGTCACCAGGTAGGGACCACATTCATGGCAGCGTGACGAATGGGGGCATTTCTACCCCAGGAGGGCTCCAGCCCATTGATGGGTCAGGGGTAGAATGCTTGTCTTCCGTGCTTGACATCTGAGATCAGTCCCTGGCCCATGCATAGCCAGCTATGTCAGCGGAGGCTTGTATGTTACTGGAATGCTAGGCGGGTGTTGGCAGTGCTTGGAAACACACACAGGAACAACGTCCTGGCCATCTGCTTCCCCAAAATCAGTCCATGAAAGCACCACTTTCAAGTATGGGTCCGGTCTGAGCCTAGTGTGTGCAGGCCTGCCGTGTATCGGGAGCTGACTTGGCCAACCGGAAGAAACGGGCTCCGATCAGTTTGCTCCGGCCCTCACCCAGCTTCTGATCCTCCTCCTCTCGGCCGGCCAGGGTCCAACTGGACCTGTCCCACCGTGCTCAGAGGCTACCTTCCCCAAGGAATCATCACAGCTGCACCCAGCAGCCTGACACCCCGCACCCAGCTCACGCCTTGGTGCAGACACGCCGTGCAGTGCGGACACTTAGCAGGGAAGATTGCTCAGCAAGCGTCGGCAGGCAGCCCAGTCCGTGACAACCTGCAGGCCCAGCACAGCTGATGACATCCAGACAGGCTCTCCTTGGCAGCCTCCTCTCTCTCTCTCGCTCACTCGCTCGCCTTTCCACGGCAACTTCTATTTTGACAATGCACTCACATGGAACCTCCCACGGTTTCCAGCAGCACTGGTCAAGGCAGGAGGTGGCTCTGCAAAAGTTAAGGAAACGGAGCGCTTGCCGTGGCCAGGGCAGCTTTAACCTTGCAGAGCAGCAACCTGCTCGTGAAGTGCTCTCTACGGGCAGGGAGTTGTACCCTCATCTGCTCGCCTTGCCACAGGACGCCTGCCTGCGGAGGGCTCATGCTGACTCCTGGTGTTCCCGAGGAGAACTGCCCAGAGCAGCTCCTTGGCTGTAATCTTGATGAAAGCAGATCGCCAGGCCTTTCTTCCACTGCACCGCTAGGTGGGCTTGAACCACCAACCTTCTAGGTTAGCAGTTGACACTTGTGACATCGAGGGCCACTGTGGAGATTGATTCCCTCCGCACTCATGGCCATTTCCTTCCTCCCCGGCCGTCTCCCCCTACAAGTCCCAAACCAAAGCCACTGGCAACCGAATAGAACTGCCCTGGTGGGTTTCTGAAGCTGTAAATATTCACGGGAGCAGAGAGCCTCATCTTTCTACTGTGGAGCAGCTGGTGGTTTCGAACTGCCCGCGTTGAGGTTAGCAGCCCAAGTCATAACCCACTCCACCACCAGGGTGGGTCTGTTTAGCTTCCAAGGGAAGATATCCAAAGTCCAGGGGAGGCTCAGTAAATTGTCCAAGACCAAACAGAACCGAAGCATAAGTCTGTCTATTTTTAAGCCTGTCTCCTGGGAACAAACATGTGGGAGATGGAGTCAGGTGAGGAGAAGCCAGTCTGAAGAAGGCGTGACAGAGATGTCTCCGAAGAACAGGCTCTTCTAGGAGCGGTGAGAATGGACTCAGGCTCCCAGCTCCTTCGGCCTGGGTTTGCAAGCCTGTAACAAAAGTAAAACCCCCTCCTTAATGTTTCTGTCCTTTGGAGCCCCCTGAAAGTCCATTCTGGGACCAGCAGTGGATAAGACAAAGGGAAGGGAAAATACTGCTTTGATTAGGAGCGGTACAGGCTCTCTTCCCCGCTCCCCATCCCTGAGTGCCCATCCAGCCACCCTTCCTCCAGCCAGGATGACCTCATGGAAACCTCTTCAAGGAGGCCTGTTGGAGATCCGCCCAATCCACAGACGAGGGCACTGGGCCATCGGTGATGGAGTTGGCTTTCCTTGGCTGTGTGTGAATGCAGGGCAGGTGAAGGACCACCTGTTAGGGTTCTGGAGACCTCCAGCCGGGCATCTGCCCTGATGGAAATGCAACCCTCTCAGGGTCAGGCCGGCTGTCGTCCAGGCTGTTGTGTAGGCGGTAGGTGCTGGGTAGGTAGAATCCTGGGTGATGCAAAGGGTTAACAGGTTCGGCTGCTGTCCCCCCAGCAGCTCCTGGAGAGAAAGACTTGATGGCCCACTTCCCCAAATCAGCCCTTACAAACTCTGTGGGCACAGCGCTAGCCTGACACCTACGGGCCGTCCTGTGCTGCGACAGACATCACCGCAGCTGGTTCTTTTTAATACATTCATTTCAACAGGTACACCCGGTCGCCCTAGTGGTGCTGCCTGGGAGGTCAGCAGTTCAAACCCACCTGCCACTCCTCGGGAGAAAGGCGAGGCTTTCTGCTTAGGTCAAGATTCACAAGGTGTCATGATGAGTCAGCATCGACTCAGTGGCAGTGGGTTTGATACCAGGGGGAGGCGCCCTCTTGGGGCTGCATGCCACTCAGGTTGGGCTGCTCACCACGGGACCTGCAGTTTGAATCCAGCAGCCGCTCCTCAGGAGACAGATGAGGCTGTCTGCTCAGAAACCCCAGGGGCTATTCTACCCTGTCCGGTAGGGCTGTGAGGGCTCAGTGGGTTTGGTTTGGGGGTTATATGGGGTGGGGAGGACACAAAGACTCAGAGAGGATACGTGACATGCCCCAAACCACACAGCAGGTCCCTGGGGCCCCAAGACTAGACGCCCAGTCCTGTTTGCCTCTTCCCTGCACACAGCCCACCCCCAGGCAGAGCTGGCGCCGTCACACGGGGTGCTCAGCTGAGTCTCAGACTCAGTGTCTCTGTCGCCTGGCAGGCTGCTCACGGATTGTTCTCAGCCCTGTGTGGGCTCCTCCACTCCCCCAGCCTTCTATTTCTTTCCACTCCCCCTGAACGTCACCCACCCCCCGCCCGCCAGCACCCAGCACAGGAGCCGCACGCAGCAGGGGTCCCACTGAAGCTTGTGGGATGATGGAGGCATTTGACCATCTGCAGGGCCAGAGTGGGTGTCAGACTTGCCCCTGGGGTGGCCCTCTGCAAGTGAGCCCCATGGCCCCAAGATGCTCCTTTGGGGGTGTGGGAAAGACTTGGATGTTTTGAGAGGAAGGGGCTCGGGGACTCAGCCTGTCATCCAGAAAGGCAGAGGGGTCTCTGCTGGACCAGGGAGGCCCCAGCTCCAATCCTGGGGCCCCCTCCTGTTCCCCCTGCTTGCAGGCATGGTGTCCCTGCTGAGTGAGCTCAGAAACTTGGGGGCCAAGCCCCGTTCCCAGCAGGCAGGCAGGCTTCAAGCCTGCTGTCCAGGGGATGGCGGGAGCTGAGAAACAGCTCAACTCGTTTGCATTTAGAAACCGTGGGGACGCGTGAGCAGTGTAGGCAGCTGGAGAGGGGGGAGGAGAGGAGATTCAGGCTGGGGCGTGCCCACGGGGACAAATCGTGGGTCCCAGCATCCCTCGGGAGCCGGGCAGTGGGCAAGAGCGGTACTCAGGCCGCTGTCCCTGGAGCCCGGACTTCTCAAACATGAGAATGTGTGATCTGCTTGGGCAACCTGGTAAAATGCAGAGCCCTGGGTGCCCAGTAGGGCAGGGCACTGGCATGTGACCAGCCTGCCTCACATACACACACACACACACACACACACACACACACACACACACACGACCCTGGGAGTTCAGCCTTCCTGTCCCCTCAGGCCAGGGCTTCTACAGCCAGAGTCTTGGAGGGGTGCGGTGGGGGGCTGGGGACCACCAGGGCCTGGGCCTGCCCCCTGAGCCCTCTCCCCAAAGGCCAGCTGACCACACCCTCTTTGCTGGGCGGCCAGCCCCCAGGCCCCAGATGGAGTTCTTTGTGGGAAGGAACTGACGAGAGTAGGAGTCCATGGGCATGTGGGAGCAACCCTGCGGCCAGGCGGCTGGTGCGGGGCCTGCACAGACCTGACCGGCCCCACCAGGATGCGGGTCTCCCATAGGAGGACATGCTGCCCAGAGCCTCACCCAACTGCTGACCGCTGAGAATCTCTCCATCCCTGGGCAGCCCTGGCAACCCCTCCCTCCACACCCACCCAGCCCCACTGCCATCCAATCCGTCCAGACTTACGAAGATCTGCAGAGCAGTGGTTCGCCACCTTCCTAATGCCGCAACCCTTTAAGACAGTTCCTCACGTTGTGGTGACCCCCCCAACCATACAATGATTCTCGTTGCTACTTCATAACTGTCATTTTGCTACTGTTATGAATCGGGCAACCCCTGTGAAAGGCTCGTTTGACCCCCAAAGGGGTTGTGACCCCCCCCCCAGGTTGAGAATTGCTGCTGTACATGGCCCCCGGGGCTATGAATCTTCAAAGGAGCAGACAGCCTCATCTTGCCCCTCGCCTCGGCGACCGATCACCAACATCAGGACAAATGTGCTCCGCTGACCTTGCTAAGGTTTCCTCTTTGCTCAGAGCCACCACTCATGCCACGGAAGCAGCAGGCAGGAGGTCCACAGGCACGTTTTGGGCAAATTTGCCATGCAAGACCTTTACCGTGTGGAGGCCACTTTGAGGGCGAAGGTGTGCCTGACCTGAGCCGTGGCATTTTCCATCGTGTGAAAGTTAGGCAATGGGGAAGGGGAAGGCTTTGAAACCCTGACCTGGCGGTAAGCAGCCCACAGCAGGGATGCCTCACACACAGGACTGACGTTCTGGGTACGTTTGTCTGGGACATGTACCGGGCTCTATCTTGTAATTCACAGTGGAGCAGCAAGGTCTCATCTCAGAGCCAGGGGCCCAGAGGCCCCAGCAGGGGACGCTGGTCAGTAGCTGTCCATCCCCCGACCTGACCAGCCCAGCCCCGTCCAGGTCAGACCTTCTGTTCAATGAAAGGTTTGTGAAATCCTCTAAGCCAACAACTCCCAGGCCTGATGGCAGGGAGGCCTTGAGGTCTGGGGTGAGCAAGATTCTGAAGTTGTGTGTAGGTTAAGGGGACCAGATTTTAACATTGGTAAAGCGGGACACCATTGATAAAACTCATATCCTGGCGAAATAGCCACATGGCAGCCGAAAACCGTCTACCCTCGCTTGTCGTGCATTCTTTCCAAAACTCGGGACTTTTTTAAAACGCCGTGGGATGCGGACAAATTGTTAAAAATCGGGACTGCCCCACCAAAAGCGGGACGTCTGGTCACCTTAGTGTAGGTACGAGCAAACCTGCCAGAGCTGCGCCGGAAGCTGTCCTGGAATGAACCCGTTTACCTCCCACAACAATGGGGTCACAGGGGCATTCTTACGATCTCAGCCTTCTCGTTGCTGGGCGCCATCCAGTGGGTTCTGACCCATACTGCCTGTATAGACAACAGAAGGAGGCCCCACCCAACCCTGTTCTCGCCTTCGAGTCTGTCGCAATAGCTACTGCTTCAATTCCTCTCCTGGAGGGTCGTCCTCTTGTGTTTACCCAGCTGCCCTTCTGCTTTACCAAGCATGGTTTCCCTTCCCAGAGACTGGCCTTTCCTGTCACCATGCCCAAAGCATGAGACCAACTCTCTACATTCTTGCTTCTAAATTGCACATTCCGGCTGCACTCCTTCCAAGACAGAGTGTTCTCCTGGCTGCCCGCAGCCCTTCCAAGATGCTTCTCCAGCTCCATCATCCAGACGCACTCATTCTTCAGCGCGCTTCCTTATTCCTTGCCCCACTTTCACACGATGGAAAATGCCCTGGCTGGGGCCAGGCGCACCTCACCCCTCAAGGTGGCATCCTCGCCCTCAACACGGTCAAGAGGTCTGGCATCATGGCAGATTTGCCCAAGGCAGGGTGCCCGTGGATCTCCTGCCTGCTGCTTCCATGGGTGTTGGATGGTGGATCTGAGCAAGACGAAATGCTTAACCAGGTCAATGGAGCACGATGGTCGTGATGCTGGCTATTGGTCTGGTGTGAGGATCTGGGGTTTCCTTACAGATGGGTGCACGGAGGCTCGGAGAGATCAGCTACCGTGTCCAGGGATTCACCGTGTGTCTGGCTCTTGAGGTTGTGATCTCACCGGCGATGCACCTCATCGTCAATAAGCAGCAGCTCCTGGCTGCCCTCTCTGGCTGGAGGATGGCAGGGCGTGTCAACATACCCATGTGACTTGGTCTTTGCTGTCCCATTTCCGGTGGGACAAAAACAGGCACCAAGAACAAGCCCGCTGAGA
>NW_022103958.1:6230442-6238819 GCF_000313985.2 Echinops telfairi | reverse complement strand
CTCCATCTTGACAGCAGCCAGCGGCCACACCTTTCTCCTGCAAAGCAGCTGGTGGGCTCCGGTGGCCAAGCTTCTGGTTGGCAGTGGAGTGCTTTGACCACTGTGCCACTGGGGCCCCCGCCGAAGAAGTGCACACAGCATGTTGTTGAGGAGAGAGCCCAGGGCTGCCGTCCAACGGGAGGAGTTTCCCAGCACTGACTAGCACCTACTAGCACCTGCGTCCCAAGCTCAAGGTCTCTGCGTATGGTCCCTTGGAAATGACCTTTTCCACCTTGGGACCTTGGCACAAGCGGACCCCTTTCTCCCAGCATCGTTCCTTCTTCAGAGGCTGAACGGTTAGGTCACCCTGGCACAGATGCCCCCGCCCTCAGACGCAGTGGCTGGGGCTTCCCCAGGGCTATCTGCTGGCATGGGGCCTGGCATCCAGACCCTGGCCGTGGCTCCCAGGACTCAGTAAGGGATCAGGTGCTACATTGACCTGAACGCCGCCATCAGAGTTCCATCAAGCTTGCTTTTTAACTAACAAAACAAAGAAGAAGGGTGGGGCTGGTGAATTGGAGGCTGGCCTGTGAAACCGCTGTAAAATCAGGCCCTGCCGCAGAGCCCCGCGTTCTCTCCCCTGGGCGCCAGTCCGCTGCCCAGCTGCCGCTGCCCACCAGCTTGGATTCATTTGGCCTTGTCCCTCTGTAGAGCTTTCAGGTCCTAGAGGCCGCGTGGGCCTGAGACGCTCACCAGCTGGCCCTGGGGGTGGGATTGGGGAGGAAATGATGAAGAAAGCACTCCCCATTCCCACCCCCTCTAGAAACCTCTGGACTGACAGAAAGACAGGTGTGTGTGTGTGTGTGTGTGTTGTGTGTGCATGTGGTGGCTCACACAAATAGTCCACACCTGCACACACACCCCATAAACATTCCAGCAACATAGGGGCACATGGGCAACACAGGGGCTAGCACAGCAGAAGTGCCCGGGGTGACCCTTGCCAAGCCACAGGAAGCTTCTCCCTGGACACAGCTCACGACCGGCCTCCTTCTCACGTCCCCTTAGCCAGAATCGCCCTTTCCTCTGCAGAGTCCCTCGGGCAGAGGGAGTGGGGCAGGGCCGCAGAGGGGCTGCAGGGTTTGGACAGAGCCACTGAGCTATCAGAGAGGGCCTTCCAAGACAGGAGCCTGGAATCAAGACCCACTGGCCGCTGCAGGCTTAGCAAGTGTGGGGCTGCCCAGGGAAGCCATCACAGACCAGATGCTTGTCCTGGGGCTTGGGTGGGAGAGCACCCCTTGGGGACCCTTCTCTGACCCATCCCCTCTACCCGTGTTAGGAGCCCCTCCTGCAGGGCTCCCACTGTCTCTCTTTCCTGCTTCTGTAACCATGTCTGTGTTTGCCTCCCCCAGCTCTGGCCCTAGGCACCCAGCAGAGGGTGGAGCAGCATTGGCCTCCTGGAGGGGTGAGGGGGCGAGAGACTGCATGGGATGGAAGCTGGCAATGGAGTCTGCAGGGCAAACAGGTCTCTGCAAGGAACACCAGTGAGCTCTTGCTCTCTGGCACCTGGCACCTGCCAATCACAGGTCGGTCTTTTCGACTCCCTCCTGCTTCAGCTTTCAAACCCTTGATCCACCCACACGCACTCCCACCGGCAGGCACACAGACAGCTAAGCACACAGGCTCACCAACAGGCTCTAGACCAACAGACACTTACAACACCATCATAACACCCATACACTACAGGGAAACACACACACACACACACACACACACACACACAAACACACACCGTACAACAGCCATATCCTTATATACCAGCATACATACATAACCCACACACAGCACACCCAGACCCTCACAAGCTTCACACACACACACACACACACACACACACACACGCACACGCACAGCCACCCATGAACAGACACATCATAGCAGACGCGCCCACCTTCAGAACCCGTGCGCCCGTCCGGTTCCTCTTCCACCCGTGGGTGTTGCTTTGTCGTGACTTTCCTTTGCTCCCCAACGTGCAGGCTGTGGGCCAGCAAGGACAGCGCCGCCTGGGAGCTCGTGAGAAGCGCAGCGTCTCAGGCCACAGGGACACCACTGCCGGGCCTGCCTTTTGACCAGGTGTCAAGGTGATATCGGAGTGCATCTCCCTCTGCCATCCGATACCGCTCCACAACTCAGCCAGCGCTCTCCCTGGTCCGTCCACCCGCCGACCGCTTTGAGTGCCTCCTCTCTGCTAGCGCAGCCACATAAATCGAAAACCCCGGCCTCAGGAGCCCTCCAAGTCCCGTGGAAGAAGAGGCGCAGGACGTGACAAACCTCACCGCACACACCTGGCCGTCCCGTGTAAGAACTGTTTCTGGAACACCGTGCTGAGCTTCAGGAGGCAGAGGGTTGTGAGAGCTGGCCTCCGGGCCACCAGAAGCTCCAAGTCTGGATGCAAAAGAGGCAGGTAAAGAGAGACGTGGGGTACCAGCCCCCGCAAATGAATGGGTCTAAGGGGCGGTTATGTAATTGAGGGGTAAAATTAAGGAGACATCAGACAAAATAAGGCATGCGAGTGCTCACCTCCAAGACTGCTTGATTTCAGGAGCCAGGTCCGTGCAGAGAGAGAGACTGTATTTCCAACCAAAGCTCATATACACTCGGGGCGGAGGCGGGAAAGGGGGGGCAAGTCCCCCTAATTACAGGTAACCACATATGTAACAAAGTGGGCTATACCCTAACCCTAAAGGTCCCTGAGTACATAGGAGTAACCTCACACCAGAGCCCCGGGGCAGGTAAGGGGGAGTGGCTGTCCTCAGAGCCCAGAGAGCAATAGCATGGGTCTGCAGGTAAGGCTGCAGGCTAGATAGCAATCAGCCATGTGCTTGTAAGAGGCAACGTTAAGGTAGCACTATTATGGGAGGATATCATGGGGAACAACTCACAAGGGTGAAGGCCTCCCTCCACCCCAAAAACCCGCCTGTCAGCGCCTTAATAACGGAGACTAAAGGATACATCTGTATACACTCTCTTCCCGTTCTCTGCTCCCCACAGAGAGAGATATAAACCCGGGTTCTGATGTGAACAGAAAGGCCCCAGCGAGGGGACGAGTTGGGGGGGCGGGGCTTCATGGAGAAGGGACCCTTGGGCTCTCGAGGGGAAGGAGTTCATTAAGGAAGCTGGAGCCCGGGGCCAGTTGCCCTTGGCTGATGAACAAAGGCTGAGACCTCAGAGGGGTGGACCAGTGGTCTGGTGGGTCTGGCCTGTTCTGGGGAGTACCGGGGAGGGGCGGGGGGTGCAGCGTGCTGTGGTCTAAAGTAGAAAACAAGGCTGGGACGATAAACTGAGCGGAGAACAACACGACCATTCCGTGGTTGGGCCTCCTGAGGCTCAGAGAGGCAAAACGAGTCATCTCTTCCTTCTGCTGGACCGTGTCCACACCCAGGCCTGCGCTGGCCCCGCTCGCATTCTCTGGATGCGGCCAGGTGCTGGCTACGTAAAGAGCCCAGGCGATTTCGTGAGTTCCCCGTTGGGCTGCTAACCCGCCAGGTCAGCAGGCAGGAACCATCAGCGATCCCTGGGCGAAAGCAGAGACTTTCCACTCCTGTAAAGACATAGAGTCTGGAACAGACGCAGGGGCAGTTCTGCTCTGTCCCATAAGGCGGCTGTGAGTCAGACAGGGGCTTTGGCTTGGCCTGGTGGGGCCTAAGCAGCAGGGAGCTGTGTGCAGGTGGGGGAGTTCTGATGGGTCACGGTAATGTTTTCTGTGAAGCCCGCCTTGGTAGGGCTTCTGCCTCAGATAATCAGCAGCTCAGCGGGCTCCAGGCTGGGATGATTGGTGCCTCTGAGGCCAAGCTGGCCACAGGCCAGGCCTGACCTCTGCCCAGCAGCTGGTCGGCAGGCTGAGCCAGGCCCCTGTCTTTCTGTCATTCTCCCCTGGCTGGCATCTGCCAGGATGTGCCCACCCTCCCTCACCTTCTTATTCAACCAGTTCTTTCTCTTCGGGGCAATGAGAATACCCATCCTTCCTAAGGTTCCTCCTCCCTCTAACGGCCACGGTGGAAATAACTGAGTCTTTCCCTGCAGTGAGAGTCCGCTCCCCTTCGCTGACTTGCTGTGTGATTCCCGGCAAGCCCCTTCACCTCCCTGAGCGTCCGTTTCCTTGAGAAGGCAGGTGTTAAATGCATCAGGGTGATAGGCCCCCAAGGGGCTCCCTCTCACCCACAGGGTGCACTTGGCCAGGCCTCTGGTACACTCTGGACCTCAGTTTCTCCTCCTGTGAAATGTAGCCAGATAGAGGGGCTCAGCGGTGGCCTCAAACCAGGGCTCCCAGAGGGGGATATTTGGCCGGCCATGACTGTCAGCCAGCACTCTGTATCAGCAAGGGGGCAATTCCAAGGTACAGCCCCGTTTGCCTCCAGCCCCTCTGTTCCCGAGTGCCTGATCTCGGGGTCCTCGCTGGTCCCCGCTGCTGCCCTGGCCCCTGATGGCATCTGAGCCTGAGATTCCTGAACTAGCTGGCTCAGGAAGCTCTTCTCTGGGCTCCTGTCATTGGGGATGATGGGAATGGCCAGGGGGACAGCTGGGCTGAGACAAGCAGCCACATGTCCTCAGCCAGTTGGCCCGGACCAAGACCATGCGCCCCAGGACCTTCTGGCCACTGCACCTGCCCGGTCCGATGCAACCTTGGACATTTGCCACTGTTCTCTCTCTCTCTCTCTCTCTTTCTCTCAGAGGCACCTGGTATGGGCGTCAGTGGGATTTCGTTGAAAACCATCACTGTCTAGGGCCCCCAAGTTCTTACCTGGCCTCCAGGGCCCCTCCCTGCCCACCTTCCGCCCCACGAGGACTCCACTCCCACACCTCCCTGCCTTTGCAGACCATGATGCCTCCCTCGTCCTGGAATTCCTCCCCTGCCTTCTCTGCACCCGAGTCTCAAGGTCTGGCTCCCACATTTCTTCCCCGACCTCTTGCCCAGGTGGAGAAGGAGGCCCCACCCCACCCCCTCCTCTGACCCCTCCGTGGGAGCAAATGCCCAGTCCCAGGGCAGCGAGGTGTGTGAGCGGCTCTCGCCGTCTGGCGTCATCAGCACGTGCAAATTCCCTCTCAAGGCCGCTAACCCAAAGGCTGGAAGTTCAAGTCTACCCAGAGGTGCCTCAGAAGAAAGGCCTGGCGATTACCTTCAGAAAACCAGCCCTGGAGGACGCTGAGCAACACAGCCCTACTCTGGCAGGTATGCATCAGATCGGCTGTCTCAGTCCAGGCCGGTGCTAGTGAGGGCAGGCAGGCAGGAACGCTATGGTGGTCACCTTCCTGCCTTGGGGCCCTGGAGAGAGAGAGGGCGCACACCCGTAGGTGGGCAGTGAACGCTTGCTGTTGGAACAGCCAGCAGATGTGGGTTAGGCACTGCCCTCTCCCGCCCCCACACACCAAAATTGCAAAAATCAGAGGGACGCAGGCAAAAGCTCCAGCCGCACCTCCGTCCGGGTACTGACCCGCCTCCCCCGATGTGTGAAGGCCAAGCTATTGCCATGTACCAAGTCCTTGCCTACCCTTGAGGAGCCCTGGTGGTGTAGTGGGCTATGGATTGGGCGGTTACACGCAAGGTTGGTAGTTCAAAACCACCAGCTGCTCTGAGGGAGAAAGATGAGATTTTCTTCTCTTGTGAAGTGTGAGTCCCTGCAGCCCACAGGAGCAATTCTACCCTGGCCTGTAAGGTCGTTATGAATCAGAGTTGATTTGATGGCAATGAGGTTTAGGATTTGGAGTTTTGGGGTGTTTGGGTTTGTTTGTTTGTTTCATCCTTAAGGGGACCTGATGGTGCAGTGAATTAAGCATTAGACAGCTAACCACAAGGTCAGCGGTTCAAACCCACAGGGGAAAATGTGGCTACCTTCTCCCATAAAGATCCACAGCTGTGCTAAATTAATGATGCTATCCATACCATTACCATAGACCACATCAGCATGATTTGTAATATTCCCCAATCAAATGATAATAATGTCTCTAACATGGACCAGGAGCACATATAAGTAATAGATGTGCAAATGGATGTTGAGCTCTCACTTAAGGGCAGCTCTAATCTAAGAACATGGCCCTACTTGACACTGACCCTCATGAAGAGGTCGCTGACAATGTGGGTGCTGTAGCAAAGGGTAGTTAAGAAATCAGATGGTGCCTGGCTGGCAGAAAGGATAACATCTGGGGTTGTAAAGATTCTCTTAAAATAAGCAGCTGTTTAAGTGAGGCCAGTGAAGTATCGGCTAACTCCACATGGAAGAAGCACGCCAGTCCGTGTGACCCAAGAACTGCAAATAATAAAATCCAAGATCAGAAGCGGAAACTGTATTGGAGTTTAAATCCTGAGCACCCTGTTTGCAGAAGGCTGTAGATAGCAGCAAAAGCCCAAAACCCATTTGCAGGGTCTCCACGTGCCTTCAGGGTCCAGCTCTGGCCATGAATCAGGGGGTTGTGGCAGTTACATCATCTGGTGTCAACTTGAGACTATTCAGCGTGAAGAGGTGGAGTCTAGCTGGTCCATCAGGTAGGTCACAGCTTGATGACCTCATTTGGAGGTGCCACAGAGATAAATAGCTCACTGGAGGCTAGATACACACAGACACTCTCTGCTTCGTCTTCCTGCTGACAAGCCACATGGAGCTACGCTGACGGAGCCAGAGCCCTGGAGCTGGAGGAGCCATGTGGAGACCCACGTCAGCACTGAGATGCTTCCACTGCCACTGGATCCACAAGACGTTCCACCGACTGGCCTGTGATCTTCCTGCATTCGGTGTCATTGCATGTGCTGTGTGAGTCTGAAGAGGAATTTATAGACTGGTATCGGGCATGGACTTGATCTGGACTGGGTTGGGATGTTTTCTTAATATGCAATTACTCTTTAAATAAAGCTCTATCTTATACACGGATGAGTGTCTCTGGATTTGTTTCTCTAGTCAACCAAGACTGACTACACAGATGTGAATAGCTTTGCTAGCAGACAGAGAACACGGGAAATGGATTAATGCAGATGCAATTAGATTAAGATTTAGCACTCTATCATTTGTTCTCCATTTTGATTCGTTTTTAATTTATTCTAGTTTTCATTGTTTTCTGCTTTCTTTTCTATTTAATTTGTTTTGCTGTTGGGGTTTGCTTGTTTATTTTGTATGCTGCTCTTTGCCTGAACTCCAGGACCAGTAAATCTATAGAGACAGGAGTTGGATGAGCAGTTCCTTAGGGCTATGGCATGGGAGATGGGAGAGTGAGGGGAGGTACTAATAATAATGAGTCCAAGAACGAAGAACTTTTTCTAAAATGGATTGTAGTGACTGCACAAATCTTTAAAATGCTGAAATGATTGGACTGTATGGTATGTGAATTATATGTCAATAAAACTGTTCAAATAAAAATAAAAAGATCTACAATCTTGGAAGCCCTTTACGGGGTCGTTCTACTCTGTCCTATGAGTCGGTATCCACGCAAAAGGGATGACTTTGTTTTGTATTTTCCTTATTCCCTCCTTGACAACAGTCCCTGCAGAGAGAGCCTAGTTGTGGTGCGCCATGGCTGGGGTGGGGAGGCAGAAGGCTCCCTGGGGGCTCCAGGCTCAGAGAATGGAGGGGCTCAGACAGCCTGCAGCCCTGGGGGCTAGACCTAGGATTGGAGCACTAACACCCAGGGAGTGTCGTGGGTGGATTGGGGTCCAGCTGGGCTGGTCAAGGACCTCCTTCTTGGCATGGCCCCCTGTACCAGACTGGCTGAGGTGCTGCCTCCCTGTGGGGGGTCCAAGGTGGGATGGGGGGGGTCCAAGGTTGGATGGGGGCACTTGCCTTTCCCTCATTCCTCAGCAGTGGGGGCATAACTACCCCTGCTTGTTTCCCTGTGTCTGGCTGTCTCTCTCTCTCTCTCTCTCCTTGGTGGTATAGTCTGTCTTTATCTCCTAGGCTCCCCACCTCACCCTGTGCAGTTGGGCCCCCCTCTCGCTCCCACTGAAGCTCTTTGCTTCTCCAGGAGTGGGCCCTTCTCCTTCCCTGTCCGAGGCTGCCTCTCGGGCAACAACCAGCCACCTTTCGGCTCTTCCTTGCTGGTCCCAGGGGCATTGGGGGTGGGCAGCAGTAGCAGCAACAGCAGGAGGAAGAGAAGGAGGAGGAGGAGGAGGAAGAGGAGGAGGAGGAGGAGGAGGAGGGAAACATCTTTCCAGCTAGCAGAAAATGGGTCAATTAAAGCCTCTAGGCTGCTCTGCCAGCCCAACAAGAAAGAAGCAAAAATAGCCCTGGGCAGGTCTAGCCTGCAAGATCAAAGGATGATGACAGGGGCGAAGGGACCGGCAGGCCTGGTGGGGGTCGTGGGCTGTGATCCTCAGGGTCGGCTGTTCAAAACCACCAGTAGCTCCTCGGGAGAAAGA
>NW_022103958.1:6223823-6230264 GCF_000313985.2 Echinops telfairi | reverse complement strand
CGCCTCCCGCTCAGGCCATGTGTGATTGATTATACACCAACACACACACACACACACACACACACACACACACCTGCAGATGTCCCTGACTTCCCTAAGCCACTCTATGTGGCCTCCACCCACCGGGGTGCAGAGAGCTGAAAGAGCCTGGGTCTGCTCCCACAGTCCGTCTATCCCAGCTGTTTTTCTGGGGGGCATAGATCCTACCCCTCTTCCCAGGGCTCACATAGCAGAGGGGCCAGACAAATCAGTGGTCAAAGACAACCCTGGTGGGCAGCCTGGAATTCAGAATAGTCCGAGGGGGCCTGTCCTGTGACTGACCGCAGACTCTCTCAGGCAAAGGAGAACTCAGGACCATTCATGGAAACGAACACAACCCTGAGGGAGGCGAGGAGGAGTTGGAGGAGCAGGTTGGGGGGTGGGGGGGGGGTGGTAGTCCAGGACAAGGAGCAAGGGGGTGTCTCAAGGCAATGGGGAGCCCTGGTGCGTCTTAAGCAAGGAGAGGACACTGTCAAATACTCCTTTCTAGACCGTTGGTGCGGCTCATCGTGAGCCTGCAGGTAGAACTGCCCCCGTGGGTTTCCAAAGCTGCAATGCCTTCTGGGAGAAGAAAGCCTCATCTTTTCTCCTTCAGAGTGACTGGTGGTTTTGAACTGCTGGCCTTCCCGTGACCAGCCCAATATGTAACCCCCTAGACCACCGGGGTTCCTTTCCAATAGCTTCACCCAGTGTTACTTGAATTGCACCATTTAATGGTCGAAGGTGGTTAAGAAACGTAAACAGAAAGGATAGAGAACATTATAAATCTTCCCCCTGAGGCAGAAGGTAATTCTATTGATAGTGTCATTAATCTAGCCAGTGGTAATTTAAAACCTTTCTGAGAAAGGGAAATTATACCAGCACAGGCCAGATTCAGACCATGATACATGCCTGGTTGACTTATACCAATTAAACTCTTAAATGACTGGACACTCTTTACATAAACAATGGGGGTTGGTGATAGAGCTAAATTTTCAATAACACTCATTCACAGAGGCAGAACCACGCCGACAGGATTAACATATGTCCTAAGGAAGCAAGAAGGGCATTAAAATAGTGACTCTATGGTAGTCCCAGGTCACCATTCACTGGGTACCCTCAAAGTGCGGGATCTGAACCACAGTGCAAGGACCACTATGCCACAGCAGCCATCTCACACTGGGGTGGTTCAGCCTCCAGTCCATGGGGGTATGTCGGCTCCTGATTGAATCTGCTAAAGGAGATTGGAAGGGAAGCCCAGAGCACTTAGTGGGTTTGATGTGTCTAACAGGAACCAGAGGCATCTATAAATCATAGGTGTATGAATAGCTTATGGGCTCACACTTAACTCTAGCCCCCATCTGAGAACAAATAGCTCTTATGCCATGACCCTCTTCAACGCCGGCCCTCCTGAAGAGATCACTGAATGCATATGTAGGTGCTACAGCAAAATGTGGTGAAGAAAACAGATGGTGTCAGGTTATCAGAAAGAATGGCATCTGGGGGTCTTAAGGGCTTGTCTTCAAACTAATAACCATCTAAGTGAGGTTCAGCTAAATCCACGTGGAAGAAGCACCCCAGCCTGTGCGACCCAAGCATTGTAAATCATAAAACCGAAATCCAGAGGCGGGAACAGTACCAGAGCTTAACTCGCAAACACCTTGTTTGCAAAAGGCCATGCATGACAGTGGAAGCCCCAAATCCCTCTCCAGGGTCCTCACATGGATTGCGGCTCTGGTGAATCCCCTCTGCTCATAGTTGAAGGATACAGATGACCCTGCTATCAGACAGAGAGAACTGCAAAGTAAGGTGACCGGACGTCCCACTTTTGGCGGGACAGCCCCGCTTTTTGGTGTTTTAAAAAAGTCCTGATTTTTGGAAAGAATGCATGACAAGCTAGGGACGGTCTATTTGGTCCATATAGACCAAATTCTTAATCAAGAACCCCGCCCCGCACCCCGTTCCCCGGTCAATGGTGTCCCGGTTTAAATTTGGTCACCTTACTGTAAAGGCAATAATGACAGATGTCGTTAGGTTAAAGTACCACCTTATCCTCTGCTCTCCCTTTTGACCCACTGTAAAGTGGTTTCTATTGTTAATATTTTCTCTTTGATTGAGATTATTCCGTTTTGTCTAGTCATCGTTGTTTTTCTTTCTTTCTTTCTATGCGTTGTATAAGTTTATATCCTTGTGTTTTGTTCTGTGCGACTTCCTGTAAAAGAAATCGAGGGCAGGTGGATCTACAGGGATAGAAACGGGATAGGGCGTGGCAGGGACAGGTGGGGGGATGGGGAGCTAACCACCATGCGGGCGAGAAGGACAGGTTCTGAAATTGATTGGGATGATGGTTGCACAAGACTCCTTAGAGATGGAAAGGTTAAACTGTGTGACATGTGAACAGAAAAACTATGAGCTGTCAGTCACTTACCAGAGAGCACAGATTATAGCAGGTGCTGGCACAGATGTGGAGACATAGGAACCCTTTTCCATTGATGCTGTGTAAACAAATGTATGTAAAACTGTGGCTTGGAAACAGTTGCCACTCTTCAGAAAGTCAGATAGACACTTTCCAACGGAGGCATTTCTACATTTTATTTTGCCGTTGTTATCCGGTTTTTGTTTTTGTTGTAGTTATATCTATGTCTATATAATGTATATGTAAATGCTAGGTAAATCTATAGAGACAGTAACTGGATTAACAGTTTCTTGGGGTTGGGGGGAAATGGGGAGCTAATAACAAGGAGCACAAGAAAGAAGAAAATGCTCTACAATCGATTGTAGTGGTGACAGCACAACTCTCTTCAATACGCTTAAACGGTTGTGTGCTGTGTGAACTATGTGTCGACGAATCACTAAAACTGTCAAAGTTAAAAATAAAACCTAAGCAGAAAGGAAACCACTGTTTAAAGGCCCCCTGAGGGTCTCTGTGGAACACATTGCTAACGTGACCTGATGGGGACCAAGTCTCAAGCTGGCCCTGAGCGGCCACAGAAGAACGCCCCGTCTCTCTACCTCTGAACAGTCCTGAAGCCCCCACGGAGGCCACTTAAAACTCGGACATACGTGACATTGCCGTGCGTGGGAAGTGGACAGCAACTGGTTAACGGGTAGATGCCAGTCAATACAAAAGCCCACATCTACCTATTTGACCGGAAGCCTTAGTGGTATCATGGGTTACTCGGGCTGCTAACCGCAAGGTCAGCAGTTCCAAACCACAGCTGCTCCCCGGGAGAAAGATGCGGCTTTCTACTCCTATAAGGAGTTACAGTCTTGGAAACCACAGAGGCAGCGCTACACCATCCTATAGGCCCTCTAAGAGTTCGGATCGACCCTGGGTGCTGGGTTTGGTTTTGCGGGCCCACATTGAGCACCCTTCCTATGCTCAGCTGGATTATGGGATAACAGCAAGCGTAGGGAGAGCCTTGCTCAGGAGGTAACGCGGGTCGTCCTGGAGGCTGAGAGCATGCCAGTCACTAGATGAGCCGCAGAGAGGGAGGTCCAGGCGGAAGGAGCCGCAGGTGCCAAGGGCCAGAGGCAGCAACAGATTCCACAGGGACAAGAATCAGCAACCTGGTTGCCATCCCCAGGAAGACGGCACCGATGTGCAGCGCGAAGGCCTGCTCACAGCCAGCTCCTCTCCCTCCTGTCGCCTGCAGACAGCACTCCGCCCCCTGCCCTGCCTGCTGGTTTGCTGGCTCGTCCTCTGCCCTGTCCTTGCCAGCCTGCCCTCTGCCCGCCGATGCCCTGGCTGCTGGGGATGGAGTCAGCTGCAAGCACAGGGGTTCTTCTTCTTGTTGCTTCCGAACTTTCGTTGTGAGTCGGGTGAAGGGCTGCAGAGCAGGTCATCCCTGGCACAGTCAGCAATTCCTGCAGCTTTGGTTTCCATCTGTCCGTTGCCATCCCCTCAATGGGCGGTCCCGTGTCCCACTCCCTCCCCGTGCCTCCCATGCCCATTCCACCCTCTTTCTTCACCCCGTCCTTGGGTAAATGCTGCCCTATCGGCTTTAAGTGGTTGATGATGGGATCGCAGGGCTGGTTTCTGCTGCGAACCAGAAGGGGACATAGAGGCCATCCTCTTGGGAGGCCCACCCAGCCTGGTCGGTCCAGGAAGCCTGGTGTTTCCCAGGATCTGGAGTTCTGCGCCACATCTTTCTCCGACTCTTCCCAGGACCTCCTAAGGGGATCTTTTCGGGACAGTTAGCAGTGCTGGCCGGGCACCATGTAGCCCCTCTGAGCTCAGGGCTGTAGGAGAGATGTCTGTGGGCCCCATTAGTCCACAGGATTTATTGTTTCCATCTGTCTTTTGATGTTCATCGAAGGTACATACTTTTTTTTTTAATCAAGCATCAAAGAAGTTATGACTCTCAGCTAATATCCAAAACTTCCTCTTCTCTCTGGGAGGAGACACCAGGGTCTGGGCCAGGTTTTCCAGATGGGTGGGAAGACTCTGAAGAGGGAAGGGGCAGGTTCCTATCTGTCCTGACCCCTCCCTCCAGGAGTGCTTGCTCCAGGGCCCTGAGAGCCAGCTCTGCCTAGGCTAGGCTGCTCTGGAGGATTCTTGGGCCACTTGTCTCCATTAGCACAAGCCTGAACGGCCATGGAAAGTGTGGTCATTGCCTTCCACCGGGACCCACGGGGCTGCTCAGTGACCAGGGTTGTTCCATGGTCCCCAGGCCAATAGGTGCACCCTATGGCAGAGTCCCCCCTCAGCATTCAAAAGCTGCTTTTTGGATGAACATTTCTGTCTTCTCACTTTTTACCATGAAACAAACTCTACCCCTCCAGCTGCCTGGGCATCAAGGACGTTCCTGGGTTAGGCCAACAGGTGGTGTGATCGGCTGCCAACGGAAAGGCTGGAGGTTCAAGTCCACCCAGAGGTGCCTCTGAAGAAAGACCTGGCAATCTTCTAAGAACCAGGCATAAAAAGCCCCCTGGGGCACAATGTCACTCTGACACGCATCAGGCCACAAGACCTCAGCATGAACTCCACCGGAGGAGCACACGGGGTCTTACAGACACCCTCACGGATAGACACGGGTTAAAGAAGACAGTACTGGCTTAGCAGATCCTACTGGAATGGGACCCACAGACCCACCACCCACCAGCTTAAGAAGCAGCCTGACACATCAGCCTCCATAGCACGATGGCAGAAGGCTCAGCTGCTCATGGAAAGGCCGACGGTTCGAACCCACCAGTCGCTCGGTAGGGGAAAGATGTGGCAGTCTGTTGCCATAAAGATTCACAGTCTCAGAAACCCCATGGGGCCGTGCTACCCTGTCTGTCCTCTAGGGTCCCTGTGAGCCAGGATGAACTTGGCAACAGGGGTTTAGTTTGGTCGCCCCAGCTCCTGTGCCCTCCAACCCCCAGTGCTCACGACAGGCTGAATAGTGTCTTGCCGATGCCTACCATGCAGAGAGACAACCGGAGACCCCAGGAGCGTACCCGCCATCATCAGTTTGGTTTGTAAAGCCTGAAGTTGCAAGCGAGACCACAGCCAGGGGGCCTGGAGGGGGGTCCTCAGGCAGAAGGATCTAGCAGCGCTCCTTACCAGGTCCGGGTTGTGTCGGATGATTCTGAGGGGCGCTTAGGGAAGGAGAGCCTCTCAGTGGACGGAGGGGCAGACGCAGTTTGGGGAAGGCGCTTCATTTTTCCTGGGAGGCAGGAGAGGGAAAGCAGGGCTGGGAAAGGAATAGCAACCCCACAGAAAGGGAGGTGTGTGCGCGCGCGTGTGTGTGTGTGTGTGTAATTATCCGAGTGAAAATGCACACAACCAAGCATTGGCCAACTGCGCCTTTTTAGCATGTACATGTCATTGACGTGGTTACAATCATCCGGGTGTGCAGCCATCACCTGTCTGTCTTCCTCGGAGCAGTTGGTGGGGCGGTGGGGCAGGGAGGGGGGTCCTGTAGCCTCTCTGCCAGCACAGTTTCTCATCACTCAGTGTTACTCACTGCTGGGCTCTTCCTGACGGAGTTTGTATGGCTAAACAATAGATGGTTGATTGTTGACATCACCAGCATTCCCATCACCACCTCGACCATCATCATCTCCACCTCACCCCCACCTATATCCCCACCATCATTGCAAATACCAACCACTACCCTCAATACCGTGAGCACCGCCACCACCACCATGACAACCATCATTACCATCATCACCAATACCACCACCTACATCACCACAATCACCACCATCACCATCATTATCATCATCACCAATACCACCACCGACATCACCACCATTAGCATCATCACCACCATTACCACTATCACCCTTACTACTACCTATATCACCATGATTATCACTACCACCACCATCACGACCAACACCATCATCATCATTACCATCATCACCAATACCACCACCTACATCACCACAATCACCACCATCACCATCATTACCATCATCACCAATACCACCACC
>NW_022103958.1:6222242-6223721 GCF_000313985.2 Echinops telfairi | reverse complement strand
ACATCACCACAATCACCACCATCACCATCATTACCATCATCACCAATACCACCACCGACATCACCACAATCACCACCATCACCACCATTAGCATCATCAACACCATTACCACTATCACCCTTACTACTACCTATATCACCATGATTATCACTACCACCACCATCACGACCACCACCATCACCATCATTACCAATAGCACCACCGACATAACCACAATCACCACCATCACCATCATTACCATCATCACCAATACCACCACCGACATCACCACAATCACCACCATTATCACCACCACCACCTACATCACCACAATCACCACCATCACCACCACCATTACCATCATCACCACTATTACTACTATCCCCCTTACCACTACCTCTATCACCACGATTACCACTACCGCCACCATCATGACCACCATCATCACCATTACCACTACCTTTATCACTACAATAACCATCACCAATGTCATCACCACCACCATTGCCACTATCATTGGCACCGTTGCTACAACCATCGTCGTTATTGCAATCATCCCCACCACTATCACTCCCATCCCCACCACTACTACCACGCTTATAACCAGTAGACCACCACCAGCACTACCATATCACATGATCAGGACCGTCACCGCCACCGCAGACCCACGGTCACCACAAAACCACATGCTCGTTCTCACATCCATGACCATGCTGGGGGGGGGGGTCCCCTCTGATCCAGGGTTCTCTGGGGGGGGGTACCTGTGGGGAAGAAGCAGGTGGCTGCTGGGAAGGGAGGAATGCCTATGTAAGGAGTTGAGGCTGCACGGCCCTGTGGGATCCAAGTATTCCCCCAAAGCTCTGATTCTCCTGAATGAGACCTCCTGCGGTGGGGTGAGCTCCGTGACTGAGGGCTATGCCTTTGTCTCCTGAAGGAGCCAAGGTCTGCTGTGGCCTCCATGCAGCCTCTGCTCCAGCCGCTCCAGGACGCTTCCCAGGAGACTCCTCCCTCCCACCACCCCTCACTCCTTAGGGAGGGCAGGGCCAGGGCTGCTGGCCATGGAGGGATAGGCAGGAGCACGGGGCTCTGAGCAGGACCAGGGCTCTGGCTGGCAGGGGGCCAGCAGCCAGACACGCTGGTCCACCTTCTGCTGGCTGCTTTAGGGCAGGGGTGCCAAACTGGCAGCCCGCGGGCCACATGCAGCCCCCGAGATAATATTTTGAGGCCCACAATGCTCTGAAATAAAATGAAAATAGAAAGAAATTGTTATGAAGAAAACAGCGCTTAGAGGAGATTGAGGCAATACCGTACACACAATTCCCTCATTACACTTGGAGGGCTGTGTAGGGGAGGGAGGGAGGAGGGTGGAGGGAGAGGGGAGTGGAGGGCTGGAGGGCTGTGTAGGGGAGGGAGGGAGGAGGGAGAGGGGAGTGGAGGGCTGGAGGGCTGTGTAGAGGAGGGAGGGAGGAGAGGGGAGTAGAGGGCTGGAGGGCTGTGTAG
>NW_022103958.1:6216585-6222142 GCF_000313985.2 Echinops telfairi | reverse complement strand
GGGGGGGGGTACCTGTGGGGAAGAAGCAGGTGGCTGCTGGGAAGGGAGGAATGCCTATGTAAGGAGTTGAGGCTGCACGGCCCTGTGGGATCCAAGTATTCCCCCAAAGCTCTGATTCTCCTGAATGAGACCTCCTGCGGTGGGGTGAGCTCCGTGACTGAGGGCTATGCCTTTGTCTCCTGAAGGAGCCAAGGTCTGCTGTGGCCTCCATGCAGCCTCTGCTCCAGCCGCTCCAGGACGCTTCCCAGGAGACTCCTCCCTCCCACCACCCCTCACTCCTTAGGGAGGGCAGGGCCAGGGCTGCTGGCCATGGAGGGATAGGCAGGAGCACGGGGCTCTGAGCAGGACCAGGGCTCTGGCTGGCAGGGGGCCAGCAGCCAGACACGCTGGTCCACCTTCTGCTGGCTGCTTTAGGGCAGGGGTGCCAAACTGGCAGCCCGCGGGCCACATGCAGCCCCCGAGATAATATTTTGAGGCCCACAATGCTCTGAAATAAAATGAAAATAGAAAGAAATTGTTATGAAGAAAACAGCGCTTAGAGGAGATTGAGGCAATACCGTACACACAATTCCCTCATTACACTTGGAGGGCTGTGTAGGGGAGGGAGGGAGGAGGGTGGAGGGAGAGGGGAGTGGAGGGCTGGAGGGCTGTGTAGGGGAGGGAGGGAGGAGGGAGAGGGGAGTGGAGGGCTGGAGGGCTGTGTAGAGGAGGGAGGGAGGAGAGGGGAGTAGAGGGCTGGAGGGCTGTGTAGGGGAGGGAGGGAGGGAGGGCAAGATGAGCAGGTGGCACTGACAGCTGAGTGTCCCACAGGAGGCCAGTGGCCATGCAAGGACCCCAGCCCTGCTCAGCTCAGCTCAGCCGAGGAGGGGTGGCAGTGTGTCCTGGAGCAGAGTGGGGGCTGGACTGGCTGGCCTTGCCAGCTGCTTAACCCCCTCCCCCATGTCCCTCCCTCCCCACAAGGGAACCTGCCAGTCTCCCCCACCCCCCTGGGGACAATAGTGAGCGGTGAGGGTGGGAGCCGCTCTGTCACCAGCTGCCTCCTCCAAAGGAAGTAGTCTTGGTGTCTGCCAGTGTCTGCCAGCCCAGGGAAATCAGTTCACTGGGGGAGGGGGGGGGCTGGGGGGCGTCTTTAACCCATCACTGGGGGCGGGGTGGACCAGCAGCTGGGCTTCTGTCTGCTAGAGCCCCTTCCCAGGGCTCCTCTCCTTAGGGGTCCCCAGTGGGCCTCTAGCTCAGCTGCTTTGGCTCACTGCGGAGGGGGAAGGGGGCAGGTGGAGGAGACAGCAGTGAGAGCACTAGAAACAGACAAGGTGGGTGGCTTTGTCACTGTGGCAGAGGTGGCCAACTGTCCCCCCATGATCTGCTCCCTCCTGCTCTTCCTGATGAATGGCACCTTAATTTTGGGCACAAGGCTGCCCGGAATGGAGACTACGTCTCACAGTCTCCTTTGCAGTCGGGCTGGCCCAGAGGATGAGGTTGCAGCCAATGGTGTACACTTGCCCCGCCCAGTGTGGGGGGTAATAAGCCTTGGGTTGACAATCCAAAAGTGAGCTGTTCAAATCCACCAGCCACACCTTGGGAGAAAGATGAGACTATTTGTTCCCATAAAGATCTAGACCCTTGGGAATCCTCTGTAGGGTCCCCATGAGCCTGAGTTGTCTCAATGGCCGTGGGTTTGGGGCTCTGGGGCATCCTTGGGGGAAGGAGAGTGCTCTGTTCTCCAACATTTTGCCCCCAGAACAGAGGTGATGACCGTGGTGGGGACAGCCTTCCTGAGTAACCAGGGAGAGGCCACAGGTTGGGGATGGCAGCGGGGCACATTAGATGGAGTCTGAGGCTATAATCTGTGGCACTGTGTTGTACACACAGAACGTGGGTATAATCCGTGGCACTGTGTTGTACATGCAGAATGTGGGTATAATCAGTGGCACTGCGCTGTACACGCAGAACCAGGGTATAATCAGTGACACTGTGCTGTACACGCAGAACCAGGGTATAATCAGTGACACTGTGCTGTACACACAGAACCAGGGTATAATCAGTGGCACTGTGTTGTACACGCAGAACCAGGGTATAATCCGTGGCACTGTGTTGTACACGCAGAACCAGGGTGTAATCCGTGGCACTGTGTTGTACATGCAGAAGTTGTTGAACCTGTGCCTGGTTTGTTGTGGGTGTTTTCACCACAATTGGAGAAATAAAATTTAAAACAGACACAACTAACAATGAGTACACGGGAAAGAAACTTTCTGCACCTTGATGGCGGAAAAGCGGACACAACTCTACTCCGTGTGCGGCTGAGTTACGGGACTGTCTGATGTGGGGATGAAGTGCCAATAAACAATTGTTAAAGAAAGTCCGATGGAGCCCGGGTTCCTGATGCTCAGGCGGGACCTGCCATCCAGCCGTGCCGCCGACCCCCGGCTTCATGTTCTGGAGGGAGAGACGCAGCACGTGCTGAAATCACCGATGGAAGGTGGTCCTCGAGTGGCCCAGTGTCTGCCAGCTCCCAGCACAGGGCACCCAGAGGCACTCAGCAGACTCACGTGGGTGATGCTGAGAGGACAAGAAGGGAACCCCATCGCTCCAGTGCCTACTAGGTGCCAGGCAAGTATCCCTGCTCAACATTGTTAGGTGGGAGGTGCTATCCAGCTTCTCCAAGACCACGGAGAGCCCACCTCACAGCCTGGGGCTCTTCTCCGGGGGTGGGATTTGAGCCTATTGCCCCCGGCTTGTGTCTGGTGGGTTTCCATGACTACGTCCCAGGCTGGCCACAGCCCGGGGAGATCAAAGGCAGCCTCACATGTCCCAAGTGCCCCCCAACCAGCCCATTAGCTCACCCACTTGGGGAGCAAACTCCCTGCCGCCCCACAAGCAGCTTTGATTTCCAGCGGTCCTCATGATCTGGCATCTGAGCTCCAGTCTGAGGCAGCGCCAAGGCTCTGGCAGCGGACACGGAGAAGCTGCTCCTCACCCTGGCATGGAAGGGCCGTCTCCTCTAAGGATGCAGCCTGTCTGCTGCCTGGTCTGTGCCAGGAACTGATGCCTGCTTCCTCTCACTCAGCCTTCACCCCAACATTGGCAGAGAAGTGCCAAGGCCCTGCCGCCCTGGGACCACTTACCTGTCTCCCAGGCCTCCTGGGCCTCGGTGTTCTCATCTGTGATGTGGGGACCATGGCAGTCCCGATCCGGCCGTGCTATGGGAGGGCTGTGGGTTATGGCTCATTTCGTGGGTCCGCTGGGCCAGGTTGGCGCCCAACGGTTCAGCCGAAGCCAGTCGAGATGTTGCGACGACGCCGTCCCGGACCTGTGACTCACATTGGCAATCCACGAGCTTGCTCACGATCCGGTGGAGTGGGCCTCATCCAATCAGCAGGAGGCCTTGGGAGCAGAGCCTGGGGTTCCCCAGGGAGAAGATGCCCTGCCCGCCTGCCCACAGGTGATGGACTTGGCCATCCCACGGTTGCATAGACTAACTGTGAAATCAGTCTCTCCCTTGCTGTCACTGGCCCTGTGACAGTAGGCGTTCCCCATGCCCCTTAACCAGTGGGGCTTCTTGTCCTTGTAGTGACCGGAGGAGGGTCGGAGGAGATGCTCTTCCAGCTCCCGAGGCCTGTGGCATCTTTATCAAAAGAAAGTCTGAGAAAGAGGGTCGACGGTTTACCCAAACCCGCTGCCATCCAGCAGATTCCAGCCCCAAGTGACCCTAGAGGGCAGAGTAAACTGCCCTTGTGGGCTTCCAAGGCTGGAACTCCCCGTGGGGGTCCAAAGCCTCATCTGTCTCCCGAGGAGCAGCTGGCGGTTGTGAACCATCTACCTTGCGGTTAGCAGTGCAGCGCATAACCTACGATGCCCCCAGGACTCCTCTGTCCCATGGCAATCCTGCGAGCAGGGTGTCATTGATGAAGGAAATGACCCAGCCACAGGGGAGTCGCACGTGGTGGCATGTGCCCAAAAGCCTGGGTCATTTCACTCCATGTTGGGTGTAAAGTCCTGAGCTCGGTTTTGTCCTCGTCATATGGTCAGCAGTGGCCGGCCTCCCCTCTCTTGAGGACAGGACTGTCCAGAGGCTGCCAGGACCTGGGACCACGAGCAGGTGAGATGTGCAGTTTTGCAGAAAGTGTGGGTCCGACTGGCCGCTCGAGCAGTTCCCGTGGCTTCAGCTCAGGTCTCTGGGCGATGCCTCCAAGTTTGGCGGGGGAGCAGGGAAGACAGCTCTCCAGGGATTTAGGAAGGCCGGGAGAGGCTGCATGGGCAGCATCACGTCTCCGGCGAAGGTGCCAGGGAAGTGTCAGCACAAAATGTACTGGCTACAGTGATCTGGAAAGGAGAACTCCCTCTTTGGCTGCCCTGAAGCAAACCCTCCACTTCCCAACAGCCTTCTTCCCGAGGAGGCATTAGTCACCTGCCGGGGATCTTCAGCACTACGGACAGCTCCACACTTCCCCCGCCTGGGCCCACGGACGCGCTGTACCAGGCAGGCACTGAGCATGGTCCACAGCCCACGAGAGGGGCAGCCCTGCTGCCTCACCCGCAGGAACTTTCTGCCCCATTCCAGGGAGCAGACGGACCCACCACCGTGCGGTGTCGCCCCATGCTGCCAGGCTTGGACCTGACTCGGCTCCCATCTGTGCCAGCACAGGAGCAACTACTGGGTGCCTGGCTGGGCACCGTCCCCAGAGGAGCGAGGAAGGCCGAGGGGAGACAGCCCGGGCCTGCCCAAGCGTCTGCCGTGTGCTTGGAAGACAGATGAGAAGCGGAGCATCTGCAAAGGAGATCGCTGCTGCTTTCAATCCGTGCCACAGTTGGGAAAGCAGAGGCAGGTGGCAAGCCCAAGGGACAGCTCCGAAGAGGCACAGCTGGGTGCCCACCCAGGGGCTTGAGGCCCAGGCACGTGTTCAGCCACCCCTGGGCCAAGGGCTGGGAGCCAGGGATACACCTGGAGAAGGTGGTGGAGATTTCTCTGTGGAGGTGGCAGCTGGGCTGAAGGTTACTAGGACAGGAAGCGAGGTGACGGGATAACTATGTGAAGCCTCAGGAACGTGGTGCCCCATAGGAGAGTGGCTACCCCAAAGTGTCGACAAGGGAGCAGGGGGGAAAGGCTTGGGGTCCACTGGGGCCAGGGGGTGGGGCTCTGGAGGGCAGCATCAACACCAGCGGCATATCTGTGGGAAGCAGTGTCCATGGTGATTACTCTCTAACTGCCAAAGGCCCTCTCCCTGCCGGAAGCAGAAACTGCAGTGGTCCGTGAAACTGCTCATTGCTGCGCCTCTGCCCCTACCAGGGGCTCCAGGACACGTAGCATGCCTGCCACGCCCTTGATCCGCCCTGGGCCCCCCCGCATCGGTTTGTGCATCTGCCAGGCACGCAAAGCCTTCACGTTTCTAGAGAGTACCAGGGGACACTAATAGAGGAGTACCTTGGAGTACCAGGGGACACTAATAGAGGAGTACCTTGGAGTACCAGGGGACACTAATAGAGGAGTACCTTGGAGTGCCAGGGGACACTAATAGAGGAGTACCTTGGAGTGCCAGGGGACACTAATAGAGGAGTACCT
>NW_022103958.1:6199965-6216485 GCF_000313985.2 Echinops telfairi | reverse complement strand
CCAGGGGACACTAATAGAGGAGTACCTTGGAGTGCCAGGGGACACTAATAGAGGAGTACCTTGGAGTGCCAGGGGACACTAATAGAGGAGTACCTTGGGGTGCCAGGGGACACTAATAGAGGAGTACCTTGGGGTGCCAGGGGACACTAATAGAGGAGTACCTTGGGGTGCCAGGGGGCACTAATAGAGGAGTACCTTGGAGTGCCAGGGGACACTAATAGAGGAGTACCTTGGAGTGCCAGGGGACACTAACAGAGGAGTACCTTGGAGTGCCGGGGGACACTAACAGAGGAGTACCTTGGAGTGCCGGGGGACACTAATAGAGGAGTACCTTGGAGTGCCAGGGGACATTAATAGAGGAGTACCTTGGAGTGCCAGGGGACATTAATAGAGGAGTACCTTGGAGTACCGGGGGACACTAATAGAGGAATACTGGGAGACACTAATAGAGGAGTACGTTGGAATACTAAAACTCAAAACCACACTCACTGCCATCGAGTCGATTCCAGCTCATGGCGACCCTACTTTGAAGTGTCAGGGGACACTAATAGAGAGGGACCTTGGAGGAGTCCTGGTACTATAGTGTCATACGTTGAACTGTGATCCTCATGGTTGGCAGATTGAAACCACCAGCAGCTCCTTGGGAGAAAGACTGGGCTTTCTACTCCCGTCGACAGTCTTGGAAACCTAAAAGGGGTCTCTATGAGTCAGCATTGATTCGATGGCCGTGAGTTTGGGTTTGGGGGTTTGGAGGGCCAGTGTTTATTAATAGAGGGGTATCTTGGAGGGCCGGGGGATCTTGATAGAGGGGGGTGCCTTGGAGTGCCAGTGTTTACTAACATAGGGGTACCTGTGGTTGCAGCCCACCATGTAGCCCCTGCCAGGAGAAAGGGAGAGGAAGGGCAGAGCGGGGTGTGGAGCCCCAGCTTGCCTGCCAGGGTGACAAGGTCCGGAGGAAAACTACAGAGAAGGCATTGAAGCCCAGGGAGGGGAGGGGAAGGTGGCTCGGACAGTGGGTGGCAAGGAGAACTCTAGAGCCTGGTCTCCCCCATCTCCTGCCTCAAGCCCGCCCCTTTCCTCCACCCCCCACCCAGAGCTCTTCTCAGCCCGAGCCTCATTCTTGCATGTCTGTCCTCTCGTCCGTCTGGGCATCAGTGGACAAGGTCCCACGGTGGGGTGACTTCTGAAATGTCTGCAGGGTGGGGACCAGGATGACCCCACCAGCCTCCCTCCACAAAGCTCAGAAGCCCTGAGGGCTCAGGAGGCCCCATACCCGCAGGTCCTCAGATGCCAACCTGGCTTCTGCAGCTGGTCTTTGGGCGCCACCTGGTGCTCGTGCTATAGAGTGACAACAGGTGGCTGGCCCTGAAGAAGAGGATAGCTAGTGAGAGGGGGCACAGGGAGGAGCTGAAGGGGCAGAAAGCAGAAAGGACCAGTGTCGAGTAGGTGCCAATGTGCAGCGAGTGCCCTGAAGCGCAGCAGACGAAGCCCTGCCAGGCCCGGGGCCAGCCTCACCATGCTGGCTGTATCTGAGTCCACTGTGGAGCCCGGATAGCAAAGTGTGTGCCACACGGGGCTGCTAACCACAAGGTCAGCAGTTCAAAACCACCAGCCGGTCCCTGTGAGAAAGATGAGGCTTTCTACTCTGGTACAGATTTCCTGCCTTGGAAATCCACAGGAGTCCTAGGACTCAGTCCCACAGGGTCGCTGTAGAGTTTCTATGAGTCAGATCAACTGGATAGCAGTGAGTTTGCTTATTCCAAGTGGTATAGAGTCTATTACACATATGACCATCAATTGGTTTTTGAATTGAACCCATTTGTTAGTCTGGGTAAACCAGGGAAACAAATCCACAGAAACTCATATGTATAAGAGAGAGTTTTATATAGAGGGTAAGTATACATTAAGAAAGCATACCAACCCAGTGCTGTCCAAGCCCATAAGTCCAACACTAGCCCATATGTCCAACACCAATCCACAAAGTCCTCCTCCATCTCACAGAACACACACAATGATACCGACTGCAGGAGGAAAGCCGAATCAGTGAGCGTGTAAGCATCTCAGCGCTGGCAGGGGTCTCCACCACATGGCTGCTCCAGCACCCAGGGCTGCATCGGGGTACCTCCATGTGGCTTCTCCTTGGGGGTGTCTCGCAGAAAGTGAGCTTTGCCCGCTGAGGCAAAGAACTAGCTAAGGCAGTTGCAACTGGTCCAATGATCAGAGAGCAAGAGACCCGAGAACTCCAAAGGCAAGGCTCACCAAGCCATTTATCTCTCGCCCTTCAGTGAATCCCATGTGTGTTTATCGACCAGGTTGACACAATAAACCTTCACCATCTCACCATTCCTGCAATCACAGTCCAACCCCCGCCCCCACCCCCCACCCCCACGGAGGTCTCCCGCTTTCCCTGCCTCTACACAACGTCCTTCTCTGGGGTCTGATCCCTGCTGGTAACCTGCCAATGGTGCTGGGACAAAGTCTTGCGGGCCTCGCGTCTCGGGCGTGGTCTGGCTGTGCTTCTTTAAGACAGACTGGCCCAACCGTCTGGCAAGCCCAATGAAGTCCCACTGCTGTCCAGGCAATTCCAACAGAAACGTGCTGAATCACGGAATGTCTGATTCTGCCGTCAATCCCCTAAGACCGGGGTGCTCACACTTTTCAGCATGCGAGCTACTTATAAAGCGATCAAGTGAAAATGATCTACCAACTACAAAAATGCAAAGCATATATTTTTATTTATTTATTACATTTGTTCATAAATGCATTGAACATTCTTTATATGTGTATGTATGTTTATGTACCTTGCATAACCACATGAGTCCATATTGCGCAACACAACACAATTAACTATTGTACATTTTTTGTCATTTCCTGGGTTTACTCTGATGACTTGCACTGAGTGGAATGAGCCAGGGATGCAGAGTCCAGACAGTAGCTGCTGACAGCCAGCCTCAAGCACACTTGCAAATGATCATCAGTCATGGTGGAACGGTACTTGGACTTAATGATCGTTATGTGGGAAAAGGCTGACTCACATGAATAAGTAGAGCCGAATACTGCAGTCAAGGAGGTAGCACATTTTCTCATGCTTGGGTACTTTCCCTCTGCGAGTAAGTTTCAGAACTGTGCAGCGCTCTGGACTTCAGCTGAATGTCGGCTTGTAGTGTCAAAATCTCCCATTCCGTATGAAAGGGATACATTTTTGTCTTCTTACTTGGTCCAGGTCCCCCACTCATTTTAATACCCTTTCTTACGTTTAAGAGAATAAAAACCAAGGTCTAAAAATTGGCGATAACTTAGCTCGTCAGTTTTGCTGCACTTAGCGCAGTTGTTTGCGCATGCGTTTGACACCTAAGATTGCATCTGATTGTCTGCGCTATATATCAGTTAAATGATGAGATTGTTAATAGGCTTACGTCTAGTTTTTTTAATGCCATGCGATCTACCCACACTGCATTTGCGATTGACTACTAGATTGCGATTCACGTATTGAGCACCCCTGCCCCAAGACTACCCTGACAGGCCTGGGGGATATATGCTATCCCACTAATTTGACCCCCAGATACCATGGGGACATACGTGGCCCCTCCACAGGTTTCCAAAACTTATTTTCCCTACCAACAATTCCGGCACTTCATCGAATGCCCAGTCAAAACCGTCCTTTGTAGCACCCGGGCCTGTCTTCAGTTCAGTCATGAAGATCCCCCCTGACCTTCCACTGAGGACAGGAGGGGTCGCTTCCCAAGAAACGTGAGGGGCAGGGAGTATGGAGGAGGGGACTAGAAATCCCAGGAGGAGCCCTGGTGGGGTAGTGGTTACACGGTAGGCTGCGATCCACATGGTCGGCAGTTCGAAACCACCAGCAGCTCCCAGGGAGAGAGACAGGGCTTTCTACTCCCGTCAACAGTTAGTCTCGGAAACCCATGGGGTGGGTGGGTGCTGTAAGTCAGCTTTGACTCGAGCAATGAGTGGTTTTGGGATCCGTATAGACCGATGGTCCTGCAAGAGTTCAAATGAACCCCACCCTGTCCCCCCACTTTGAGTGTTTGTGAGGACCGAGTCGTAGTGTCGTCCGGCTGAGAAGGCCAGCCAGGACACCCCTTAGAAGCAAGCACGGCGAGCCTTTGCCTCAGTCCTTTGGACATCATGCTTGGTCACAGGAGGTGGGGGTGGAGGTCGGAGGAAAAGAGGAAGGCCCTCGATGGCACAGGGTGGCACAGGGCGGGCAGCAGTGGGCTGGACCCTCGTAAGAACTGTGAGGCGGACGCGAGCCCAGGCGGCGTTTCCTTCTGCCGTCCGTGGGATCGCTGTGAGTGCAAACCGACTCACAGCACCTGATGAGTGAGAACTCGGGCGAAGGAACCTGAGCTGAGAGCCTGGCACAAAGCAGCCGTGCCCACCGTCCCTGCTCCCGTCCCCGAGCGGCCACCCTCAGTCCTGCCAGGCCTGTGGTGTTTGGTTGGTTGACATCTTAGAGCCGAGGCCTGAGGCTCGGTGAGAGATGGCCCCAGAGAGTCAAACTCTGTGTTCTAGAGCTCTTTTCTTAAGCCAGGGCACAACATCAGGACCAGAGGCAGCACGACCCCGGCCCTGAGGCGATTTCCAAGGAGCCCCGGTGGCGTATCAGGTAATGAGTTGGACTGCTAACCACGAGGTCAGCAGTTTGAACCCACCAGCCGCTCCAAAGGAGAAAGATGAGGCTTTCTGCTTCCGTAAAGAGTTACAGCCTCAGACACACACGGGACAGTTCTACCCTGCCCTAGAGGGTCACTGTGAACCAGAATTGCCTCGATGGCAGGGGCTGATTTTTACAGAGGTTAGCCCAGGTTTCCCAGTGAAGCAAACTGCTAACAAGGACAAGGCTGGAGGGGCCAGTCCACCCACAGACACTCACAAGAGAGCCCGGGCAGCCAACTTTGGAGAAGCCAGAGCTGAATGCACTTAGGACACGGGGTGGGGTCATGGGTTGAATCCACCAGCAGCAGGTAGGTTGCTGTGTGAGGATCACAGTGGGCCAGTTAGATCCCCAGAGCCTGTGATGTCAGAGCCGTTGCCAAGGCCTCCCTCCGTCCTGCATTGGAAAGGCCAGAGCTGCGGCCATCGGCCATCGGGTCAGGGCCCATAGCAACCCTACAGGATGGATGAGAACTGCCCCTCCTTCGGGTCTCCAAGACGGTAACTCTTCACTGGAGTGGAAAGCCCGGGTTTCTGCCGAGGAGCGGCTGGTGGTTTCAAACTGCTGACCTAGCTGGTGAGAGCGTCACCAGGGCTCCTCTGCATTCTGAATGAGGGCAGCAAAGCCCCACCCACTCCCATTTCGGGGGCCCAGTGGTCACCCAGCTGATGCAAAAACCTCGGATGGCGGCCAGCGGAAACCCCTCTATTTTCAGAGAGGTCACTCAGCAGAGAGGGCATGGGCAGGCAGGGCTGCTCACAAAGCCTCCTGAGGGACCTTCCTGGCCTGTGTGGGGGTGCGCACCCTCACCTCCACTGCGGCCTCCCTCCCGGCCTCTGGGACATGGAAGGAAAAGGCTTCCCAAGGATGGGCGGCCAGCTTGCAGCCAGGCGTGGCCCTGGCGCGCCACCTGGTGTCCAGAGCAAGAATTGCCAGGATGCAGCGCTCCCATCTCTAATGGGCCTCCCTCCCGCTCCTGGGAGGAGCATTCTCCCTCACTGGGACAGGGATGGCGTAGCTCACCCTGCTCTTGGTCCTCCACCCTGGTCGGCACGTCTAGGAGCCTTTTGTAGTTGATTCCCAGGGGCAGGCATTGGTAAGAAGGCATGGTCAGGGTGTCTTTGAGCAGCAGTGCCTGACATAATTCCCTCTGGGCAACCGGGTCTTACTTCAGGAACTCCGGTGTGCAAGAAAGAAGGGACTGGTGTTTACAGTCCCTGGGTCTCGAGTTCCAAGCATCCCTCCTGGGTGACCCTCCCCCTAGGATCGCACAAGGACAGAGAAGGGTCACAGAGTCCAATGGTGGGCAAGGCCTCTGGGGGACACTGGAGGCCTGCTGACCCCACACCACCCACATGCAGGATTATGGCAGCAGGGGTCCCTTGTCTGTGCCCAAGTCGGCAGCTCCAGTGCCAGGCCCAGCCTCCCTCACGGTGCCACAGGTAATGCCCGGGAGAACTCCTGAGTGGTACACCACCTCAGAGGCCTGCCCTATAGCCAGTGGAGAGGAGACTCCTGGGACCTCTTCTCTAGAATGTTCCCAGCTTTCCCCTGGAGCAACTGCTATCACTAAGCAAAACACAGGGCTTGCAGGCAGCCCACTTGAGGGGCTGACACCGCGCCGTATGAAAGTTCTGGGAAGTCTCAGGTTTTGTCCCTGAAATCTAGGCAGAGGCTGCAGTCTGTTGTCACCTTGGCGTTCTTGCTTGAATCTAAAAAGCATGCTTCCAACGGCTTTGAGGGAGTAAGAGGGGAACCTGGGGGCTCAGCCCAGGACTTCCTCGGCATGCTGACTCACACCACGGAGCCCTGGGGACTGACCTTTCACCCCGGTGCTGACACTGCCTTGGGAGCCACCTCTTATCATTGAGATTCTTGTGTTTTGAGCTCACGGAGGTAGCTAGCCCCCATGTCCACCCCTCTTGTCAAGCCTTCCCTGTACTTACCAAGAAGAACGCCCTTCTCTCAGGACTGGTCCCTCCTGACCAAGTACCTGAGACAGAGGCTTGCCAGCCTCGCTTCTAAGGAGCATCTGCAAGACAGCTTTGTTGGTTCCTTTGGCAGTTGTACTTCCAATATCCTTCGCCAACACCATCATTGGAATGTACCGATTCTTCTTCGCCCTTCCTTATCCCGCCGTGTCCAAGTCTCACATGCCAACAGCGCGACTGAAAATGCTACGGCTTGTGTCAAGTGCCCCTTCGTCCTCAGATGGCCTTAGTCCTCCTTGCTTTTCAAGGGTGGCCCCTAGGTGGGCTCAAACCAAGAGTAACTGGCTGGTAGTGGAACAAGCAACGCCTCTGTGTTAGACAGGGTTCTCTAGAGAGATAAAACCAAATTGCTGATAATTTAATATATTTATTTATAAAGATAATTAGATATATAACAAGAAATGAACTGTTAAATCATATACAGATAAATATATGATACAAGAAATGAACAGTTAAATTATAAAGCACTACAAATGGCTCAGTGCAACTCACTCCCGTGAGAGAGAGTTGTGAGAGACTAGCAGTCCTTCAAGTCCAGTCTGCTGCCAGATCTCCCTCTATTTATAAGAGAGCTAGGTTATCTCAGCACAGCAGCCAACCACAAGGCAGATCACCAACTGTCAACCAACCACCAGTCCCAACTGCCAGTCCCCAGCTCCAGATATGTCTTAAAGGGACCTCAACTTACAGCGACACAGTCCACAGGCTAGGCGTCCTACAGGTAGTGTAGCCTTTAAATTGAGGCACAGAACAAGCAAGGCAGTTGCACACTGATCCAATGATCAAAGAGCAAGAGACAAGAAAGGCGAGGCTCACCGAACCATTTATCTCACCGCCCTTTAGTTAATCCCGCTTGTATTTATTGGCCAGGCTGGCACAATAAACCATCTCAGCCTCTTTCTACTGTAGGGAGGGCGTTGGGTTGGCTGGGCAGGTGACGGTCATTCCTTCCCTAGCTGGGAATGAACGCAGCCTGGGGAGAAGCCAGCTCTGAGACAGAGCAACCCTAGGACCTTCTCCCTTGGGTGCATGCTGACCAGTTCTCCTGGCTGTATTTATATTCCCAGGAGCTGGGCTTTACCACTTGCAGTGGGAAGAGTCCTAATTAATAAACTTTTCCCAGAAAGGTGCCCTGGGTGGAGACCTAGAGGGTTTAAGGTGCAGAGGGGAGCGGGTCCCTTCTCTTTGGCTCAGAAGAGGCAGAACCATGGCTGGCATGTAGGAGCCGCAGTGGGATTGGTGGAAGGAGGTCCATTCTGGAGAGGCGGAAACTCCTCCAGCAGGTAATGAGCTTCCTGTCAGTGGAGGCATGTAAGTGGAAGCTGATACCTCCTAGTAGAAAAAAGGTAATCTGTGTGAGGCCTGAGGTAGGGAAGAGAGGACTGATTGTACCTTAAAATCTCTCTGTCTGGGTCACTGATTCCACAATGACTCTCCAAGCCCCGTCTTGAGATGCCCCCTCCTCACTCCAGCAGGCAGGTCCCACTTAGTTTGCGCCCAGTGCCACCTGCTCTCAGCAATCCCAACTCACGTGACCCCCGTGTGCAGGGCAGGATGGCTCCACAGGGTTGTGGGAAAGGGACGGTCAGACCTATCTGCCCAAGTGCTGCTGTGTGGGTCTGAACTTCCAACCGTGCCGCTAGTAGCTGAGCATTTAGCTGTTTGGGCCCCCCAGGATGCCACGGTCTCATGACTCCGCACGTGTTGGGACTCTAGGGAATGAAAAACTCAACTACCTAGAGCAGCGGTTCTCAACCTTTCACAGGGGTCCCCTGATTCATAACAGCAGCAAAAGTAGAGTGATGAAGTGGGAACGAAGATAATGTCATGGTTGGGGGGGTCACCACACCATGAGGAACTGTATTAAAGGGTCGCAGCATTAGGAAGGTTGAGAACCACTGGCTAGAGTGACTGTCTGACACCCTTCTTATCACTTAGACATTTTATCAGCAAGCCCCGCCACCCCCACCCCTGGCGTGGCGAGGGGCAGTCCAGACCGCCATCTGGGCAGTGTGGAATTTCCCATGAAGATTTTTCTCAGCCCCTTCCCAGCAGGGGATTCTTGGGGCTTTGTTTCCAGAGAAAGGTTGTGGGGTCATTGCCAAGAAGTGGAGTCTGGGGGTTGAGTTAGGAAAGTGCGGCCAGGGGAAGGGATGGATGGATGGACCCTAACCGTGGTCAGAACCACTGAAAGAAGTCAAGTTGGGGAGAGGGCGTGTCTGAGGTGGGGGTGGGGGTGGAGCCAGGTGCACACTGTGGACCCTAAGGGATTGCTTCTAGACTCATCATAGCTGGGGTCAGGCAGAGCAGCCACAGGTCCCACTCCATTAATCCAAATGGTGCAGTCAGGGGGTTCGTTCCTGACACGTGGGAACAGTGTTCAGAACAAGGGACGTTCCCCGCTGCTCTGGCCACCGGGACACAATGACCTCAAACATCTTCCAGGCAAAGCCCCACTGCCTCCCTGCAGACCTCAGAGAGCCCCACGCTCCCTGCAGGTGGTGGCAGCACCAGCCAGCAGGGGCCCTGGAGGGTCATGACTGAAGATGTGCGGCAGGTGGCGGCAAAGAGCTCTAGAGACCGGCGCTTCCTGGAAATCTGCGCAGAAGTCACCGGTAGTGATTCTTACCCAGTAGGGCCCTGGGAAAGGAGGCTGGGTCCTCCAGATTCAAGAATGAGCATAAGATTCTCCTCCTCCTCCTCCTCCTCCTCCTCCTCCCCCTCCCCCTCCCTCTCCCCCCCGCCCCCCTCTCCTCCTCCTCCTCCTCCTTCTGTGTGGGATAGTGCGAACCCCAAATCACACCAAGTCCATTCTGACAGCACAGAGCAGAACCGCCATCGTGAGTTTCCGAGACTGAAACTCCTTACGGGAGTAGAAAGCCTCGTCTTTCTCCCACGGACCACCTGTTGGTTTTGAACTGCCGACCTTGTGGTAGCAGCCCAAGGAGTAACCACGATGCCACCAGAGATCGGAAGGCACTCAAAATGCAATTGGGAAGAACTCCCTCCTCAAAATAGCGTCAACCATACTCAAGCAGACGGAGGCAAGCTTGGGGACCTTGGTTGGTTGGTGTAGGGCGACTCAACACGAGAAGAAATAGGTGCAAAAACACGCCCACTGGGGAGGGTGTGCATCAGGGCTGTCTCCTTCCCCACACTTGCTCAGTCTGATGGGAGCAGATGTTCCAAGCAGCTGGACTGCACGAAGGAGAACATGATTGGTAAGAGCCTGAAAGCAAGGAGGCCTTGAAGCACCGACTGGGGAGCATCAGCGGCTATACGCCAGCTTTCAGTAGGAATTACAACTCACCAGAAAGAACACCCAGATCCTCACAGCTGGACCAGAAAGCAACGCCAAGATCAACGACCAAAAGATTGACGTTGTCAGGAGTATCGTTTTTCTTGGATCCACAGTCTGGCCCGTGTGAGCAGCTGTGGAGAAATTAAAAGACGTAGCACAGCATGAAGGTGCTGCAGGGGACCTTTGTAAGGTGTGACAGAGCAAAGTTGTCACCTGGAGAACTAAGGTGCTTTCAGTGGCCTCATTTGCATACAAAAAACGGGCCATGAATAGGTAAGTTGTTTGATTCCCATCTCATCTAGTCAATTTCTGATTACAGCCCTCACACTGCTAGGTCCTTAGCCACCCTCACGTCACTGCTGTTAAATCCTATTGTTTCAGCACGGTGTCGAGCCGGTGTCAGCCACCTTGCTGAGAATCTCCCCTTTCTGCTGATCCTCAAGCGTACGTCCGTCTTCAGGGACTGGTCGTCTGGGACCGTGCCCAAAGTATGCCAAAGTCTCACCGTCCTCTCTGCCCGTACGGGAGACAGGAGAAGACGGGAGGCCACCGAAGGATCGCACTGGCGAAGAATGCGGAGGATCTCGCGGGCTGCCGCAAGAAGCCAGCGTGGCATCGTAGACAACTCCCGAGGAAGCCGTGACGGTGAGCCTTCGTCTCACACGCGTTGGACACGTGATCAGGAGGGACAGTCCTTGGGGAAGGACATCGTGGTCGGTAAAGCAGGGGTCCACCCAAGAGAGTAAGACCCTCGCCAGATGGATTGACACCGAGGCTGCAACAAGGGTTCAGACGGAGCAGGAGGGAGGATGGCCCAGGGTCCGTTGCATGCAGGGTCCCTGGTAGTCAGGACAGACTCCCCCACACCACACGACAACAGCAACACCCCGTCTTCAACGTCAGCTGAACACCTCGGTGCCCTGATGGTGCTGCAACCCAGGCATTGGGCTGCCAAGGGCAAAGGCAGAAGTTCAAACCCACCAGAGGCTCTGCCGGAGAAAGATGAGGCTGTCTGCTTGGATCAAGATTTGTAGTCTCAGAGACCCTGAGTAACGGCTCTACTCAGTCCTCCGGGGCCGTAGGAGTCCGAATTGACCAGCTGGGACACTGAGTTAATACAAACAGAACCCTCGCTCCCAGAGGAAACGCAGAACAAAGTTGCTACAAGCCACTGGTCACGTTTCCATCAGCGGATCAATACCTAATCCTATATTATGTGTGCTTCAGTTTAAAGGCGACTCCTGTGATAGATGATGTTGATTCATGACTATCGATCCCATGGCCAATAGCCCTACCACTCAAGCCTGACCCAAGCTTGTCTCACACACGTGCTTTCTCCAGAAGGCACATCGCAGTCAGTGCTTATGGACCCTCAACAGCCCTCCAGGACAATGAGACACACAAAAATCAACAAACTCGTTAAAAACAAGGGCGGGTGGGTCAGGGCACCAGGTAAGGGCACCCTGAAAAGGGCCTTGTTCAGGGTCTGAAAACAGCCACAGGAAGGCGGTACCCTCGCCACCCGCCACCCTGGCTGGGCGCACACACGCCAAGCTGCTCAGCTGCTGGGCCACTCTGTCCGTGTCCGCAGAATGACCACAGAAGCGACACCCGTGCTCATTTGGAAGGTGGCCAACATCAGGGAGTAGGAGAATCTGTGAGTGAGGATGATGGGCTCTACATCACGTGCCAAATGGGTCCACCAGGCTGATAACAGAACTCGGGGTCCTCCCTCCACCCCCTACCACCAGCTCCCCAGAGGGTTTCCCCCAAGACTCTGTGGATGTTTCTTCATCCACATGTTGTCACGTGGCCTCATGATCGGGGGAGTTCTTGGTTTCTGCACCTGAGACATCACCGTCGACTTGCTTAAGGCTAATGAGAAATGAGGACCTCTCGCTCTTACCACCCAGCCCAGGCCCACAGCCTCGCCCGCCCCCTTGGCGTATTCTCTCACCACCAAATGTGTTAAATGCACAATGTTCACGTTGTCGTGACTCTGTAAACCGTGGTCTGGGATATTTCCTTTCTTGTAACTTTTCTTTCTGGAGTTCATAAGGTTTTGTTTGCCTGGTTTCCCACATGCCTCTCATCAACGCAACTCCAGAAGTTTCCTAAGGACTATAACGTTTTTGTTTGTAAACCAGAGAGGCATGGAATTAGGGTGGTGCTGTGGGAAAGCGTTGGGTGCCTAACCTCAAGGTTGCCGGTTCAAACACACCAGCTGCTCTAGAGGAGGAAGACGGAGCTCTCTGCTCCTATAAAGACGTGCAGTCTCGAAAATCCATGGAGCCCCTCCAGTCTGTCCTGGAGTTCTCTGTGCGCTGGGACCGCCTCGATGGCCATGGATTCTATGAAACCCTGTCTTTTTAGTCCAAGAAGACCTTTGCCCATCCCCTTGCTCCATGGGGAGCAAGCTGCCCCTCTGTCTGACCCAGGGAGCTTCCAGCCCCTGAATCTGGAAACCGCCTCCGTTTGCTCTCTCCTGGTGGGTTTCTGCCTCCAAGATCCCACCTCTCCGTATTTCCTGTCCACTCCCCTGCTTTAGCCGATGGCATCTTTCCGTTGCTTTCTGAAAAGACAGACTGGAAACTTGGTTCTTTGAGAGCATTCATGCCTGTGAAGAATGTCCCTCCCCTGGCTGGGCTCAGATGGCCAAACCACACAACCAAACTCGCTGCTGTCCCAGTCCATGCCGACTCCTAGCCGCCCTATGGAACAGGGTAGAAGTGCCCCCTGCGGGCTTCCCAGACGTTTTCCTCCCTCTGAGCTGCTGGGTGGCTTGAAAGGGGTGGAGGGCAACAGGCTAACACGTCTCCACTATGCCACCAGGGCTCCTGGGCTCAGGAGACAACACATACAGAGAGGAATAAATCTACATACATGTCTGTACAGAGAGAGATTCCTTCCTTTACCTGTCACTGTTGTTAGGTGCCATCGAGCCAGCTCCGGCCCACAGCTGTGCCAAATGCACCATGGCATGAAATACCGCGTGGTCCTGCATCGTCCTCACGACTGTTCTAAGCCTGAGCCACGTGTCGATCCACTTCATTCAGGGCCTTCCTCTTTGTCACCCACTTTACCAAACACAGTGTCCTTCTCCAGGGACTTGTCTCTCTGGCAGTCTGTCCAAAGTACGTAAGATGGAGTTTGGCCATTCTTGCCTCTAAGGAGCACCCTGGCCTTATTTTGTCCCAATACAGATTGGTTTGTCCCTTTCGCAGCCCATGGTACTTTCAGTGTTCTTCTCCAGCACTGCTATCTAAAGGCATCCATTCTTCTACGGTCTTCCTTATTCAATGTCCAACTTTCACACGCATACGGTACAGTGGGGAACATCATGGTTGGGTCAGGAGCACCTTAGTCCTCAGAGTAGCATCCTTGCTCCTCAATACTCTAGAGAGGTCTTGGGCAGCAGATCACCTAATGCAACTCATCTTTTGAACTTGACTCCTGTTTTCATGAGGATTGACTGTGGATTCAAGTAAGACACAATCCTGGACAAATTCAACCTTTCCTCGATTTATCATGTTACCTGTTGGTCCAATTGTGAGGAGCTTGGTCTTCCTGATATTGAGTTGTCCCCCATACTCCAGGCTACAATCCTTAATCTTCATCAGCTAGTGCAAGTCCTCCTCACTTTCAGCAAGCAAAATTGTATCATCTGTATACTGTGGGTTGTTCAATCTATATCTGTGCATATAGATTGAACAAGTGCTGTTGAAGGATTCAACCCTGATGCACACCTTTCCTGATTTTACACCATGACGTATTCCCTTGTTCGGTTTGCACAACTGTCCCTTGACCCTCGTACAAGCTCTGAAAGGGCACAATGAATTGTTCCAGAATTCCCATTCTTCTCAAGGCTATCCAGTTTATTAGGGTCCACAGTTAATGAAACACAGGTCACATCTTTCTGGTATTCTCTGCTTTGAGCCAAGCTCTATCAGACTTCAGCCATGATATCCTTTGTTCCACACCCTCTTCTGAATCCAGCCTGAACTTCTGGATTTATGTGTGTGTGTGTGTGTGTGTGTGTGTGTGTGTAGATTTGTTGATATACATTTTTTAATATAGAGAGACATGTATGTGTGGCTGTGAAATTTTGTTTTCCTGCTTAGGAAAAACGCTGCAGACACTGTTGTGATGCTGAACACAGCTTACAAGGACAGTGCTATGGGAAAAAATCTTGCTTCAAAAAAGGTGAAATGTCGATGGATGACAAATATTGCTCTGGATGTCAACTTCCTGAACAGATGAAAATGTCAACTCATGGTGCATTTGGAGTTTGTTCCACCAGGTCAGACTGTTAATGAAGCTTTCTATTTAGAGGTTCTGAAAAGAGTGCATAACAGTGTGCGACAAAAAAAGGCCTGATTTGTGGCAGACAGGGGACTGGTTTTGCCACCATGACAATGCACCTGCTCACACAGCCATCTCCGTGAGCCAGTTGGAGGTAAAAAAACAAAACAAAACAAACTCTCTTGCCCCACACACCTGACTCACCTGACCTCACTCTGTGCAACTTCTCTTTGTCCCTCAAATGAAAGGACGGTGATTCGATGACGTAGAAGGGGGAGGAGCTGTCAGCCGTCCACACAGATGAGTTTGAAAACTGGTTCCAAGAATAGAATGGCAGATTGGGCAAATGTATTAAGTGCAATGGAGAGTACTTGGAAGGTGATCAAGTATTTTTGTAAAAAACATTTACATACATAGCTTTGAAAAAAAATTCTGATTTTGTGTTTGTGTGGGGGTAATCCCCTTGTAAGTGTGGGAATATGCATGTGTGTATATGCATGTGTGTTCATTTTTCCGTCATTCATTTATTATTTACTTACTGTCCTCGGAGGCCAGCAGCCCTGGGGGCATAGTAGTTCCACATTGGACTGCTGCCCACCACCAGCCGCTCCACAGCAGCAGACACTTCCATATCTAGACACACACACACACACACACACACACACACACACACACACGTGCCAAGGCTGACTTGCACACGTGGATGGGTATGTATACATATGGCAGAAAAATGCTCTTCTTGTTAGAGCTGTCATTCTTTATGTATGCAGATATGATGTGCAGGTGTAGATTGCTTTATGTGTGAAAGTATATATATATATACATAAACTTCACTGGTTTGGTTTCTCTAAAGAACCCAGTCTGATATATTAACCAAGCCTCACATATCAAGAAAAAGAATATTTTTCTTGATATAGATAAATTTCTTTACATATATATGTATATATCTAAATAAATATTTAAAACAGTGTAGTGTTGGTTCTTTCTTCACGTATGTACATAAATATTTCTTTATGTATTATGTATATTTATATAAATATATTTATTTATAAATCGATGTTTATATGTGACTATAAATATCTATTTAATTGTGTATTGTTTTATTATACCTCACATATTCTAGTATTATATGTTTATATGCATCATATACTTTCACATTTATTCTTTATATGTGTATTTATATATTATAATCATGATTTAATATTTATATATACAAATATGTTTATACACACATGTTTGTATATAAAGAAATATATATGTCTATCTATAAAGAGAAGAAATCTATTTGGGGAAAAGGGCTCACACAGTTGTAGACTCTAATGTTGTTCTGATTCCTAGTCCTTCGGACATTACTTTTTTCTCCCCTATGAGGAAGAATTTTAAAATCTTTTCTTCATTCGTGACTTTCTGAAATGTCACAAGGACTTGCAAACATTAGCAAAGCACCATCCCCTCCAAGTCTAGGAGACTAGTGTGTGTGGGGGTCCCCTCCTCCAAGACAAACTCTCTTAGTCTACATTGCTTTAAGAAAACAAGGAACCAAAACCTAGAATGTGTTGCTTCCGTGACTTGAGCCTAACCAAGACAGACTTGAATTTATTCCATGTCATTTCAGTTGTTGTTTAAAAAAAAATCTATGTTGAAATCCTTATCGACAATTTGGAGATTTATCAAATATTTCAGAATAGATTTCTCTGGAAGTCTGTAGAATCTGTGTGGCATGAACTACACAATGAACAACGTAAAAAATATGACTAGACCAACATAGAGAAGGGGCAGGGGGACAAGTGGGGGGACAAGCAGGGTGGGGAGAAACTGAGTTGATGGCACGGGGTACAGGGCACTAACCCACCCAGGGGGAGAGTATTGGTTGTGCCCCCACAGAACTGGAATGTGCATACAGACCCCATCAGGACATGCCAAACCAGAAGAGCAACGTAACACGCGGAGGAAACCACAAAGAGACCGGAGCATATGCCGGCCCTAAACAGAATTAGCCCGACCCCCACCATGGAAGGGAGCACCACAGAAAATGGAAATAGATTGTCTGGTGAGGAAAAGGAACTGACCTACCACACCACACCCAGAAGGAAGCTGAAGCAAAGGAAGGAGGAGGAACGGAGCGGAGCACACCTGGGCCCACCAAGCTCAGAGGACGATCGCCCAGCTCGGAGGGCCCAATGCACAGAGAGGACCATATAGCTGCCCCCATGGCGAGATGCGACATCCTGCACTGACCCATGGCCCTGCA
>NW_022103958.1:6196951-6198637 GCF_000313985.2 Echinops telfairi | reverse complement strand
GGGGAGGGAGGGGGAGGAGAAAAAAGAAAATGAGCTAATTCCAGGAACCCAAGAGGAAAGCGAATTTTGAGAATGATGAGGGCAACAAGTGTATGTGAGCTTTACACAATTGATGTATGTATGGATTGTGATGAATTGTATGAGCCCCAATAAAATGATTTAAAATTATGACTAGAACCCATGAAGATGTGTTCTGCTAGAGAACAAAATACCAATGGCATAGAGATCAATAGTCCTCCACACAAAGCTACAGAATTAATAAAATCTAATTCAGTATCCCTCAGGGCTTTAAAGCTAAAAATTAAACTTTATTTGGAGGAATTAGCCATCCGCAGTCAATAAGATGGAAGGGGATTCTGCAAGCTAAATATTAAAACATATTACAAAGCACAGTCATTAAAACAGTGTGGCATGGCTCCTCACCTAGGTTCCTAGGAAAACTGTAACAAAACAGTACAAAGAGGGAGCTGGGGCTGCAAGATTCAAACTCACTGCCGTCAAGTCAATGCTGAGTCACAGCATCTGCCCTCCTTGAGCTTCAGAGACAGAGAAGTAGAGAGCCCCGTCTTTCTCCCGAGGACTGCTGACCTTGCAGTTAGCTGCCCGACTGGTAGCCACTGTTCTGGATCCTCAAAGTCTGAATTTGGGGGCATTGGCATGGTCCTGTGCTCTGTCAGCTCTCAGGGAAGACCCTTCGATGTCTCTCTCAGCTTCTGGTAGCCTTGACATTCATGGCTTGTAGATGTGTCTTTGCATGGCATATGTCCCTGTGTGTGACTGGTCTCTGTCTTCCTTTTTATAATGAGACACTGCTCAGATGGGACTACAGTTCACAGTATTGCCAAACAAGGTCACATTCACAGGGACAAGGAGCTGGAACTGCAACAGTGCTTGTGGATTCCATCCACACTGCTTCATACAGTTTTGTGTTCAGTAATGACCCAAAAAGAGGGAGGGGGGGGATATCATTGGATTATTGTCTCCAGATAACAAGGACAGACTTGGAGCAGTATACAAAACTATTTCTTGGAAGGCACCGAGCAGATACCCAAACTAGTCAGACGCTGGAGTGGTGTTGACTCTGGAAACAAGATGGGAAGTATGGGGTGAGGTTCATGACTGTCCCTGGGAGAGTCCTCCCCGGTCAGGAAAAGTGAGGTGGCGAGTCCTGAAACAGAGTTGTCATCCTGCTTGCTGGACAAGTCAGAAAATAGAACTGACCCTTGTCAGAGCAACTAGAAAACGAGGGGAGAGCCCTAAAAATGACCCCCCCACTGCTCTGCAATCCTTGCCTGAGCCCCTCCAGAAAGGGCAAGAGTTGGAAGATTGAAAGAAGTAGGGAGAGATTCCAGCTACTGTCCAGGGGGAGGAAGACAGGGAGTCTGTGCTTTGAGCCCAAGCTATTTCACTGCCGGCCAGAAACCAGCGCCGGCGCTCTTCAGAAGGAGGTAACCGAACCCACCTGCCTGTATTCCCCTTAGCGCCCTGCATGCAATCAGCCCTGCATACAGTCAAGCTCACTGGCCACCTCGGAAGAAACCAGGGACACAGGAAGCAGCATAAAACTGGAAGCCAGACAGCACCAGACGGTAAGACTAAATATGACAGGACAGAGATGAAGAGGGATCAGGGACAAGGTTTGACCAAAGACAAGAAGAGATCTCACACACACTCATACACGGTCCA
>NW_022103958.1:6184094-6196851 GCF_000313985.2 Echinops telfairi | reverse complement strand
GGGGGGGGCGGCTTTTAAAAAAATAAATGTTGCTAGAGTTATTGGGTGTCCGCATGGGGAGAAATGAAAGCTTAGGGTCTATGTCACCCGAGGCACAAACCTCACTGGAAACGAACAGAGATCTAAATGTGCATGGAAAAAACAAGAAAGCTTATTGAAGACAGCAGAGAAGCACATCGCCATGCTCTTGGGAGAGGCAAACATGTCTAAACGGTGGTGGTGGAAGAAAGAAAAAAAGGATTAAGAAGAAACGAAGAAAGAAAAAAATTGTCTAAAGCAGGACACCAAGAACAGTAGCCACATCACTGGCTTTATTCACATTCAGAACTTCCGTTCATTGAAATTATCACAAGGCAGCAAAAAAGGCCCGGCACAGACTAGGGGGAAATATTTATCACCCTGCAAAAGACCCTAGAATAAACCACGGACACCTGCAAGTCCCTAAACCACAGAGCCATGATTTAATTTAGGAATCGGACAAAACACATACATCAGGAAGGATGGACAAATGGTCAATCACCGCAGTGATACCTCGACCGGCTCAAAGATCCAACTTTCCACCACTTGAGCAGACAAGTTAGAAAACATCTACTCAATGTTTGTAACTTCGCTCAACAGTCAAACTGAAAATCTGACTTGAAGACCCTTGTACAGGCAGAGAGGGAGTCGCGTGTCATGTCTCCCCAAGGACACAGACGTGACCTTCAGACTAAGCCCCAGACAACATATGAGTGTGGCACCTGGGTTGGTGCACCTACGAGTGTAGCGCCTGTGTTAGTGCACCCACAAGTGTAACGCCTGCGCTGGCGCACGTGGGAGTGTAGCGCCTGCGCTGGTGCACGTGGGAGTGTAGCGCCTGTCTTAGTGCATTGAAACATTCCTCACTGTGCTTTTTTAATAATGTTGCTCGTATTTCATAACCATGGCTCCAGAGAAAGCGAGTGAGACCAGCCGGCAAGCGCATAGGAACACTGTGAGAGCCACAACTGAGTTCAAGAGAGAAACCATTGTGAAATGTGCATCGCATGGCAGCTGAATACAACAGGCTAAGTCGACATGATCAGCATTTTGGAGGGAGGGGGTTGATTAAAGAAGTCATTGAGGTGGCGAAAGGGGCGAAATTGTGAATCTCAAAACAAAGAAGCCAGCCATGGAAGAGGTGGAAAAGTGACTGTTAATTGGGCAAACCAGAAACGACCTGATGGCCAGAGTGTATCTGAGGCAGTGATACGTGAGAAGGCGAAAAGCCTCCGTAGTGATTTGACGTCCTGGAAAGATGGGGTTTAAGTGCAATTTAATAGTGCAATTTTGGTTTTCCGTTTTGTTTTAAATCATTTTATTGGAGGCTTATACAACTCTTATCACCAAGTCTCCATCCTATCAAGATGCCGCCCTAGGCCACCCTATAAGACAGCTCTACTCTGTCCTATAGGGTCACCATGAACTTGGGTCAACACAACACCCTTAGAATAACTAGAACTAAAAAGATCAGATCAGAATAGCTACATTCTGACAAGAATATCAAACACCTAGGATTCTATCATCCATTGTTTTGGGAAGTGGAAATTGATAAGATCGCTATGGAGAATCTTACGGATATTTTTGTGTAAACTTAAAGACACACCTACCCCACCATCCAACAATTCGAATCCTAAGTAACTACCCAAGTGAGACAGTAATCCATACATCCACACACACAAATAATAATAATACGTACAAAAATGGGTATAGCAGATCCGTTCAAAATAATCAAGAATGGGGTAGAATTCAGAGATCCTCCAACAGGATAATGGATCAATCAATCATAGCATATTCAGACTGTGGCATGCAGCAGTCAAAAGCATGAACTGGATATTCTCAGAGGATCCAGAGACCTTCATAAGTCGTGAGCAAAAGGTGATCGTGTAAGTCTACCTATCGTGTAAGTCTACCTATCGTGTAAGTCTACCTATCGTAGGATTCCATTTGCAGAGGGTTGAAGAGGAGGCAGAACGAACATGTGGTGGTAGAAGTCCAATTAGTAGTTACTTCTTGGGGTACCAACTGGGAAGAAAGCACCAAAGGGCCTTCTGGGCTGAAAAGGCCTGTTTCTTGATTTGGGTGCTGGCTCTGTGGGACCATGGGACCCCTGGTGGTGCAGTGGGTACAGGTGGGGCTACTAAGTGCAAGGTGAGCAGTGGGTAGACGGAGCCTCTTGGGACAAAGAGGTCAATACAACTGGGGAGCATAGGCCTTTAGGAACACCTCACCCCAGTTCACCCAGCTGAGCAAAGAGAAGCATCCAAACACAACGACCTTCTCTGGTGGTTCCATTCCTTAGGGCTGGGAACATGTCCAATTTTCTCCTATTCTAGCAAACAAGGCTTGGCCCCTCCACGCACAATGGGGCAAACTGCCGCTTGGCCCGGGGCCATGCCTCTCATCCATCGGAAACCAAGTCCTCATGAGGCACAGGGCTCCCACTAGCCGAGTGTGGGAATCAGATGACCAGGCCTTCTCTCTGGTCTGTCTGGGTTTAGAAGCACTGTGGACATGCCCAGCACCACAACAGGTGAGCCTCCACTCACTGACAGGTGGGTGCCACTGCGCCTTGGCTGGGGATCAAACCCCAGTCCCTCGAATGAAACGTGAGAATTCTATCACTGGGCTCCCAATGCACACCTGAGGAACTGACTGCCCCCCTGCCACCCCACCCTTACCCCCGCCTTCACACACACACACACACACACACACACACACACACACACAATCATGCACAGCAAGGGCTCCCATCAGCTACCACGGATGCTTCATCTCACTCGTTCAGAACTTGGGACTGACCGTGAAAACCCCGGCTATGTGAGGAGCCTCCAGAGCCTGAGCTGAATAACCAGGCCCCCTGGCCCATATTGAACTACAGTTAATGCAGCCAACAAAGAAAACGCCACTCCTCCTCTCTCTTGAGCCTATTGATGAGATCATCTCAACCTGTTACCGAAAAGGAGCAACTGGAAAACTACGACAGGAGGCGACCGTAAAACGGACTCCCCAGCTGACAAAGCCCACTCACAGAAACACCTAGCCCATTCGCCGTTCAGCTGCAGGAGCCATTAAAGCAATGGCGCATCTTGAGCATTTGTACATTAGGCGTTCAAAAGTGATTGAACAGTTATCAAAGGCTATGTGTTGGGCTGCCGATCACCGGGTCAACGGTTCAAAACCACTGGTTGCTTTCTCTGGCGGAGAAAGATGAGGCTTCTTCCTCCTGTAAAGATTTACAGCCTCAGAAACCCACAGGAGCAGTTCAACTCTGCCCTGTAGAGTTGTGATGCATCCAAATCGACGCCATGGCAGTGAGCTTGGCTTTGAGAGTTTGATCACACACTGACCTGCATTTAGCGATCAGTCTCCAGAAAAGTGGCTGATGATTCTGGCAGCTAGCCCCAAAATGGTAGTGATCACATTCAATTTCTACTCGGAATGCAAACTCTGAACAGCAATAAAACGGGAAGAACATTTCCCCATGGTGATAAAGAGATGATCAGAAATCTCAGGCAAACTTATAAAAGTGAGTGAGACCCTGGAGTAGGTGATAAACCAAGGATGTGTCTGGTCTCTGCTCCGACGTTGTCTTAGAGCTTTTGCTAATGCAAGAAACCAGCTCTGATTCATAACTACTCCCCAAGAAGAGGCAAAGTGATATACATGAACAAGGATGCTTTTCTATCAAAAAAGTCCAAGCAAACCCACTGAGAACTCTCAGAAACAACATGTGAGTTTAGTGAGCTAGCTGGTCAGGATATAAATTCATTAAAAAAAAATCAATCGTTTTCCAGTAGAACAGCCAGAATGATTTAGAAAACAAATGCAATTGAAAAACACCCCACTCACAGTAGCAGCAAAGCTATAAAACACCCAGAGATGAGCCTAACAAGCAATAGGTTAGACCTGTTACAGGTGAACTATAACACTTTGGTGGAGCTTGTCAAAGAAGAGGCGAAGACAATGGAGAGAGGAGGCTGGTGGCTGTGGGAAAGCGCAAAGCTGTGGAACTGTCAACTCACTTCCAAGTATCCCACACCTTTGAAGGCATGTCCACCAGCATCCCAATGGCTCCCCCTAAAAACACATAACCCCGTCGTCCCGTGAGGAAAGCCTCAGAGCAATTCCAATAGAGAGACACCCTGCACCTATCTGAGCAGTGTCCCCTAAGCTGGTAAGGTCCTTGTCTTAGCAGTCTTACGTTGCTGCTGCGGATATCGCAAATGGGTGACTTGAACAAACAGAGATGTTTTCTCGAAATCGAGGAGCCAGAAGTCCAGTCCAGGATGCTGGCGCTGTGGGAAGGCTTTCTCTGTTGGCTCTGGGGCAAGTCCTTGTCCCTTCCGCTTGTGTCTTGGCGCATGCGGCATGGCCACGGCGTCTGTCTTCCCCGTGAGTGCTTGATTGGGTGTTCAGCCTGCTCTTTGATCCCTGGAAAGACTAATTTAGGACACACCCTCCAGGAACTCCTGCCTCATTAACGTAACAACCCACTCCCAAATGCGATGACAGCCAAGGGGCTGCTGTGGTTGCCCTCGGTCCGCTCTCACAGGCGGAGGATCCCAGCCCCGCAGGCCTCACCGCCACCCTCTGTTTGAGCCGGTGCTGACAGCCACTGCGTCAGTCCATCTTGTGAGGGCCTGCCTCCGCCTGCCTCGCTGTCCCTGCACTTGACCAAGCAGGACGCAGGGCCCAGTCCTTCCTGATGGCATCCTCAGAAAGGGGTCTGTCCATAAAACGGAGTGCCACCCAGCATTTGAAAGAAAGAACAAACTGTGAGTTCAAGAAACCATGTGAAGGACTCTCAAGAGCATGCTGCAAATGAGGATTGTGACAGGAAACAAAACAAGAACACAAACGGTAGCCCAAGAGCACCGTCATGGACACTCCGGCTCTTGTCAGTAGCTTTGTCGATCACCCTGGTCTCAAAACAAACAAACAACAAACAAACGCACCGCCATCGAGTGGATGCCGACTCATCGGGACCCTGCAGGACAGGGTCGAACGGTTTGCTGTTGACGAACGACAACTGTTTACGAGAGTAGAAAGCCCCCTGGAGAGGCTGGTGGTTTGGAACTGCTGACCTTGCAGTCAGCAACCAAATGCATAACCACTGTGCCACCAGGACTCCTACGCAGCAGTCAATGGTACAGTCCATATTTAAAAATAAAGTCAACTAAGCCAATGCTGAAAAAAGTCTATTGCGAACTCGAGGAGAAACAAGCCAGGGAAAGTTAATAGCAGTAAGTGGCTGGCTCCGCAGTTCACAATCCTGATAGGCGTGGCACTTACAGGGTCATTGCAAAGGACACAAGCCCAAATTAAGGTGCTGTTATCATATGAAGTGTACAGGAGGAGATGTGAGGCAGGGAAGAGGGGCCAAAAACCCCAAACTCTGATTTAGTACATCAACAGGTTAATAAAAAATGGATTAACTATCAAAATAAGCATATAATTTAGCCATCTGGAGGCAAATAGCAGCTAGGAGTTCAAGGTTGCTGCCTCTAGGGCACAGATCAAATTAATTAAACGACAAAGATAGGGAGAGTAGGGAATATACCCTGCTTAATATTAGATTTAAAGGACACGTTGCTTTGGGCAAATCAGCTGCTGCCTAAAAAGACCTAAAATGCTAAACAGCAACGATGTCAATTTGAGGGCTAAGGTAGCTCCTGGTCTGAGCCAGGGAGTGTTCGTTGGCCCTGTGTCCAGGTGAACGCTGGAGGATGAATAAGGGAGACGGGAACAATTGCTGCAGAGCGGGTGACGAGTTGGGGCGGCAAAGCAAATACTTAAGTAAATTAGAAGAAAATCCATCAGAAGGCTTTCCAACCGCAAGGTCAGCAGTTTGAAACCACCAGCCGCTCCTAGGAAGAAAGACGAGGCTTTCTACCAGCATAAAGAGTTACAGACTTGGAAACCCACAGGAGCAGCTTTTGGTAGTTACATAATGTGGTGTCAACTTGTGGAGGGGCGGAGTCTAGCCTGTCAATCAGGTTGCCACTTGATGGCCTCATTTGGAGGCACCCTGGAGATAAATAGCTTGCTGGAGGCAGGACACACGCTCACTCCCTGCGAGACATTACTGACAGCAAGCCTGATGGAGCTATGTTGATTCAGCCAGAGCCCTGGGAGCTGGAGAAGCCACGTGGAGACCTCTGCCCACGCTGAGATGCTTCTACTGCCACTGGATCCACAAGACTTTCCACCCACCGGCCTGTGATCTTCCTGCCTTCCGTGTCATTGCATGTGTTGGGTGAGTCTGAAGAGGAATTTACAGACTGGTGTCGGACATGTGGGTTAATATCATACTGATGGACTTGATCTGGACTGGGCTGAGATATTTTCTCACTGTTCAACTGCTCTTGTATAGAAAGCTCTTTCTTATACACAGATGAGTCTCCTTGGATTTGTTTCTCTAGTCTACCTGGACTCACGCACAGCTCCGCCCTGTCCTAGGGTCTCTGTGGGTCAGAATCCACTCCATGGCAGTGTGTCTGGTTCTGCTGTGGTTGGTGAACGCTGCCGGAAGACTGGAACATTCTGTTTGGGAAGCAGCACAATCAGAATGCTGCTTGGGAGGGAGGCTGGTGAGACTTTGTCTCACGTACTTTGGACTTAGTATCAGGAGCAACCTGCTCCCCGGAGAACATCATGCTTAGTAAAGCAGACAGCGAAAAAGAGGAAGATGGTCAAAAGATGGATGGATATAGTGGCTGCAATGGTGGTGTGTTAGACAGGCTTTTCTAGAGAAACAAAACCAGGACACTTATGAACACACACACACAGCACAAAGTAATATAACAGCTACTTAGTCCATACAGCAGTACAGAGGGCTCAGTTCGACTCACTTCCATAGATCAGTTAACACACTGGAAGACCTTCAACTCATGTGGGCTGCTGGGTCCAAGGTCAAGGAAACAGACAGCTGATTCTTCCCTAGGGCAATGCAGGCAGTCCGGCCACAAGCAAACAGCAGGGCAGGTCACCAACAGTCAAGCAGCTCTGGAGCTTAGTGAAGCAGGACTGGATGGGATATTGAACTCAAGTAATGGAAGATGATGACGGACTCCATCAAGCTCAAGCCAGGTACACACCAGCAGCCTGGTGAAGCAGGTCTCAAAGGAACCTCAAGCTCTAGAGACACGACCCATGGGTTGGCTTGTCCCACAGGTAGTGTAGCTCACAAGTTGAGGCAGAGAACTAGCTAAAGCAGCTGCACACTGGTCAGATCACCAGAGAGCAAGAGAGAGAGCGTGGAGCCTTGCTGAGCCATTTATCTCTTTGCCCTCCAATCAAACTGCAACCTTATTAATCCCACATGTTCCTATTGGCCAGGTTGGCACACTAAACCTACTGAATATACTGGTGTATAAGCCGAGTTTTTCAGCACATTTTTTGTGCAGTTTTCGCGGTAAAATTAGGTGCCTCGGCTGATATTCGGGTCGGCTTATACTTTAGTACATATGGTACCTCTCACAGATGGGCTCAAATGTAACAATTGGGAAGGTGGTGCTGGACCGGGCTGTGTTTTCTTCTGTTGTACATCGGGTTGTGGAACATGAGTCGGAACCAATTTGACAGCAGCTAACAACCCTGGACTGTACAATGAAGCTACAGTAATTTGGATAGCTTGGTTCACATACATAGAACATCAGCAAGGACTCACAATGGACTAGAAAGAGGCAGGCGTCCTTACAGCATGGACACGTAGCACGTGATGCAGCTGCCACTGGAAACGATGATCCTCTCAGGAATGGACGTTGGGACAGCCGACTGCCCACGACAGAAATAAGCTCAGAGGGCGTCCTTATTCTCGCACCACAAGTCCAAGCGGCTCAAATACAACACATTGAAGAATGGGACTAAATCAGAAGAAAACCTTTTTTTTTCCTCTGAAGGAGAAAGCCTTTCTAAGCAAGCCCACATGACCACGCAGGATTTGAACTTCACAAATGATGTCATAAAGAAAGTGATTACAGAATGCTGAATTGAGAAAATAAATTGCAACACCTAGTTCAAGGGCTTTTTCTGATCTGTCATATGTAAAGTGCATTTACAAATCAGTAAGAAGACATGTAGCCCCAATTGCAAAAAGAAAGAGAGTCTGAGCTGGGGGTTTACAAAGTAGCAAACCCTAGAGGGGTTCTGGGATGTAACCAATTCTGCCTCCTAGAGACCCCATAGGCAGAGTAGAACTTGACTGTCACTCTTTTCGGGAACAGAAAGCCTCATCTTTCTCCTGTGGGCTGGCTGCTGGTTTCAAACTGCCGACCTTGCAGTTAGTAATCCACTACTCCCCTAGGGCTCCTTTTCTGGAATACAGGGGTTTTTATTTTAAAACTAGGTAGCCCCAGGTAACCCGTTTCTACTCTGCTCTCAGTGTGGCTGGCCATCTCCTCAGAGAGCCCTTCCCTGCCCTTGTGAGTTCAAGTTGTTCCTTCACCCCTACTCCAACACTCCAGAGCACCTCACCTTGCTGGGCATGCGGTCAGCTGTCCATAAGTAGCAATGGTTTCTGTGAAAAAGAGGTCCCTGCTATGCCCCAGCCAGAGGGCCCAATGAGATACACTAGGAGTGGGGATGGGGCAGTGGTTGGTGGCTCCTGGGAAGCTGGCAGGAGAGAAGCAAACTATCTGAGCATAGAGCACACACACAAAAAAAAAGCCATGATGATCTACGCAGAGCGTCCGATCTTCGCCGCTGGAAGAGGAATCCCCTGGTTCTAAGCCAGTCTTTCCTTCCTTCCAAGAGACGGATCCCTCAGCTGTTGGGCAAGTGGACAAGATCAGAGCAGAACAGTGCCACGCTTAACACAAAGCCCGTGAAGCCCAGGCCCCTTCTACTCTGCCCAAATGTGAGTTTATTTAAAGTAATTGGCTCTTGCCTTTGAAAGTGCAGTGGGGTGGGTTTAACACCAGGTAAGAGAAAGGAAGGGTGAGCTGGTAGGATGTGAAGCGGGTGAGCAGAAACGAGGAGGAAGCAACTGCCAGAGATATTGGGAAGACACTAGAAATTTGGCTCTGAGCTTCCTGGCAGCCTGTGTGAAAAGGGAAGCCTGATCCGTTCCAGAGCTCTTCTTTTTAGCCAGGAAGATGCCTGTCAACGGCTCAGGGAGATGCAGTTTTTGCTCTCATTTCCATCTTTTCTAGGCACTAAATCCTGAATGGTGGGTCTCTTTTGGGGTTTTAGAGGCGGGCACTAATTGATGTCGTAAACAACACCCTTGTTTTACAACAAAGGGGAAAGTAAATCTTTAAGGAGTGTTCCTTCCAGGCCCCCAGGGGACATTTAACTCTAGCTCACTGGATGCAGGGCTTCGCTTGTGTATTGTTATTATTTGTGGAGGGAAAGGCCCCAGGCTGACTTTTCCTCCCAAAGAGCTGTTTCCATTCTTTGAGAGCACATCGGTGGCTTTGCAGGGACCTGGAAGTGGCTGGGACTTCGGGTCACTGTTTGCAGGGGGAGGGAAGTCATGCTGTACCTGACCTGGGATCACAAAACTGTGGTCAGTCCCCTTAGAGAGCAATTTAGGGAACCGTTTCACCAAACACAGGGCCCTCGGTGGGGTAGCAGGTTAAGGAGGAGTTGGGTTGCTAACTGCAAGGTCAACCCCACCAGCTGCTCTGAGGAGAATAATGAGGCTTTCAGCTCCGGTGAGACCGGGTCTCAGAAACCCACAGGAGGGGCAGTTTTCTCTTTCTTAGAAAGGACTCTATGGCGGTGTTGCTTTTTGTTTTGTTGTAGACTGAGAAGCTATTTGTGGAATAGGACAATGAGTCCCAACAATCGGAGAGTAGAAGACATATGGAATCCGCTAGACTTGGCGTTTGAATGGCTCTGCTGCTTCTAACTAGCTGTGTGACTATGAGCACCATTTTAAATGTCTCTGAGCGTGCTTTGCCTGACTGGTAGAAATGCTGATGTTTGCCTTAGATTATTGAGAGAATCCAATGGTTTAAAGTTCAGAGGGTGTGTGCCCTGTGTGCCCACATGGCATCTCCCTTCTGCTCCCTCTCTGAGATTTACAGCCTGGGACTAGACTGGGGTGTGTGCCCAGTTCTCAGGGAATTCGTTGAAGCTCACCGAAGCCCACAGAGGGAAGCTGAGGCGTAGCCTCACCAGGCGTGCCTTGCTCAAGACCCTTGTCCATGGTGACCATCCCAGCCCCTGGTCTGCTGTGTGCCCCACACTGACCCAGGGCACCTGTGTCAACCTTCAGGCTGACACTGGCTTCTCTTTTGAGAAGGTCCCCCCCCCGAAACTCCTCCCCCTGGCCTCCCCAAGCCCCACCGCCTTCCAGGTGCCTCCTGTGCCTTAGTCTTGACCCTGTGGCTTCCGGGGCCCCTCCTGAGGGCAGATGTATGATCCCTGAGTACAAGCTGCTGCTAGGCAAGGACAGGAAGAGTCCCGTGTCCATTCCCCACAGTGTGGGGCAACAAACAGGGCCTCAGCCCTGGATGATTCAGCATCCTGGGCCTTCTCCTGGTTCATTCAAGTCCGAGCATGATTCCTGCAGCACAGACTGCCCAGGGCCACCCGAGTGCTGCCAGATCACTGTCCCTGCACAAGGGGAGCCCGTGGGTCCAGATGGAAGGGAGGTGGAACAAGAATAGAAGCCCAGTCCATGAGCTGCCCTCCTGGACTTGCTCATCTGTTGCATTTTGGGTTAGAGCTTGCCCCACCCCCATCCAGTTTTCTATCTGGTTTCTGCCCCCACCCACTCCACGGCAGTGACAACACTCGGCGGGCACACGCTAACACCCACCTCCTGCCCTCTGCCTTTCTGGAATGCCATCCTAGTGCTACCTGGGGTGGAAATTCCAACCCCCAGCCCAAGGCCCACCTCTGACGTCATGTCCTTAGTGCAACCTGGCCCTCTGAAGGGGCAAATCCTTTCCTCAAAGCCTGCCCCCTCTCCCCTTCTGCACTTGACCTCCAAAACAGCTCAGGACAGACGGATTTGAGTTACTAACCAACATTAACCCAAGTCTGCCTTCAAGGCTTCCGCCTCCAGGCCAGAGGGTAATCTGGACTGTAAATGAGAGTCCTAACATGGTACTTCCCAGTCCCCAGCCCCGTTGGGCCCGGAGCTCCGGTAGCTTGTCAGTTCGTCATTTCACTGTGGTGCTGAATTACTGATTCCTGAGCAGGCTGGTGCTAAGCCCTAGAAATATACTCCCGAGTTCTGAACACCGAGCCTGCCTGGTGGGCATTATTGTGTCCTCACTTTGCAGATGGGGAAGCTGAGGTTCAGAAAAGCGGCGTGACTGATTTCAGATCACTCGGCCAGTAACAGAGGTGGGATTTCAAGCAGCTGTTTGTGATCCCTGAGATGGTGTCCTACAACCTGCCTCCAGGAGCCCCAAGGACACTTTGGGGGTCTTACCAGGGACACCCACCTGGGGACCAGGCTCTCAGCCACAAGTGGGGTTGTCAGGACACTCTATCCCGCTGCAGGAAGCCCCCTACCGTGGTATCCACTGGGGTGCTGGGTCAAAGCGGGCCGTCCTTTGAGGGACCTCTGTGGAAGAGGGCACCCCTCCCCATGTAGCATTGCACCAGCATAGTGCTGGCACCAGTGATGGAGTCCCACCCACCACTTCGGATGGGTGAAGGTCACTTGTTTAGGCTACTGCGAGTGACAGGCTCTCTGGTCGCAGAGACTCAGATGGACCACACTGTTGGCACCAAAACTCCAGAAGGGAGTCATTTAGGGACTAGTTGTCCAGGTTAAAACTCCTGACCAAACACCCATCACAACCTGCCGAGTTTCTCGGCTCCGAGAGAAGCCTTCTGCCCTGCCCTCCTTTGCTGCCTCCTGTCCTTCAGCGAAGTTGCGTCCTCCCATTTCCCAGATGGAGCTGGGGAGGACACGAGCGAGAGAGCGCACAGCTTACACACCTTCCTGGAGCCGGCTAGGGAGCAACCATATCCAGTGCTGCACTTCTCTGTCCCCAGATTCGGCTGGAAGGACAGCTACGGTTATCGACTTTAACACAGCAGTACCACGTAAAGAGTTAATTATTTTTTTAATGAACCCCAAGCCTCAGCTTTCCTGTTAGACTTTAGGGGTCTTGAGTTGTTTTTCGACTTTCCCGTCACTCCAAACTACGGAACATTCAAGGGGTTAATCGGGACTTGAAGGGGGCCTGCTGAGGGACCAAAACGCTTTTTCCCACGAAGGGGTTAAAAATATAAACGCGCTCATTCACCGCCCCCCCCTCCACCCCCAACCAGACTTTTAAGTTCAAGGTGGGCAGGCCCGGGGCCAGGAAAGCCAGGAAACCCTCCTTAGAAACGACGTCTCCAAATGCTAGAACTTTGGGATGCCATGCCCCCAAAGTGTCCCAGTTGGAAAGTTCTTGTAACCTTTGTCTTTTTTCAATCATTTGTCCTCGCTTTCGTCCCGAGTCGCCTTTTAAAGCTCGCCCTGGGCTTTAGGGTGCCAGGCGCTAGGCTCCCCCCGCCGGCAGGGCGCGGGGCGGGGGCCCTGGGAGGCCTCGGGCGCTCTCTCCAGGGCCGGGCTGGGACGCGGCTGCGGAGTCCCGGCTCCGGCCCCTGAATTGGGGGGTCCGCGTCGGCCCCAAACGCCGCTTTCTTCCGTTTTCCATGTCATTTCCTGTACTAATAAGATGGTGGTCAAAGCAGGGGAGGAGAGCAGCAGCGAGTCGCCGCCGCCGCCGCGCCGAGGCTGGCGCTGAAACTTGGCCTCGCCGGGGACCCGCGCGCCCGC
>NW_022103958.1:6171609-6183716 GCF_000313985.2 Echinops telfairi | reverse complement strand
TTCCTCCCCGCTCGAGCTCGCTCGCTGCTAGCTCGCCCGCCTTGTTACAATGTAGCCTTTTCTGGGCGCGCACGTCCCGCGCGCTGATGGACGGCGCCGCCGGCCAATAGGAGCGTCCGCTCGGGGGTGCCGAGCCCGCGTGGGGCGGGGCGCCGGGGCGGAGGGCGGGCCGAGTTGCTGGCCTAGTTCGGGGGCCACTTTAGGCTCTGCGGCGCGAGGCGCGGGCACCTTTGGCGGGGACTGTCCTCACGCTGCGGCGGTTTCCCGCGGGACGTGGCAGAGCCGCAGACCGCTTCCTCCATCTCTTGCAAGTCCCTGTGCCTGCCACTGCGGACTCTTGGCGAGACCCCCCGGAGTGGAGCGTCCACCAACCCCACCCCTTCCCCAGTCCCCAGGGCACTCTCTCTGTTCGGAAACTTAGCGGCCTGGTGACCTTTCTCCATCAATGCCATCGCGTCCTGGGCAAGTCCCTCCTGGGAGGATCCGGAGGATGCCGCCGCCGACCTTGGGCGCTGCCGATGAAAAGTTGTTGGTGTCTTGAGCCTGCTGGGAGTGGGGGCTTTAGACCCCTGGTGTAGTCTGGAACTCCAGGCTGGCAAGGTTAAGTGTCCCTCTGTGCGCTCTGTGGAGAAAGCCAGGGGTCTCTAACTGCGTGACTGGAAGGAAACGCTGAGTTCTTTGTGCCAGGGCACTAGAGGCAATTATGAGAGTGCTTTTGGGGGCCTGGAAAGCCTATAAATGTGGGGTTGTTTTTGGTCTGTGCTAGGGCAAAAGAATTTTCCATGGAGCATGATGCGTAAGGCACCAAGCTTACCAAGGAAGGAGGGGGAAGATGCTGAAAGAGCTGGCTGGTTGCCCGCCTTGGTGGTGAACAGGCCAGGGTCTTTGCCCACCAGCTCTCTCAGAGGCTGGCAGGGCTCTGTTGGGCAGATATCTCAAAGCCTTCCCAGCTGGAACAGGCCCTGGCAGGTTGATCTGTCATAAGTGTTGCCCTAAAGGGTTCACAATTGCCCCGCAGCAGACCCTACCTGCCCCGTCCATCCAGTTGGTACTGGAAGGGCACCCAAGGAACAGCTGGTGCCAGGACCTGGTTCCCTTCCTTGGTGACATTATCAAAGGTGAGGAACTCTCCCATACGTCCCAGGAGCCTTCGCTAAGCCACCACAGCCGTCACCTCCACCTGCACACTCTTTTTGACCTGTCCAGACACTTGTGTCTCCTGGTCCCCCTCCTGGAGTGAAGCTGTTTCCTAAGGTTGTGCCCTCCTTGGAGTTAAGGCTTCTGGCAGCCTCAGCTTGCCTCTCTTGGACTCACATGAGGCTTCCTTGGTTCAAGGGAAAGGGCAGGTGTGAAAGGAGTGTGGAGTCCTGGAGTAGGAAGCCAGGAGTCAGACCTGTTTCTCCAGCTGCCTCGGTGGTCTCCCTGCCACCTGGGCAACTGCAGGGAGAAGTGGTGCACCTCTCCAACCCTGCCTTCCACCAGGGCATGATCTGGGCTGACACCTCGCTGTTCCACCTGTCTGCAGTGGCTTAACCTCAGTCCGCGCCCTCCTCAGGCTCAGAAAACCTCGCCCTCTAAATGTAGCCCATCCCCTCCTGCTCATCTCCTTCGGCCACAACCTTTGCTCCCCAACACAATAGTAGGAGCTTCTGGATTAGACCCCCTTGCCACCAGAGGAGCCACTTCCAAAGAAGACCCCCTCAAACCTCCCAATTCCTGCTGAAGATGCCAGAAAGACACCCTGCCTGCTGCCCAGTGCTGTGGAGCTAAAGGACCAGGTCGTACTCATGGCCTAGGCGCCCCTGGGAGATCTGACCCCTTGCCTTTCCTCCTGCTCTTTCCAGCCCTCTCACTGCTGTTCTCTCCCCTCCTGGAAGGCTGCAACCTTTGTGATGTAATGAATCAGTCAAGGGTAGCCAGGGGTGAGATGGGGGTGGGAGAGTCTGTGGTGGGCCTCACTGCTGTCCCCTAAATATTGGAAGCCCTGGCGGCACAGTGGGTTATGTGATGGGCTGCTCAGCCCAGGGTCCGCAGTTGGGAACTACTGGCCGCTCCGCAGGAGAATGACGAATCTTTCTGCACCCCTAAAGGTTTACGGCCTCGGAAACTCACAAGGGCAGTTCTAAGCTCTGCCGCCCAGGGTCATTTATGAGTGGAAATCAACTAGAGGGCAGTCAGTTTGGGAGGGGGTCTTAACAGGGGCTGCGGTGGGGCTGTACCAAGCCCCCGGTGCCTTTGCTGGGACCTCGAGTCTGGCCAGCACACTCTGTTCCCAAGAGGTGTGTGCTACTCGTCAGCCACCATGTTTTCTGGACCGCTCTTGCCCTCTGACCTGGCACCGGCAGTAGGTGAGGTGGTGACCTCTTCTGAGGGGCTGGCCCCTGAGTCACCATAGGTGTAGACATACAGCATGGATGCTCACTATACCTTTGTTGTTTAGAATTGGGGGTTGGTTAGGGCTGCCGCATGACCTGGCCTGGTCTGACTGCTATAGGGTGAGAGGAGTGTGGCAAGCAGAAAGATGGGACATACACATGGGGGCTGCTGTGACTTGGGAAAGGGCTTTCTCACAGCACCAGAGTGACCACGTTGGCTTACCCAGCAACCCCTGCCTGTAGTGTTCAGGGCCGATTCCATGGGAGGAAACCACTTGCCGTGGTGCACTCAGACTCACAGCCACGCCATGTGTGCCACAGGACTGTACTCCATTGGGTTTGGAGCAGGTGTGAGCTTTTGGTCCTCGATGGCCAGGCCTTCCTTCCGAGTTTCTGTCAGGCTTCTCGGGTGCGAAATACCTCGGTTCTTGGCTTCACACAAGAAAGAATTCACTCTGAAGCTTGGTTTGTGATCCAAGGGGGTTTTCATAAAGGATGGAAGTTTCAGGTCTTACAGTCACTGAACACACAGGCAACCTCGTGGGACTGCACACCCACCTGAGACCAGGGAGGCCGAAACAGGGCCACGCACAAGGGTGAGGAAGAAGGAAAACAAGGGCCAGACAGTCTCCCGTTCTGGTATCTGGGGCCTTTGGCTGGGAGGCGTGATTGAACGTATTGGTTGACCCTGCTGGTTGCACTAAGCCCACCTGGCCTAGTTTGGGCCCACCCAGCTGTACCGCCCACCAGGCTTGGGCTTGAATTGGTGCATGCCCCTTAGCCTTTATGGCTGGCTGAGCCTTGCCTGGTTCTCTTCCAACCCCCTGTATGGGGGCTCCAGGCATGAAGAGAGACACCCCTGGTCCCTGTTCCTTGCTACTTGACAGTCCTCGGATTGGACTTGAACCTCCAACCTTTGATCAGCAGTTGAGCATTTGCAGCACCCACGGAGAAAGAAACCACCATGCTTCCTCCAGGCCCCAAGGGGACCCTCCCCCCTTCCATCTTTCTCCAGTGCCCCGTTTCCCCTGACATGGTGCTTGCTGCATGCTATCTCCTCCTCCTCAACTATGCCTTCTGCTCCTCCTCCCGACTGCCTTTGTGAGGTGCTGTCAGGTCAACAGAGAGAAGCCTTCCCCGGCCCCATGCCGGCCGCACAATCATTGCTGTGCTTGGGCCCACTGATACTGCCACGGTGCCATCTGTCCACCTCATGGAGGGGCTCCCTCTTTACTGACCCCCTGCTTCACCAACTGTGATGCCCTCCTTCTCCAGTTCCTGTCCCCTAGAAGTGTCCAAAGTTAGCAAGACCACGCCAGGACATCCCTCTTCTAAGGTGCCTCCTGGCAGCACTCCTGCCCCCAGCTGCCTGATCCAGGTCCAGTTCCTCTGGGAAGCCTGCCCAGCTCCCCTGATTGGGACAAACCTTTCCATTCCGGCCTTTCTGGCCCCCACCCTCTGCTTTGTTAGCTCCGTGTTCGTTGGTTGGCATAGTTACCTGATGGCTGCTTCACGTTGCCATCACACCATTAACTCTGGCATGGGGCTGGTCTGGATTGAGCTGGTCATTCAACTCCCAGTGCCCTGCCCATATGAGATCTGCTCACAGGTCCCCAAGTGACCGCTCAGGTGGGTGGACATAGCTAGGAGGAGGCATTGGCCATGGCAGGCAACAGGGCCAACCTGGAACATGCCCGTCACATTCTCCCCATCATTACAGGTACCCACCTAGGGACAGGGGTGCCCGTTTTCCCAATAGGAAGTCCTAGGGTGGGGTGATGGCGAGGCTCAGCAGAGCCCCCCGTCTCTGGTGATGTAAAAAGTGCATGGTCTAGGGAGTAAGAGGTACACAAAGGAGGAGACCCCAGGAGGAAGAGAGGGAGGTGAACGTTAACAGTGATGGAGGGCTCAGCTCCGGCCACCGTCTCTCCCCTATCAGTTTGTTACAATGTCATGGCTTGCATGTTGGTGTGATGCTGGAAGCTGGGCCAATGGTACTTCAAATGCCAACAAGGCCATGCAGGGCAGACTGGTTTCAGCAGAACTTCCAGACTAAGACCAGGAAGAAAGCCCTGGTGCTCTGTTTCCAAACGGGCCCACGCTGTTTCCATGGCACGGCGCTGGAAGATGAGCCCCACAGTGGCCCTGCCAGCGGACTCATGCTCCCGTGACCGTGAAAGGGGCAGCACCCCACCTCGTCGCACAGAGGGCCACTGTGTGTCCAAGCCCACAGGACACAAACCCCCGCTCGCATGTGCAGGCGTGAATCCCAGGCAGGCCTCACAGGACAAGGATGTCACAGACGGGCAAGCTGAGGCTCCGGGGGGCCAGGCAAGGGGACTGCAGCTACACAAGGGCGAGGCTAGAATGGCCACCTCCTTGGGAATGCCCTTTTGGAGGGGGACCCCTTTGAAACATCACATGGACCGGGTCAAGCTTTCACCTGAGAAGATGCTTCCTGCTGGGTGACAGTCGCCTCACGTGGGCATTTGAGCCAGGGCGCCTGGGCAGCCGGGCACCAAGGCTGGCCTGAGTGGAGGCTCCAGCGCCCTGTGGCTTTCAGAGCAAGGTCTGGGGACAGCTTCCCTGCAGCTAGTCCAGGGGCTGCTACAAAGAAGGAAAGAAAGGAAAAATGTGCTGTTATTTATAAGAAGCCGGTTTCCTATTGCCGATTCGTGTCTGTGTCAGAAGGCCAGGGCTCACACTGTGGTGGCAACCTGGGCTGAGGGTGGGGCTCGGGGGGTCACCCTGCCTTGGTCCACCAGGCGGGCAGTGTCCACGTGCTATCGCTATGTAGGCCCAGCACAGCTCACCTTGCAGCCTGGCATGGAATGTGGGGATGGTGCCAAGCCAAGGCACGATTCCCTGGGGAGGGGGCTTGTAAACTGGGTTTGGAAGGGCGAGGAGGAGGGAGGCTTTCCTGTCATGGGGTATGGCTTGCCCCAAGCAGGGGTTTGGTGGGGAGGGGGGGAATTTGAGTAGTTGACTGGACTGGAGAAGGTTGCAAAAGGTGAGGTTGGAGGAGAGGGGGCTGGACGGAGAATAATCGAGACAGCACAGCAATCCTAATACGCCCAGTGACTCACAGAGCTGGCCTGATTCTGCCTGGGGGCCTCTGATTGGGGCTTCCTTCTCTCCAGGGCTCAGCCGGGTGACTGGGCTGCTGTCATCTCAGGGCCTGGCTCCCATGCCACCTGCTCCCAGGGCATTGCCCACTCATCTAAAAACCAACCTAACATACACTCTAAGACGCAACCCAGAAAGATCCTATCTGTGGTTTGAGCCTGTAGACTTTGTTCTCCCTCAGTGGCTGGTGGGTTGGAACTGCCCGTCTTGCAGTTCTTCTTGCTACCATTTCGCAGTCTGGAAGACAGGGTCAGAGCATGGAGCTTCACAGTGGGGGGGCGCATACAGCTGGTAATTGAACCCAGGAATACGGGGCTCCTGGCCCCTCAGCCCCACTGCCATCCAAATCATCATGAGCCTAGATAGTGTTTGGAGCAGGGGTCCTCCAACTTTTTAAACAGGGGGCCAGTTCACTCAGATCCGTTGGAGGGCCGGACTATAGTTTAAAAAAAAAACTATGAACAAATTCTTATGCTCACTGCACGTATCTTATTTTTGAAGTTAAAAAAAAAAAAACACAAACGGGGCAAAAACACCTGGCGGGCCAGATAAATGTCCTCGGCCTTCGTTTGAGGACATCTGGTTTGGAGGCTGGAAATCTTTACAGGAGCAGAGTCTCAACTTTCTCCCGTGGAGGGGCTGATGGGTTTGAACTGCTGATGTCGGGGTGAGCAGTCCAATGCCCAGTCAACAGCATTACCCCAGCCAGAGGTTGGAAGGTCTTGACTGCGGAGGAGGTCGGACTTTGTTGATTGGGTAGCAGGGACCTTGGAGGGTTTCCCAAGGAGGTCATAGTGCTCCAACCTGGCAGTGATCCGGTGGGCGGGGCTGAGGGCGGGGCTGAGGGCCTGCCGGGCCCCATCTGGAGAGGTGGGGTGGGGCAGCAGAGGAGGGTGACTTAGCCCTCCAAACTCAGGCTCAGAGCCGGGGGAGGATCAGGAGCTGTTTTCGGAGGGTGGAATGGGCAGAGGTGGGGGGGGGGGAATTTCTGTTTCTGAGTAGCCAGGCCCTCCCCGAGAGAAGACCCACGGAGGTGTGTCTGGAGCCCGCCCCTTGGCAAGGATAGAAGGAGATTGGGCAGGGGCTAGGGCAGCAGGTTGGTCCTAGCTGTGCCTGCCACTCATGAGGCAGATCAGTCAGGGCCCAAGGCTGGCTCCCTCCCTCCCTCCCTGGGAGCTGTATGTCTCTTCCTCACAATGCCAGGCTCATGGGGAACATGGGGGACATTCCAGAGAGAGAGGCACTGAGGGTCCTGCCACTCAGGGGTACACGGTTGGTCCAAGACCCTTCTCCTCTGGTGGGCGAGCAGTGGGCACCAAGAGGCATGCTCAGAAGTAATCTTGTGTCTCTCGCCGGGATGACGGTGCCTGGTCTGAGAGAGAGAGAGAGAGAGAGAGAGAGAGAGATAGCTTAAAGGCGATCTTATCAAAGGGCACCTGGGCCTCAGTTTCCTTTTCTGTACGTGGAGAATTTCGTTCCACGTTCTCAGGACTGATCATGTTGCCCGTGGGGTGGTAAGCTACTTTGCAAGGACAACCCCATGAGGTTGCTTCCATGGTCATGGGCAGGAGGAAACTGCGGCTCAGGGAGGTTAAGCCACTAGCTCAAGAGCACACAGCCCTAATCTAACCTTCCTAACTTACCTCAAGAAAGCTACACTGATACGTTTCAGAGGTCCTTACGCCTAACAGGCCTCAGCAGGGTCCCTGTGTTTGACTGATGGACCCTTGATTTACATCCCTGATATCTCTGCACCCACCTGATTCACGGGGGCTGTGTGTTTTCCAAAGTGGGAGCTACCAACCTGGGGGGTGAGTGGGGGCATGCGCACTAGAATGAACGACCCAAGGGAACTGCAAATGCAGAAACCTACACTTTATCCTGGGTGATGAGCTGTAGAAAGTACAAATGTTTTTAATTGTCAGAAGGGTGCTCATTCTTATTTCTGAGAAGGGCGTATAAGGACCCATCCGTTTGGGGACTTATGCACTTAGGGGCATCCCAAGACTCCCCTGAATGTCCCCTTTCCTCAAAACCCTGACCATGAGGCAAGTGGACGACCTGGTATGACCTCCCATTTCACAGCTGAGAAAACGAAGGCTTAGTCCAGCAGTTCTCAACCTGGGGGTCTAACGACCCTTTCACTGGTCACCTGATTCATAACAGTAGCGAAATGAGTGATAAAGTAGCCATGGAAACCATTTTATAGTTCGGGGGTCACCACCACACGAGGAACTGTACTAGAGGGTCACGGCATGAGAAAGATTGAGCACCACTGGCTTCGTCGGTGGCAGTGACTTGAGAGGGGTCATAAGCCTCAGGGAGTGACCAAGCTAAATTCTACCGGGCAAATCTAGCATCCCTTCCTCTGCCCCCCAGCCCTGCTCCTCCTGGATCCGAGCAGAGTGGGGTCTCTGACAGTGTTGGATGTAGCCTGGGTCCCTGCCCCGCAGAGAGAGAGGCTGATGTCTGCAGAGGCTGGGAGCTCAGTGCTCTCTCAGGAGAGAGAGGCAGCCGACCCCAGGTGATGGCAATGGGTTTGGGGGAGATTGGGGGTGGAGTGGGGCACAGGGACCAGTGGGCTTCTTTCTGTGGCTGGGGGCAGGTTTGGGGAGGAGGGTGGCACGACAGGCTGGAGGATCAACTTTTGACTTGGGCACTGAGCTGGGCTGGCGTGGACGTCACTGAGCAAGTAAATATGGCACCGCCCCCACGATGTCAGCTTTCCCCGAGTGGCTTCACCCACCATCTCACGCTTTCCCCTGGGGAAGGAGTGAGGGCCCCCAGAAGGATCCGGCTGCCGGATTCCCAGGTCTGGATGGAGCTGGTGGGCTTGGAAAAGCCTGGCGCAGCCGAGGGGCCCGGGGAGCAGCCCACCACTGGACCCTGCCCCCTGGCAGGGAGCAAGCCTCTCACAGGGGCAGCTGCCTGGCCTGCAGCCGCTGAGATGGATTCAGCCAAGGTACCAGGAGGGCGGGTCCTGGGTGGGGAGGAGCTCCTGGCTGGGGTGGCCCAGCCTCTCACTGTCCCAGGGTGGTGGTGTGGTCTCAGGGGTAGCCAAGCCAGGAAAACCACACCAGCCAGAGAAGACCGGCCTGTGGGTGGAGAGGGAGCCAGGAGGGGCAGGGACGGGACAGAGAGGGTTGCCTTCAAAGGAAATCTGCAAACTTAGCAGCCAGAACTTTCCCCAAAGAGAAGAGGTTGGATCTTGGGGGCAGGGGCTTTAAGAGCAAGGCAGGTGCATACAGGATCGTTCAGGGTCTAGAGCCCAGGGTTTTCTGAGTCAGTTACAGCCTGATTGTATAGGGGTGTTGGCTGGGCTCTACTTCCTTCCTCGGTACTCCCAGGAAGCTGGCATGGTTAGCTCCATGTAGCCTCAGATGGACCGAAGGTCACCAGTTAATCTTTTTATTGGGGAGTCTTAGCACTCTTATCACAATCCGTACATCATCCATTGTATCAAGCACATTTGTACATATGTTGCCATCATTTAAAAATAATTTTCGTTCTACTTAAGCCCTTGGTATCCCCTCCCCTGCCCTCCTGCCCTCCCTCCCTCATGAACCCTTGGTAATTTATACTTGTTTTTTTCATGTCTTACACCAACTACTGTGTCCCTTCACCCACCTTTTTGTTGTCTATGCCCCTGGGAGGAGGTTATATGTCGATCATTGTGAACTCTTCCCCCCCCCCCCCCCCCCCCCCACACACACACACACCTCTCACCTTTCCCTTACCCTCCTGGAATCGCTACTCTCATGATTGGTCCTGAGGAATTTATCTGTCCTGGATTCCCTGTGTTGCGAGCTCTTATCTGTACCCGTGTACATGCTCCGGTCTAGCCGGATTTGTAAGGTAGAAGTGGGGTCATGATAGTCCGGGGTGGGGGGGAGCATTGAAGAACTAGAGGAAAGTTGTGTGTTCTGTTGCAGGCCTCTCTTGTGAAGTACCAGTCGAGGATGGGTCTGCCAACCTTCCGGCGACAGTGTCGTGCGCTGACCGCTGCCCACAGCCACGCAGCTGGTGAAATGCTGGGCCAGGGCTTGACCACTGTGTCTGACTCTGGAGTCTAAGTGTGAGGCTGCCTTGGGGTCACTGCCGTGCCGCCCTTTGGGGATCGCCGTCAGCAGCCTGGTCCTCAAAGGAAGACCAGGGGGCGTGGGCTGGACAGGACAACTGGAGCATCTAGGTTTCTGCCTCGGTGGTAGACGCTGGGGCAGAGAAAGTGCAGGCCTGTGCCCTCACTGGAGAAATGGGTGTGTCTAGCCCAGGTGCCTGCCCATGGTGAGTAGAACTGGCCCTTTGGGTTTCCAAGACTCTGAATCTTGACAGGAGCACACAACGTCATCTTTTCCACCTTTAGTGACTGGTAGTTCGAATCCCTGACCTTGCAGTTAGCCGTTCAAGGCACAGCCCACTACGCCACCAGGGCTTCGTCCCATATTCCGTGGCATCCAATATTGGAGTCTGCAGATGTTGGTGGAGCGCCCCTGGAGGTCCAGATGTAAACAAGTGACTGGATGGCCTCCAGGACCACCAAGACCCCTGCCCATCTGTGGGCACAGAATGGGAGGGTGACCTTGAGAGATTGGCCTCCCAAGTTAACCTCGCTGTGCCATTTGAAAAATCATGATTAGCATTGTGTTTTACAAAGAGCATCCGTGGGCAACAGATTGGAGAAGTGAAAATAAAAATAAGGCTCTTCCCCACAAATAGTTGGAGCCGCTCTGGCCCAGATCCTCCCTGAGATGGAAGGTAGGAAGTGCCGTGCCCTACTTCCTTCTAAGCCAGCCACGCGGGGCAGATGGGGAGCAAGCCTCGGTGGGCGGGAGGGAGAGGGAGGCCAGGTTCTCCGGAAGTGGTATCTGAGCCGGACCCAGGAGGAGGAGGAGAAGCTGGCCAGGTCAAGGTGGCCGGGAGGAGGCCCATCTGGGACCCAGGGAACAGTGTAGGGGTGGGGGTGGTACCCTCTGCAGCCCCAGGCTCCGGGGGGCAGGCCAGTGGTGGTGGGTGGCCGAGGCTGGAGGGCCAGCCAGGAAGGGCCGTGGCGGTCATGCAGAGAGTGTTGTTGTCCTTGGGACTGGGGAGTCATGGATGGTTTCTCAGCAGGGGAGAGTGGAGGCAGATTATACTCTAGAGCAGTGGTTCTCAAGCTTCCTGATGCCGCCGCCCTTTCATACAGTGCCTCATGTGGCGGTGACCCCCCCATAACATGATTTTCGTTGCTACTTCATCACTGTCATTTTGCTACTATTATGAATCGGGCGACCTCTGTGAGACGGTCGTTTGGCCCCCAAAGGGGTTGCAGCCACAGGTTGAGAGCCGCTGCTCTAGAGAGAAGGCCGTGCCGCTGCTGGCATTGGAGAGGGAGGTGCGGGCACAGCTGGGCGGCTGCTGGGAAGGCCCAGGTCTGCGGTCTGGGGGAAGGGTCTTGTGTGAGCCCCACTGAGCAGGTTGCGGTGAGCAGGCCTCTTCCGTGTCCCTCAGCACCCTTTGGAGACAGCCAGCCCCGAGGTTCTGCTGATGCCCACCCGACTAGCCTGGTAGGAGCACTGTGGCATTGTCCCTGGATGCCCTGGCCAGTGTGTCGGCATCTGATGGTGCCGGCTGGCTCCACCCTGCCTCCTGTGCATCTGGTGTCCCGGGGGCTACGGGGTGGCCAAAAGGAGGGTGCAGGCCACCTCTGGGAGTTTCAAACCTTGTTTGGGCAGGGGGTGTGGTGGAGGTGGACGGGGAGCACCCAGGCCCTGGCTGTTGATGGCTTGGGGGAACTGGGGGACATAGCAGTGGATCAGTCTGGGGTTGATTTTTACATGGTTCCTGTGATGGGCTGGGACTGAGACATTAGCAGTGAGCACCTGGTTGCGGGGGTAGGCTGGGGGGTAAGGACTGTTTAATGGCCCCACCTGCACCTCATGCCCCATGTGTGAGCAGACAGAATCATGTTGGGGAACAGCTGCCTGGCCCTCAGTGTAGTCACAGCCTCTGGCCCTACCCTGCCCGGTCCCAGGGCTGTGGGGAGTAGACTACAGTGTTCCGGGGCCGGCGTGTGGCTACAAGTCCTTGGAACTTTCCCTCCAGCTCCACCTACCCTCTCCTCCTCTGGGGCCCTGTTCAGGGTGGCCCAGCCTCCCACTCCCTCCTGTAGCCCCTACACAGTCTGGGCCCCACACAGCTGGTTGGGGCTGCCTGGGATCCTACAGAATGGAGCTGGGCCAGCATTCCCAGGCTCAGCTTCAAGGCCAGGCAGCTGGGAGACCCTGGTGTGCTATGGAGTTGACAGTGGCCTTAGAGACTTGGGGTTTAAATCTGCAGACTTCTCTGCCCCGGGCTGGGCCTCAACTGGACTCAGAACTTGCTACAGACCAAGGGCCAACCTGAGGTGGGCCGACCAGGGGTAGCTGGGCCCACCTGGCACTTTGTCTGCTACCCCAGCCTCTGCTAAGTGGATCCCCGTTCCTATGAAAACTGGTGCTTCTCTGACCATGCTGGGATCCACCAGGCTGGGCCGGGCCCAGCCCAGCCTTTAGGTGCTAGCCTGACCTCTAGGCTCCTTGGCTTCTCCATTTGACTTTTCCCACCCTTCTCTTGCTGCTCCCCTCCCCA
>NW_022103958.1:6168638-6171401 GCF_000313985.2 Echinops telfairi | reverse complement strand
CCTCCACCTCCAACTCCACGTCCACCTCCACCTCCAACTCCACGTCCACCTCCACCAACGACTGACACACACCTGCTTCTGCCCCAATTCCTGCACCACCCGTGAGACTGAGACATGCTGGCCGGCCTCCCGGGTCCCTCCCCCAGTGGCAGGTAGAAATCAGACTCCTCCCTGACCCCTGCCATGGCCCCCCTGCCCTCCCCAGGCACTCTGGCCTGTGGCCCAAGGCAGTGGCCAGGTCAGGTTCCCTGTCCGGCTCCTCCCAGGTCCTTCCCTTGCCTGGAGAGCCCCTTGCTCCTGCTGCTTCCTGGGGCACCAGGTCCCTAGCCTGACGGGGTCAGCTGCTTTGGGAGCATAGCTGTCGGTGCCCCTGTGCCCCTGAGTAGCCATGGCATGGACGGGCCTCACCCTTTGTGGGTTCACACAGAGGCTACCCACAGGTTGCAGCAAGCTGGGGGGCCAGAGGGAACTTATTAGCCTATTTCATAGATGAGGGTCCAAGGCAGGCAGTGACTTTATGGCCGTCTTATAAAAGTCAGTGACAGGCCTGGGTCTCAGCCTTATCGCTCCTGGAGAGCAATACTCAGGGGTCCTGGGCTTGTTCGGGTCAGGCTCAGCTGGGATGCAGCCCGTGCCTGGGATCCAGGTTCGTGGGGGGCCAGACTGGAGGCACCGTCAGGGCAACCTGCCTCGGGAGCTCTCCCCATCGACTCCCGCTCCTGCTGTTCCCAGCCTTGCGGCAGAAGAGACCTAGCTACCTGCTCCCATGAAGATGCCGGGCTCAGAAACCCTGCCCTGCAGGGACCACCTCACGGGCACGCGCTCTCGTCACAGGTATGGGCCCATCGGAGAGGCTGCATTTACCTGGAGGCTGGGGTGGTGGCTGATCACACGGGCCAGGGGCCGGTGTGCCAGGACAGGTGGACTGGGAGTCTGGGGAGAGGCTGGCAAGGTGAGATGGACCCTCAGTCACCTGCCTGTGCGCACATGCCCCCCTAAACCACTTCTTTGAGTCACCTTGAGGCTCCAGCACATCCGGCTTCTGTCCTCTACAGGGTCAGCGGCGCTGGGTCCCTGCCAGCAGCGAACCAGTCAGTGGGCACAGTGGGGGCTGTTGCTCCTCCTTCTGAAAAGACCCCAAGGTTCCAGGGAACCATCTAGCCTACCTCTCCTATGCCGCCCCACATCTCTCTCCCTCTTCCCACAGCACAGGGGCGTGCATACTTCCGGGGAACGGGGAGCTTCCTGGGTCCCCAGACAGTGTCCTGTGTCTCGTGTTATCCTGTGTTACAAAGTTTCATCATGCCAGGAATAGATGGATGCATCTCAGCTGTGAAAAACCAAGTGTTACCCCAAAGCTAAAATCAACCTCAACCACCACCCAATCCCAGACTCCTCTATGGGGCAGGGTTGGGGGGGGGGCACCTCTGCTCTCACTTTGACAGATGAGGCCAAGAAGGATAGATTCAAAGAACACCCTTCTAGACCCTTCTCGGTAGATTACAGAAACTCAGGGGAGGGGGAGGGGCAGTGCGTTAAGTAGTGGGCTATTCATAGAGAGGTTGGCTGTGTTTGTCTGGGTGGACTAGAGAAACAAATTCAGGGAGACTCATATGTGTATCAGAAAGAGCTTCATATATAAGAGCAATTGAATATTGAGGGGAAAAAAATGAGAAAACATCCCAGCCCTGTCCAGATCAAGTCTGTAAGTCCGATATTAGCCCATCTGTCCAATACCAGTCTATAAATTCCGCTTCAGACTCATTCAATAATGCCAAGTGCAGGAAGATCACAGGCCAGTGGGTGGAAAGTCTTGTGGATCCAGTGGTGGTGGAAGCATCTCAGCGCCGGCGTGGGTCTCCACGTGGCTTCTCCAGCTCCAGAGCTCTAGTGTAGCTCCATGTGTCTTGTCACTGGGAATGTCTCGCTGGGAATAAGCGTGTGCCCTGCCTCCAGCAAGCTGTTTATCTCCTTAGCACCTACAAATGAAGTCATCAAACTGCGACCTGATTGACAGGCTAACCTTCACCCCTTCACTCATAAGTCTCAAATTGACATCAGATGATAGAACTACTACATTGGCAGTTCAAACCCACAGCAGCTCCCTTTGAGACAAGCCATGGCGATCTCGTCTCATAAAGATTACAGCCAGAAAACCCTATGGCCAGGGTTGGAATCAACTTGATGGCGTGGAGACCACCATGTAACATGTGGGTATATACGTGCTTTGTATACACCAGAGGTTCTTAACCTGTGGGTTGCGACCCCTTTGGGAGTCGAACAACCCTTTCACAGGCGCCGCCCGATTCATAACAGTAGCAAAATGACAGTGATGAAGTAGCAACGAAAATAATTTTATGGTTAGGGGGTCACCACAGCATGAGGAACTGTATGAAAGGGCCGCAGCATAAGGAAGGTTGCGAACCACTGGTCTACAGTGTTAAGTTCATTTCCAACTCCTAGGGACCATGGTGGCATCGTGGGTTATGCATTGGGCTGCTAATCACAAGGTCAACCGTTCAAAACCACCAGCTGTGCGGAGGGAGAAAGACGGGGCTCTCAACGCCATGTCAGAAGCTCACAGGGCAGTGCCACCGTGCCCTAGAGGGTCGCTGTGAGTCGGCATCGACTTGGTGGCAGTGAACTTGGTTTCGCATTATTGACTCCTCTGTGTGACATCGAAAGGCCTCATGATTGTTTGTGGTGGGGGGAGGGGGCGGTGCCACCATGGTTAAGCCCTCAGCTGCTGTTGGCCAAGGCTGG
>NW_022103958.1:6162800-6168538 GCF_000313985.2 Echinops telfairi | reverse complement strand
AGCTTTGGGGGAGACAGAGGCGGTGATCAGTGCCAGGAAAAGTGCAGCCTAGAGGCTTTCTGGGAAGGATGTCTTTGTCACGTGGTCTTCTGAATTGCGATCAACCCCGTGCCCCTCACCCAGCCCCAGAGCCCAGCAGCCCTTACAGAAGCCACCAGCCAGGTCTTTGTGGTGCGGAACCCCCAGGTGGATTTGAACTGCCAACCTCTGGGTCAGCAGCTAAGCACTTAGCCCTGCCCCCCCCAGGGCTCTGTAGAGTTGTTATAAACTATAAACCTGTTGCTGTCTGGTGGACTCTGACTCACAGCCACCTTTAAAGGCTAGGGTTGGACTGCCCCCCTGGGGTTTCCATGGCTGTCAGTCTTTACAGGAGGCACGACCACAGCTTCCTCCCTCAGAGCGGCTGGTGGATTCAAACTGCCAGCTTTTCAGTTGGCCCGATGCGCCCACGTGGCCTATGGGACACACTGCTACCAGATAGATTCCTGCGCAGGTCAACCCTGTAGGATAGAGTAGAATTGCTCCGTAGGGTGGCAAGGTGGTAAATCGCTACAGGGGCAGACAGCCTCATCTTTCTCTCTTGGAGCAGCTGGTGGGTCTGAACTGCTGACCCTGCAGTTAGCAGCCCCCTGTAGCTATAGGTGTCGAAGGTATATAGATAGGTGCATTTACCTATGAAAGCAGTGCTGCGGCCGTCCGTTGTGCTGTTTCAGTACGCGTGGTCTCCTGTCGCACGGATCTTCTACACACTCCTTTTCTTTCTGAACCTTGTGTCTTAGGAACTCTCCCCACGACTGCCGTCCAGTCAGTTCTGACGCACCGTGACCTTAAAGGACAGGTAGAACTGCCCCTGTGGGTTTCTGAGTCTCTAACTGTTTGGGGAGTAGAGAGCCTCATCTTTCTCCTGCTGGGAAATCTAGTCACGGTTTAGCATAGAGACTGAGGAACAATGATTTCTTTTTATACGGGGACACGGTAGGTTGGGGAGAAGGCTATTGTTTGTCCAGCTTTTTCCTAATCGCCGGGCATTTGGGTCGCGTTTGATTTTACTTTTGTGCCTCGTTGGCACAGCTGTCGTGCCCTGCTCGTGTAGTCGGTTATGCCCGGGGCTGCGAACTACAAGGGCAACAGTTCGAAACCCCCAGCCGCTGCACAGCAGGAAGAGGAGACTTTGTGCTCTGCGGAGCTTCACGGCGTCGGACAGCTTGGGGGGGCGCAGTTCTTCTCTGGCCTGCCAGGTTGCTAGACGTCGGAGTTGACTCGCTGGCGGATGGGACCTTTCTAGAGCTGTTCTTTCTTCACGCAGTGTCTGGGGATGCTCCCTCGCAGCCGTGCAGTGGGTTCAAACTCACAAGGACACAGTGCAAATGGTTAACATGCTTGGGAGTTCCACGCCCCTGTCGGGGTGCCTGAGAAGCAAGCCTGGCGATCTGCTGCTACAAAAACCAGCCATGCAAACCCCATGGCGCGCATATGGCTCTGCTCTGATCCTCACGGGGCCCGTGAGTCGGATTCAACTTGATGGCAACTGGTTTGGTTGCATTTTTAAAGTTGTTATGCAAGAATCAAAATCTGCCCGTGGAGGCTTTGCACAGGACCAAATGCCTCCCTGTGCCCCTCCTGGCTCCCCTGCCCTGTGGCAGCGCTTCAAGGAACTGGCAACCGGTCCTGGCCAGGAGCCTTCCCCTCTTGGCTCTCGGGCTCCCCTGACCCAGCCCTCATGGCTTGTTTCTGAGTGCTCCCCTTCCTGGGCCACTGCCAAGGCCAGAGGCCTGACGTGCAGGCTCCAATCAGAATCCTGGCTTCTTAGTCCTTTCCCAGTAGGTTACGTAGAACCCTTAGTTTCAGGCTCCGTAAAATCGAGCTGAGAAGCGCTGACTTCATAGAGCAGCTGCATGGCCAGCACAACACAGAGCGAATGCCCATCCTGCCACTGCCCTGGGTCTCTTCCTGGATGTAGTGCCAGGGCCCTGCACCCCGGGCAGAGAGCCCAGGCTCCTGCTGGCAGCCTGAGGTGGCCCAGCCTTCCACAGGGCTCATCCCAATGTTGCCCCAGAGGGGGCTGCTGCCAGGAGGTGAGGCGGGAGATCGGATGTCTGCCTGGCTTGGCCCTGCGGAGTCTGGACCCAGGCCTCCTGGGTGGAAGGAGGTCAGTCTGACCTCTCGCTCGAGGGTGGCTGGGAGCCTGGTATCATAACCCCATACCTCGGGCAGTGTTACCAGTGCTCAATGGGGCCCGTTGTGGCTGCTGATCTGATCTCTCCAGGCCTGCAGGGTGGGCACGAGAAGAAAGCAGCTTGGGGCTGGCCTGTCCCCTGGGAGCCTCCGGAGGGACTCTGGGCAAGGCCCCGTTTGCCTCTCGGCCCCTGGAGGCAGTCTCTGGGGCTGAGAGTATATTTTCAGGTCTGGGATTGATGGTTCCTTTGTTTGCTTCTCGCCCCCCCTCCCCCTCGCCCCACACACCTTTATGCCACGTCCACACCGTTCCTCAGTAGCCTGCCCCCTGGCCATTTCACAGATGTGGACATTGAGACACACAGAAGTCCGGTGGCTTTCCCAAAGCCACACGGTTAGCCACCAGCGGGGTGGGGCTGGTCAGGCCCTCTGGCCTCTTCTCCGCTTCTTCCTGAAGCCACCTGACGTGCTAGTCTTGGCGGGAGGCGACCGTTGGACGGCCCACTTTGGCTCTGGCTCTCGGGGCAGTGTGTATAGGGCGGGTGGTGGTGTTGGTGGTGTTGACATGAGCTTCTTTCATTCCACAAGGCCCCGGCTAACCCTGGGTTCAGTCTTTCCCGGTGCCTGCCACTAACCCTCTGGGGAGCCAGAGGTGGCAAGGTGTAGGGTGTGGGGGGTGGCGGTTCAGCTGGGGCCACCCAGGGGAGAGGAATGACTCTCAGAGCCAGTCTTGGGGTGCAGAAGGAGGGTCTCTGGGTGCTGCTTCTCCCAGGGCAGCAGGGAAACAGCTGTCATCAGACCCAGAGCAAGGTTAGAGAAGTGAGGCTCAGGATGGCTAGGGGGCACGTCCGAATGGACAGAGAGGAAATTCAGGCCCACCCACCTCCCGATTCTGGTCCTCCCAAGCCTGCTGCCTGGCTCTGCCCAAGAGAGGGCCCTGGCTGCACCGGGAGAGAGGAGCCTGGCTGTTGGTGCAGACAGGTGGGGGCTTGGCGTGTGGCTCAGGAAACTATTGCTGCTTTTTGAGCACTTGCTGTGTGGCGAGGAGCCCTGGCGGGGCTGTTGGATAAGCATTGCACTACTAGCCGCAGGGTGCGTGTTCGAAACCGCCGGCTGCTCTGTGGGAGACAGATGAGGCTGGCTGCCTCCGTGGAGACCCATAGCCTAGGGAACCCTGGGACTAGTCTTACATGGTCCTACAGAGGCACCGTGAGCCGAAATCAACTTGACGGCAGTGGCTTTGGTCCTAGTGCCAGGTGCTTCACCAAATCCATCACCCGTCACATTTCAATTAAGCCTCCAAACAGCCGGGTGGGGTGGACCCTTGAGGGTCCGTCAGGGCACTACTTGGAAGCTGAGAAGACACCACAGAGAAGGGCCCTTTTTGTGACGGTCACTCAGGGATGAGGCAGGGACGGGAACCCCAGCGACACAGCACCCAGGGTCCCTGGCTGGTGGTTAACATGTCAGTCACTTACCCCAAGCTTGGAGGGTGGAATCCACCTAAAGGTACCTCGGAAAAAAGGGGTGGCAGTCTACCTCTAAAAAACTCAGCCTTTGAAAATCTCAAGGAGCCCCCCACCCCTGGTCACCATGAGCTTGTTGGGGTCATCTCAATGGCTGCTGGGTTTGCTTATAGGTGTGACCTCCTCGGGGACTGAGTGTGAACCAGTGCACAGGTTAGGTAGGGCCAGGAGGACCACCAGGGCAGCCACACACCTTGTTCCTCCTGCTACAGAGCCCCGTACAGGCCGACGCGCCCTATAAATGTCCCGTGGAGCGTTATCTAGGTCCAATTTCTCATCGTAACTCCAGCAGCACGCCGGCCGGCCACAGCACTGATGGGAGGGACCCGAGGCCTTGAGGGCCCAGGCAATCTCTCTGCCAACGCCAGCGACGAACCTGCCCTGAACCGTGTCCTGGCGGTGGCTCCCAGCTGTACCCCCCCACCCCCGGGACAGAGGCACTTTCGCCCTGCGGGGTCTGTGCCTTGGGGTGTCGCCTCTGGCGGAAGACAGGGCTGTCTCTGGGTACAGCCTGTGGAGCGTGGAGCTGAACATGGGTGCCATGGCCCACCCTCCCTCACCTGCTGGGACACACACAACAGGCACTGTGCATCTGCGTGTCAGTGTGGGACCCACCGAGGGTGGTTCACCGCCTGCCCTTCTCATGAGTGTCCCCTGTAGGTTCCATCCCTGGGGGCAGATGTTGGGGGCAGAACCAACGAGAGCATACCTGAGGCTCGTTGGGTGGGGCAGCAGCCCCTACATCTCAGAAGGGAAGGGACCCCTGGCCCCAGCCCTACCCCCACACTTTCTTTGTCAGTGGCTCTGGAGGTGGGGCCCGTGCTGTGTGACCTTGAGTAAGCTCCTTCCCCGTCTCTGGGCCCCGGGGAGTCACCCTGCAGTGGAAGGGTTGCAGCTTTTATCCCTGCTGTCCAGAGGTGCCCCCGAGGACTACAGTCTGTCACTGGGGCCCACCTGGCACACTCTCAGTCCCCATTTAGGAGACCTGGATGCTGTGGACCCTCTGTCCCGCAGGTTGGGATACCAGACTTGAAGTTGAGACTCAGGTCCTATTAGACTAGGAAGTCTCCAGCCTGTGGACAGCACCTTAGCTGGCAGGGCCTGGTGGCTTTCACTGGGGGGCCCCCACTAGTGGCACTGCCCTCACCCAGCCCAGAGAACTCAGGGCCAGGTAGCCACTCAGGGCCAGCACAGCATTGTTGCGTGTGCGTAAGATCTGGGTTTAGCTCCTGGCTTTGCCACAAGCCTGGGACTCCCCATGTCACTTCTCGGCACCTCAGTTTCCTGGTCTGAATAATGGGCAAGGTAAGACTCCCCTCCCTCAGTTAAGGTGAGTGGTGAGGGTGTGACTCCCCGACATGCTGACCCTTAGCAGCTCTCCAAGGGGTAAGCCCCCAGTGCCTGCTGGGCCTGCTGGAAGGGCAGGGGGAGGTCAGGGTGCCACTGAAACACTGGAAGACTTGCCAACAGCCCTGGAGAACGAGTCCAGAAATAGAAGACCCCAGGGACAGCGCTTCCGATGCCAGGCTGCCCTGGGCCGGTCACTGGAAGGCCACTGAGCCTGCAGTGTGGGCCTGCCTGCCTGCCTTCCTGGAGCTGTTGGAGGCGTACATCACCCGCGGCCTTAGGGCTAATTTTACCTTCTTGGTTTTATGAATCATTTCCCATCCGGGGGCGTGTGAGAGGAATGGAAACAGCTCTGCCAGCTGGAGGCTCTGCCGCAGCGGTGGGCCGGGAGGTGAGCCCTGCCGGGGCGGGGCCCCAGGGTCACTGAGCCCAGGCACTGGCCCCCACCCGGGTAGTGGCCCTGAGCGCCTTTGGGTCATATGATTGGGGTCAATCCTGGGGCTAGGACTTGGTTGCCTCTAAGGGGAACTAGAATCAAATGGTTTCACCACAGTGGCTATTTGCTTTGGCTTTGATGGTGGAATGGTTTGGCACAGAGACCCCTCATGACCTCCTGCGTGGCTTCTTTGTGGCCGAGCTCCAGGAGCTTTTTCAAAGGCTGATTCTTCACAGTCCCCGGTACTGGGGGCC